>NC_090324.1:118866509-119186172 GCF_040869045.1 Eurosta solidaginis
GTTTTTGGGACTATTCCGGGAACTTTTGGAGACCCTTTCGTGGCATTTCTAGATGGTTTTCGGGATCTGTCCGCGATAGCGTCGGGGTCATTTCGTGGATTTTTCTGGATAATTTCGGGATAATTTGGGGATCCTATCAGGTTATCAGCTCATTTAGTTCTTTTTTTACTCAATTACAAAAATAAAATGTATTAGACAGAAACATCTTTTTAAACAGATAACTTGATAAGCAGGCTAACGTGAATATCCCATATATTTAATTTTCTCCTTGCGGACGGGGCCGCGGGTAAAGGCTAGTAAATATTATAAATGGCAAAGTTTGGATGTTTGGATGTTTGGATGTTTGTCCAGACGTTTGTCTTTGTGACTCAATCACGCAAGTACGGCTGGACCGATTTGGAAGAAATTTTGCACACATATAGCCGATAGTCTAGAAGGATCTACTAGCTATATATTTTTCAAAAGGGGCGTGGTCGCCGCCCCCTAGGAACAGTTATAATTTAATTATTATATTTTTTCGTCTTTGCGACTGAATCACGCCAGAATGGCTACACGGATTTTGATGAAATTTGGGACACAGACAATAGCCTACTAGCGAAATTTTTTCCGAACATGGAAAGAGGGGTGGGGTCCCACGACCCCTTCGAGCAATTACTTTTTAATAATTTTTACACATTATAACTCTACGTATACTGGCCTTCACCAATATCACAGACTCAAGGGGTCAAATAAGTCGAGGGCTTACAAAGTAAGCAATGACACCCTCTGCCACCCCCCCCCCCCTTATCTCCCCTCTGGTGTAAAATCTATAAATTGTTATAAATCAATATAAATTGTCTCCTAAATCAATAGTTTTTGGTATCTGGCACATAAAGATCGAGCTCTAGACAATTTTGGAGGAACGATCAGTGGTCCTCTCCTTCTACTCCCGCCATCTGCCCTCCTTCAATTGTTTTTATTAGCACGCATTTATTAGCTTTACCTGTATGTTTCAATGTAACTTTTCATTCGCTCCAATGCGCCTGCTGCCTTATTAACATGGTTTTATAATTAGCTTCACCTTATTTGTAATCCCGTAAGGGTCATATCGAGACCCTTCAGGTTTCATTTCTGGTTGGTTTTCGGGATCGGTACGGGATCCCGCCGGGGTAATTTCGGGACTTTTTCGGGACTATTTCGGGATCATTTTGGGACCCTTCCGGGATCATTTCTGTATAGTTTTCGCGATCCGTCCGGGATCCCGTCGGGGTTATTTTGGGACATTTTCGGGACTATTCCGGAATAATTTCGGGACTATTTCGCGATCATTTGGGGACCCTTCCGGCATCATTTCTGGATGGTTTTCGGGATCCGTCCGGGATCCCGTCGGGGTACTTTCGGGATCATTTGCGTACCTTCGAGAGATAAATTCTTGATGGTTTCCGCGATCATTACGGGACTTTTTCGTGGTTATTTTGGGTCCCTTTAGGCATCATTTCTGGATGGTCTTCGGGATCCGTCCGGGATCCCGTCGGGGTCATTTCGGGACTTTTTCGCGGCTAATACTTGATCATTTGGGAATCATTTCGGCATCATTTCTGGATGGTTTTCGGGATCCGTCCGAGATCTCGTCGGGGTCATTTGGAGACTTTTTCGGGATCATTTGGGGGCTCTTCCGGCATCATTTCTGGTTGGTTTTCGGGATCCGTCTGGGATCCCGTCGGGGTCATTTCGGGACTTTTCGCGACTAATACGGGATCATTTGGGAACCTTTTCGGCATCATTTCTGGATGGTTTTCGGGATCCGTCCGGGATCTCGTCGGGGTCATTTGAGTACTTTTTCGGGATCATTTGGGGGCTTTTCCGGCATCATTTCTGGATGGTTTTCGGGATCCGTCTGGGATCCCGTCGGGGTCATTTCGGGACTTTTTCGCGACTAATACTTGATCATTTGGGAACCCTTTCGGCATCATTTCTGGATGGTTTTCGGGATCCGTCCGAGATCTCGTCGGGGTCATTTGGGGACTTTTTCGGGACAATTTGGGGGCTCTTCCGGCATCATTTCTGGATGTTTTTCGGGATCCGTCCGGGATCTCGTCGGGGTCATTTGGGAACTTTTTCGGGATCATTTGTGGGCTCTTCCGGCATCATTTCTGGTTGGTTTTCGGGATCCGTCTGCGATCCCGTCGGGGTCATTTCGGAACTTTTCGCGACTAATACGGGATCGTTTGGGAACCCTTTCGGCATCATTTCTGGATGGTTTTCGGGATCCGTCCGCGATCCCATCAGGGTAATTTCGGGGCTATTAGGGGATCATTTGGGGATCTTTTCGGCATCATTTCTGAATAATTTTCGGGATCCGTCCGGGATGCCGACGAGGTCATTTCGGGACTATTTCGGGATCATTTGGGATACCTACCGGCATCGTCTCTGGATAGTTTTTGGGATTCGTCCGGGATCCCGTCGGGGTCTTTTCGGGACTTTTTCTCGACTAATACGGGATCATTTGCGGACCCTTTCGGCATCATTTCTGGATAGTTGTCGGGATCCGTTCGGGATCCCGTCACGGTCATTTCGGGACTATTAGGGGATCATTTGAGGACCTTTCCGGCATCATTTCTGGATAGTTTTCGGAATCCTTTCGGGATCCCGTCAGGGTCATTTCGGGACTTTTTCGGGATTATTTAAGGATGGCTTTCAGGATTCGTCCGGGAATCCGTCAGGGTAATTTCTGGACTTTTCCGAAACTATTTCGGGATAATTTTGGGACCTTCCCAAGATCATTTCTGGATGGATTTCGGGACCTGTCCGGGATGCCGTCAGGGTCATTTTGGGACTATTAGGTGTGATTTGAGGACCTTTCCGGCATCACTTCTGGATGGTTTTCGGTATCCGTTCAGGATCCCGTCCGAATAATTGCGGGACTTTTTCGGGATCATTTGGGGTCCCTTCCGTCATCATTTCTGGATGGTTTTTGGGATTCGTCCGGCATCCCGTCGGGGTCATTTCGGGAATTTTTCTCGACTAATACGGGATCATTTGCGGGCCCTTTCGGCATCATTTCTAGGTAGTTGTCGGGATCCGTTCGGTATCCCGTCAGGGTCTTTTCGGAACTATTAGGAGATCATTTGAGGACCTTTCCGACATCATTTCTGGATAGTTTTCGGGATCCTTTCGGGGTCCCGTCAGGGTCAATTCGGGACCTTTTCGGGATCATTTAAGGATGGCTTTCAGGATTCGTCCGGGAACCCGTCAGGGTAATTTCTAGACTTTTTCGAGACTATTTCGGGATCATTTTGGGACCTTCCCAAGATCATTTCTGGATGGATTTCGGGATCTGTCCGGGATGCCGTCAGGGTCATTTTGGGACTATTAGGTGATCATTTGAGGACCTTTCCGGCATGACTTCTGGATGGTTTTCGGTATCCGTTCAGGATCCCGTCGGAATCGTTGCGGGACTTTTTCGGAATCATTTGGGATCCCTTCCGGCATCATTTCTGGATGGCTTTCGGGGTCATTTAAGGATGGCTTTCAGGATTCGTCCGTAATTTTTGGACTTTTCCGAGACTATTTCGGGATCATTTTGGGACCTTCCGGCATCATTTCTGGATGGTTTTTGGGATTCGTCCGGCATCCCGTCGGGGTCATTTCGGGAATTTTTCTCGACTAATACGCGATCATTTGCGGGCCCTTTCGGCATCATTTCTAGGTAGTTGTCGGGATCCGTTCGGTATCCCGTCAGGGTCATTTTGGACTATTAGGAGATCATTTGAGGACCTTTCCGGCATCATTTCTGGATATTTTTCGGGATCATTTGGAGTCCCTTCCGGCATCATTTCTGGATGGTTTTGGGATTCGTCCGGCATCCCGTCGGGGTCTTTTCGTGACTTTTTCTCGACTAATACGGGATCATTTGCGGACCCTTTCGGCATCATTTCTGGATAGTTGTCGGGATCCGTTCGGGATCCCGTCAGGGTCTTTTCGGAACTATTAGGAGATCATTTGAGGACCTTTCCGGCATCATTTCTGGATATTTTTCGGGATCCTTTCGGGGTCCCATCAGGGTCATTTCGGGACTTTTTCGGCAACATTTAAGATTGGTCTTCAGGGTTCGTCCGGGATCCCGTCAGGGTAATTTCTGGACTTTTCCGAGACTATTTCGGGATCATTTTGGGACTCTCCCAAGATCATTTCTGGATGGATTTCGGGATCTGTCCGGGATGCCGTCAGGGTCATTTTGGGACTATTGGTGATCATTTGAGGACCTTTCCGGCATCACTTCTGCATGGTTTTCGGTATCCGTTCAGGATCCCGTCAGAATAATTGCGGGACTTTTTCAGGATCATTTAGGGTCCCCTCCGGCATCATTTCTGGATGGTTTTTGGGATTCGTCCGGGATCCCGTCAGGGTCATTTAGGGATGAGTTCGAGATCCCGTCAGGGTCATTTCGGGACTACATCCGGATCATTTCTGGATGGTTTACGGGATCCGTCCAGGATCCCTTAAGGGTCATTTCGGTACTATTAGGTGATCATTTGAGGACTTTTCCGGCATCACTTCTGAATGGTTTTCGGTATCCGTTCAGGATCCCGTCGGAATCATTGCGGGACTTTTTCGGAATCATTTGGGATCCCTTCCGGCATGATTTCTTGATGGCTTTCGGGATTTGTCCGGGATCCCGTCGGGTTATTTCGGGACCTTTTCGGGGCTAATACGGGATCATTTGGGGATCCTCTAGGGGTCGTTTCGTGACTTTTTCTGTTTTATTTCGGGATCATTTGGGGACCCTTCCGGCATAATTTCTTGATGGTTTGCCGGATCCATCAGGGTCATTTCGGGACCATTTTGGGATCATTTCGGGACCCTTCCGAGATCATTTCTGGATCCGTCCGGGATGCCGTAGGAGCCATTTCGGGATTTTTTGTTACTTTTCCGGGATAGTTTTTGGACCCTTCCGGGATCATTTCTGGATCTGTGCGGGATCCCATCTGGGTCATTTCTGGACTATTTCGGGATCATTTTGGGACCCTTCCGGAATCATTTCTGTATGGTTTTCGCGATCCGTCGTGGATCCCCTCGTAGCCATTTCGGAACTTTTTCTGGAGTATGTCGGGATATTTTAGGGACCCTTCCTGAATATTTTCTGGATGGTTTTTGATATCCGCCCGGGAGCCCGTCAGGGTCATTTCGGAACCTTTTCGGGATCATTTTGGAATACCTTCAGGGATCATTTCTGTGTTGTTCTCTGGATACGTCTGGAATTGTGTCGTTGTCATTTCGGGTTTTTTTGGGACTATTCCGGGAACTTTTGGAGACCATTTCGGGGCATTTCTGGATGGTTTTCGGGATCCATCCGCGATAGCGTGGGGGTCATTTCGTAGCTTTTTCTGGATAATTTCGGGATCAAATGGGATCCTATCAGGTTATCAGCTCATTTAGTTCTTTTTTTTACTCAATTACAAAAATAAAATGCATTACAAAGAAAACAAAATTTTAAACAGATAACTTGATAAGCAGGCTAACGCGAATAGCCCATATATTTAAATGTCTCCTTGCGGACAGGGCCGCGGGTAAAGGCTAGTATATATATATTTTCGCAATTTCTACCCCATTCTAACAGCTATAAGCTTCAAATTTCACCGATTGCTTACGTATATAGTAAATATTGTTGTCTAAAAATCATAGAGATCGGTGTTATATATAATAAATATATGATGGTATATATAGTATATATATATAGTATATATATATATATTTTCGCAATTTTAGCCCCATTTTAATAGCTAGAAGCTTCAAGTTTCACCGAATGCTTACGTGTATAGCATATGTTGATGTCTGAAAAAATCATTGAGATCGGTGGTATACATAGTATATATCTCATACAACCGATTGTTCAGATAAGAAACTTTGCGCAATTTCTGCACCGTTTTAACAGCTAGAAGCTTCAAATTTCACCAAATGCTTACGTATATAGCACATATTGTTGTCTGAAAAAATCATAGAGATCGGTTGTATAAAAAAAAAATAAATGTAAGGCGCGATAACCTCCGAAGAGATCTAAGGCCGAGCTTCTCTTCCAATTTGCGTCGTGCTCCTCTTGATTTTTCCCTACAAATTGGCCGGACGGGACCTACATGTTTTATGCCGACTTCGAACGACATCTGCAAGGCAGATGAGTTTTCACTGAGAGCTTTTCATGCAGAAATACAATCGGAGCGCTTGCCAGACACTGCCGAGGGGCGACCCCGCTTAGAAAAATTTTCTTCTAATTGAAAAATCTTATTTCTAAAATTTTGATGTTGCTTTGCCCGGGAGTTGAACCCAGGGCATACGGTGTGATAGGCGGAGCACGCTACCATCACACCACGGTGGCCGGTTGTATATATAGTATATATCTCATACAACCGATTGTTCAGATAAGAAACTTTTCGCAATTTCTACCCCATTTTCACAGCTATAAGTTTCAAGTTTCACCGATTGCTTACGTATATAGTATATATTGTTGTGTCAAAAAATCACAGAGATCGGTGATATATATAATAAATATATGATGGTATATAGTGTATATATATATAGTATATATATATATTTTCGTAATTTTAGCCCCATTTTAACAGCTAGAAGCTTCAAATTTCACCGAATGCTTACGCATATAGCATATAATGTTGTCTGAAAAAATCATAGCGATCGGTTGTATATATAGTATATATCTCATACAACCGATTGTTCAGATAAGAACCTTTTCGCAATTTCTACCCCATTCTAACAGCTATAAGCTTCAAATTTCACCGATTGCTTACGTGTATAGTATATATTGTTGTGACCAAAAATCATAGAGATCGGTGATATATATAATATATATATGATGGTATATATATATATTTTTTTTTTGCGATTTCGGCCCTATTTTAACAGCTAGAAGCTTCAAATTACACCAAATGTTTACGTGTATAGCATATATTGATGTCTGAAAAAATCATTGAGATCGGTGGTATACATAGTATATATCTCATACAACCGCTTGTTCAGATAAGAAACTTTGCGCAATTTCTGTCCCGTTTTAACAGCTAGAAGCTTCAAATTTCACCAAATGCTTACGTATATAGCATGTATTGTTGTCTGAAAAAATCATAGAGATCTGTGGTATATATATTATATACTTCATATAAACTGTAATTTTTGCCCCTTTTTTACGGCTAGAAGCTTCGAAATTCATCAAATTTCATCAAATAGTTACGTTTACGTCATATATTTTTGAAATACGTGATTCGTAGTTATAGTTTTTACATGCAGGCCACAAAAAACGTGAAGCTTTGCATCCTCACACAAAGTAGCCTCCTATTTTTATACCTTTAATGCAAATGAAATGGGATATTAATTTCGTCACGAAACCCAAAATTGTAAGTCCTTAAAGGAAAATAGATAGATCCTCCATTAAGTATACCGAAATAATCAGGATGAAGAGCTGAGTTGATTTAGCCATGTCCGTCCGTCCGTCTATCTGTTTGTAGGCAAACTAGTGAGCGGGTGTATTTGGGTGTCCGATTAGACATTTGTCGGAACCGGTCGGATCGGACCACTATAGCATATATCCTCCATACAACCAATTTAAAAAATAAAAAAAGAGGTTTTTTGTCATATCTTACTCAATTTAACAGATTGAAGCTTCAAATTTCACCATATAATTTCGTATATTGCACATATTGTTGCCTGAAAAAATTGATGAGATCGGTCGTATATATAGTATACATCCCCCATAACCGATTGTTCAGATAAGAAACTTTTCGTAATTACTGCCCTTATTTAAGAGCTAGAGGCTTCAAATTTCAACGAATGCTTACGTATATAGCATATATTGATGTCTGAAAAATCATAAAGATCGGTGGTATATATAGTATATATATGGGGGTATATATAGTATATATATATAGTATACATTAGGCTGGGTCGATTTGTGGGGAGGCAAAAGAATCGCCCATTGCTCTGCGAAAATCATATTCTAGGGATCAAAATAAGAAACTTTGCCGAAGGAACCATACCTCTAAAACGAATTCTGATGTCCCCCCCCTCCCCCCCCCCTTTGGGTCGTAGGGGCAAATTTTGAAAAATCCCACTTTGAAAGCCTATGTTTTTTCTTTTTGGAGTTTATTTTTCTCTTTAGAAATTTATTTAGTCAGAACATATGTAAATGAAAAAATGAATTTTACTTAGTAATAGAAAAGAAATTAAAAAAAATTATTAGAAACTAGCGTTTTTACAACCCCCTTTTAAAACCAAGGCATCACTGTGATGCATTTGCATGTCGTAAACATAGTTGTGTGGGTTTTTTATTCAACCGTTTTAAAAAATGAAGGTATCACTGTAACACAACTGCAGCTCGTAAAATTGCTTGTGTTGTTTTTTTTAAGCCACCACAAGACACAGCAGGTAGAATTGCAAATTACCCATACCCAAAAGTTCGACCCAAAGGGGAACATCAGAATTCGTTTTAGAGGTATGGTTCCTATTAGGAATTAAGTTCCAATATAGATATTCAGGAAAGATAATATTTAAGTTTGAACAATATGAAGTTTTTTATTTGAATGATGTAAAATAGAAAATTTCTGAAGTACAAATTTTCAATACCTCAATGAAGATCTATGATCGTTTCGACAAGATCAAAGTATTATTATAGTTGAGTTGAATCAATAATATTTCTAACAAACTTCCACTCAACTCAAATATATGTATAAATATGCTTATACATCTAAATTTAACATATTACAACATTTCTTATGTTTCTCTTTAGTCAAACATTTTGTAAACAAATCCGCAACATTTTCAGCTGTTTGTACATATTCAATCGAAATCTCATTGGCCTCGAATTTTTTCCATATATAGTGATATTTGATATCGATGTGTTTGCTTCGCTTATGAGTTGTTGGATTCTTGACTAAAAATTCTGCACCTTGATTATCACATTTGATTAATGTAGGTTTGTTACATAAATTCTGCAAACCGATTTCGCGCAACACATTTCTCATAAATATAACCTCTCTTGTACCCTGGCACATTGCAATGAATTCTGCTTCCATTGAACTTAAAGAAATCGAATTTTGTCTTTTTGCCTCCCATGCCACAGGACCATTTGCCATAAATATTACGTATCCGCTATATTACTTCCTATCAATTGGATTTGAACCCAATCTGCATCTGTAAAACACAAAAATCCATTTTCGGATTTTTTGTATTTAATTGTAAAATCTTGTGTTGCTTTAAGATATCGTAGAACATGTTTTGCTGCAATAAAATGATCTTTATGAGGATGTGCATTGAATTGAGATAACTTGGATAACGTGTGTGTTATATCAGGTCGTGATATAACGGCTAAATATATTAACCCTCCAATTAATGACTGATACCTCTTTACATCAATCATATCAGAACAATTCTCTTTGCAACACTTGTCTAAAACTACTCCACTTGCAAATGGTGTTGATGTTGATTTGCAATCTGCCATGCTCCACGTTTTTAGCAAGTCTTGTATATATTTCTTTTGATGTAATAAAATATCTCCACGTTCTTCTCGCTCTATTTCCATTCCTAGAAAATATGATACTGTCCCACGATTTACCGCATCCAATTCTTTATTCAACTCGTTAAAAATCCATTCCATTGATTCTTCTAAAGAGCACGCAATCAATATGTCATCCACATAAACCGCAATTATATTCATTTCATTTCCTTTTTTCATAATATATAAACAATTATCCGATTTACACCTCATAAATCCTATCTTTTCTAGTATTTCATTAAGTCATCTATTCCATTCTCTTCCTGCTTGCTTTAAACCATAAAGTGATTTCTTTAATTTACATACTTTATTTGGAAATTCCGAATCTTTAACCTTTATGTGTTCGGTAGTCTACATTTGTAGCAATTTGGGAAAAAAGTCAAATAAAACAAAAAGTTCCGAAACGACAATACCCGAGGTTTTCAGTAGCTTCCTAATTATCAATTCTAAGTCGATTAGAAGCATAATATCACTCGAACTATTATTTGCCTGCCCCCCAGACCCTACTTGAAAAAAACATCATCTTGCAGCCGGTAGTCTACATTTGTAGTCATCATATAAAATGTATGCAAAATATCATTATATTGTTGACTTCAGCTTGTTGGAACATGATTTTTTGCAACTGTCACTACGCTTGCTTTACCCATTGTATGTTTGTGTTTGCGCATGCGTACATGCTTGGAAAATTTTACGCGATTTCGCAATAAAATTGCACAATCGTAGTATATTTAGTATGTTGCCTTCAGTTGTGTCTTACATACATTACATACCCTCTAAGCCTGCCAAGTAAGGGATAAGGGTTTGGTTGCGTGCAATGCTAGATCGTTCTATCCACTCAAAATTGAGATATATACCGGAAATAACTCAAATGCTAGTTGAACAACCAACGTAGTAGAAGGTGTTGGGAGAACACCGGAAGGACTATAATTTGTGACAATTTTTTCACATCGCTAATCTTGGGCAAGTATTTAATATCCAAAGGTCTTGCTCTTCTTGGTACTGTTCGCCAACATAAGACTTTCGTACCAAATGATATGAAGGCTGACCGTAATCTAGCAGAAGAATTTAGCATGGTCAGGTTTCCCGATGGAAAGTTTTCTTTGGTATCTCACGTCCCAAAAAGAGGCAGAGCAGTCATAATACTTGCGTTGGCCCTTGGCCATGTTTGATAACATGATAGATATAAGTGCACTTGCATCTTTCATCATTTACCCGGAAAACAATCCATATGACCGTCGTACAGACGCGAGACGAAAGTTCTTAAGGAGCTTGGCCAGCAGCTTTTTACGCCAGCAATTGAACAACGCTCTAAAGGTCCGCGGTGGTGGACACATTCAAACACGTAAAGCTATCGATATGGCACTAGATGGATCCCTTTCTGCCATTTCTAAAGGTGATTTATCCATTTTTACCTAAATTTCCAGCGATAAAAAACCAGCATATCCTGTTCGTTGTCAACACTGTGAAATGTGAAATCGTAAAAGTACACGCCAAATCTGTAGTTGGTGTAAAAAAGCAGTGTCCGATGCTCATGCCGAAACATATTTTTTGGGAATATGATGTTCAGTTTCTGAAAACTAATACATTTTTTTACTTAAAATTATTACTTGAATTCAATATTTTTAAATAAAAACGTTAGTTTATATCTACATGTCAAATAATCACCATACAAGTATTTTCCTCTAAACATTATCGTGGTTTTATATGCAGTTACATGCTTGCTACAAAGGTAGACTTCCGACCGTGTACGTAAGTTTTATATCCCGGGCACATGAAGGTTAAACATCTCGGGTTGTTTCATATAAACTTCTTCATTTAATTGTCCATTCAAATATGCTGACGTTATATCAACGTGATATATCAATAAACTATATTGCACCGCTAACGATAGTAACATTCTTATAGTAGAATGACGAATTACGGGTGCATATGTATCAAAATAATCAATATTATACTTTTGGCTACACCCTTTTGCTCCCAAACGAGCTTTAAGTTTCACTATACTACCATCAGCTCTACGCTTAGTAACAAACACATACACAAACACCCATTTACTTCCAATAACATTTTTACCTTTCGGCTTATCCACAAGCTCCCAAGTCTTATTCTTACATAATGCATCATATTCTTTTTGCATCGCCTTCTTCCACTCTTCTGCATTCCTTTTATTCATTGCCTCTTTCACTGTTAATGGATCTCTTTCCATGGCTGTTATCTCATTCACTTGAGGCAATTCTTCGGTTTTGTAAATCTTTCTTGGTCTTCCAGGTAAACCATTTCTTTCCAGTTGTGGTCTCCCTCGCTTTCTTTTTAAACCTACATTGACTTCTATGGAAACATTATTGTCGTTATCGCAAATATCTGCTACTTGTTCATCTGCAACAGAAACATTATCATTTAACGGGTTATGGCCATCATTAATTGAATTATTCGGATCTCTCTTTGCTAATTCAAAAGTAAATATATCGCAATCATCACATTTAGATATACTATCTTCACAACCATCCTCCTTATTTACAGTTGCCTTGCTTTGAAATGAGTTTTCGAAAAATGTTATATTTCTAGAAGTTACAATTTGTTTTGTTTCCTCATTGTACAATCTGTATCCTTTAGTTCTACTTGAATACCCAACAAAAATCATTTTCTC
This sequence comes from Eurosta solidaginis, assembly GCF_040869045.1. NCBI lineage: Eukaryota > Metazoa > Arthropoda > Insecta > Diptera > Tephritidae > Eurosta > Eurosta solidaginis. Next base: position 118,878,689 of record NC_090324.1, read on the forward strand.
ACCTTTAGGTTTTAACTTATTTTTATTTTTACGTTTATCCAAAACAACAACATCGCATCCAAATGTTCTGAAATGTGATACCGCTGGTTTATATCCATTCCAGCATTCATATGGTGTTTTTCCCATAAGTAATTTCGATGGTGACCTGTTTCGTATATATGTTGCTGAATTTACCGCTTCTGCCCAAAATGAATAATGCAATTTCGATTCCTCCAACATGCGCCTAGCCATTTCCATTAAAGTTCTGTTTGCTCTTTCTGCTATATCATTTTGTTGTGGTGTATAACAGGTAGTTGATTGATGCTTTATACCATTTTCACGTAGAAAATTATCAAATTCTTTATAGAAATATTCTTTTCCATTGTCACTACGCAGTGTTTTAATTCTTTGTCCAGTTTCCAATTCTGCCTTTCGCTTGAAATCTTTAAATGTATCCAGAACTTCCAAGTTACGTTTCACAAAATATATCGATATATATTTAGAAAAATCATCAATGTATGTAACGAAGTATAATGACTGACCGTGAGATGAAATACGCATTGGGTACACATAAATCGCTATGCACAATATCCAAAATTCCCTTGCTAACTACATTATTGTATACTTGAAATGGCTTACAACTTATCTTGCATAACGCACAAGTCATACACTTGAAATCCTTTGGTATATTGATTGTTAGTCCTCTGACCAATTGCTTTCCAGACATTTCCTTCATATCATTTGCATTCAAATGCCCTAAACGTCTGTGCCAAATCACAAAATCTGAATTCTCCTTACTAAACATAGCAACGTTTTCTTTTCTAAAATTAGCAACAAAAATTCCATTTGATAAGTTAGCATCAAATATCTTATTCTTCTTTTTTTTTCTGCAACTATTGCATAGTTTTTAAAGAAATTTACGCTATGACCGCGCTCTATTATCTTACTAACTGATAAGAAATTCGATTTTAATTCAGGTACAAAAATTACGTTTGATAAGCAGATTTCTTTGTCTGCTAATTTAATCTTTACCTTACCAATACCTTTTGCCACGATACTTTCACCAGATGCCAAAATTATTCTTTGTTCGCATTCTTGGAAATAATCAAATATTTTTCTATTATTAGACATATGTGATGAAGCACCACTGTCGAGAATCCATCCTGGTTCTTCATCTTTGTAACCATGTGCCCTCAAAACGAAATTTTTATTATTTCTATTACGACAATTGGCACGAATATGGCCCACCATGCCACATGAAAAGCATTTCCTATCCTGTTTGCTTTTAAAATTTTTTCTTTTATTATTACCATTAGCAAATAATACTTGTTCACCATCTCAAAAATTCTTTTTACCTCCACGTCTTTGCTCTTCTTCTAAAATTTTAATTTTTAGATGATCTAGTTTGGGAAGCTCGTCTCTCGTTTCAATTGCTATAACAAATCCTTCCATATCCTCCGGCAAACTGCATAACAACAGGATACTTAAAATATATTCGGGGACTTCAATATCAATTTCCTTTAAATTATCCACAATCGAACAAAATTCCTTCAATAGCGTCGCACATTTCTTATCCCCTGTGAATTGAATTTTCACCAATTGTTTAAACAAATTTACCTTCCTTCCAGGACCTTTATCCTTGTAAGTATTTTATAAATTCTGCCACGCCTCCTTTGCGCTCTTACAATTTCTTATATAAATAAACTCAGATAACTTACGCATAAAGTAATGGTAGCTAGAGCCTTTCGATCCAGTTTATGCCATTGCTCCTTTTCAGCAACCGTTGCTTCAGCACTGCATGATAATTCGACTACGTCCCATAAGTCCTGCGTAATTAACAGTCCTTTCATTTGAACTGACCAACTATAAAAATTGTCCCCACATAATTTGTCAATATTTGCGATAGCCGACATTCTTAACGTTGATTAAATTTCCATATAATAATTTTGATTATGTAAAAAACTTATTGAAAGAATGAATAAATCTAATCTAATCTAATCTAATCTAATCTAATTTATCTATTCGCCAATCTATTGTCCTTGATCCTATGTGAAAAGGCCCATAACCTCTATTAGGAATTAAGTTCCAATATAGATATTCAGGAAAGATAATATTTAAGTTTGAACAATATGAAGTTTTTTATTTGAATGATGTAAAATTGAAAATTTCTGAAGTAGAAATTTGCAATACCTCAATGAAAATCTATGATCGTTTCGACAAGATCAAAGTATTATTATAGTTGAGTTCAATCAATAATATTTCTAACAGTTCCTTCGGCAAAGTTTCTTATTTTGATCCCTAGAATACGATTTTCACAGAGCAATGAGCGATTTTTGAATCGACCCGCCCTAGTATATATATATATTTTCGCAATTTTAGCCCCATTTTAACAGCTAGAAGCTTCAAATTTCACCGAATGCTTACGCATATAGCATATATTGTTGTCTGAAAAAATCATAGAGATCGCTTGTATTTATAGTATATATCTCATACAACCGATTGTTCAGATAAGAAACTTTTCGCAATTTCTACCCCATTTTAACAGCTATAAGCTTCAAATTTCACCGATTGCTTACGTATATAGTATATACTAGCCTTTACCCGCGGCCCTGTCCGCAAGGAGACATTTAAATATATGGGCTACTAGCCTTTACCCGCGGCCCTGTCCGCAAGGAGACATTTAAATATATGGGCTATTCGCGTTAGCCTGCTTATCAAGTTATCTGTTTAAAATTTTGTTTTCTGTGTAATGCATTTTATTTTTGTAATTGAGTAAAAAAAAGAACTAAATGAGCTGATAACCTGATAGGATCCCATTTGATCCCGAAATTATCCAGAAAAAGCTACGAAATGACCCCCACGCTATCGCGGATGGATCCCGAAAACCATCCAGAAATGCCCCGAAATGGTCTCCAAAGTTCCCGGAATAGTCCCAAAAAAACCCGAAATGACAACGACACGATTCCAGACGTATCCAGAGAACAACACAGAAATGATCCCTGAAGGTGTTCCAAAATGATCCCGAATAGGTTCCGAAATGACCCTGACGGGCTCCCGGGCGGATATCAAAAACCATCCAGAAAATATTCAGGAAGGGTCCCTAAAATATCCCGACATACTCCAGAAAAAGTTCCGAAATGGCTCCGAGGGGATCCACGACGGATCGCGAAAACCATACAGAAATGATTCCGGAAGGGTCCCAAAATGATCCCGAAATAGTCCGGAAATGACCCAGATGGGATCCCGCACAGATCCAGAAATGATCCCGGAAGGGTCCAAAAACTATCCCGGAAAAGTAACAAAAAATCCCGAAATGGCTCCTACGGCATCCCGGGCGGATCCATAAATGATCTCGGAAGGGTTCCGAAATGATCCCAAAATGGTCCCTGATGGATCCGGCAAACCATCAAGAAATTATGCCGGAAGGGTCCCCAAATGATCCCGAAATAAAACAGAAAAAGTCACGAAACGACCCCTAGAGGATCCCCAAATGATCCCGTATTAGCACCGAAGAGGTCCCGAAATAACCCCGACGGGATCCCGGACAAATCCCGAAAGCCATCAAGAAATCATGCCGGAAGGGATCCCAAATGATTCCGAAAAAGTCCCGCAATGATTCCGACGGGATCCTGAACGGATACCGAAAACCATCCAGAAGTGATGCCGGAAAAGTCCTCAAATGATCACCTAATAGTACCGAAATGACCCTTAAGGGATCCTGGACGGATCCCGTAAACCATCCAGAAATGATCCGGATGTAGTCCCGAAATGACCCTGACGGGATCTCGAACTCATCCCTAAATGACCCTGACGGGATCCCGAACGAATCCCAAAAACCATCCAGAAATGATGCCGGAGGGGACCCCAAATGATCCTGAAAAAGTCCCGCAATTATTCTGACGTGATCCTGAACGGATACCGAAAACCATGAAGAAGTGATGCCGGAAAGGTCCTCAAATGATCACCAATAGTCCCAAAATGACCCTGACGGCATCCCGGACAGATCCCGAAATCCATCCAGAAATGATCTTGGGAGAGTCCCAAAATGATCCCGAAATAGTCTCGGAAAAGTCCAGAAATTACCCTGACGGGATCCCGGACGAATCCTGAAGACCAATCTTAAATGTTGCCGAAAAAGTCCCGAAATTACCCTGATGGGACCCCGAAAGGATCCCGAAAAATATCCAGAAATGATGCCGGAAAGGTCCTCAAATGATCTCCTAATAGTTCCGAAAAGACCCTGACGGGATCCCGAACGGATCCCGACAACTACCTAGAAATGATGCGGAAAGGGCCCGCAAATGATCGCGTATTAGTCGAGAAAAATTCCCGAAATGACCCCGACGGGATGCCGGACGAATCCCAAAAACCATCCAGAAATGATGCCGGAAGGTCCCAAAATGATCCCGAAATAGTCTCGGAAAAGTCCAAAAATTACCCTGACGGGTTCCCGGACGAATCCTGAAAGCCATCCTTAAATGACCCCGAAAGCCATCCAGAAATGATGCCGGAAGGGATCCCAAATGATTCCGAAAAAGTCCCGCAACGATTCCGACGGGATCCTGAACGGATACCGAAAACCATCCAGAAGTCATGCCGGAAAGGTCCTCAAATGATCACCTAATAGTCCCAAAATGACCCTGACGGAAATCCACCCAGAAATGATCTTGGGAAGGTCCCAAAATGATCCCGAAATAGTCTCGGAAAAGTCTAGAAATTACCCTGACGGGTTCCCGGACGAATCCTGAAAGCCATCCTTAAATGATCCCGAAAAGGTCCCGAATTGACCCTGACGGGACCCCGAAAGGATCCCGAAAACTATCCAGAAATGATGTCGGAAAGGTCCTCAAATGATCTCCTAATAGTTCCGAAAAGACCCTGACGGGATACCGAACGGATCCCGACAACTACCTAGAAATGATGCCGAAAGGGCCCGCAAATGATCCCGTATTAGTCGAGAAAAATTCCCGAAATGACCCCGACGGGATGCCGGACGTATCCCAAAAACCATCCAGAAATGATGACGGAAGGGACCCCAAATGATCCCGAAAAAGTCCCGCAATTATTCGGACGGGATCCTGAACGGATACCGAAAACCATCCAGAAGTGATGCCGGAAAGGTCCTCAAACCACACCTAATAGTCCCAAAATGACCCTGACGGCATCCCGGACAGGTCACGAAATCCATCCAGAAATGATCTTGGGAAGGTCCCAAAATTATCCCGAAATAGTCTCGGAAAAGGCCAGAAATTACCCTGACGGATTCCCGGACGAATCCTGAAAGCCATCCTTAAATGATCCCGAAAAAGTCCCGAAATGACCCTGACGGGACCCCGAAAGGATTCCGAAAACTATCCAGAAATGATGCCGGAAAGGTCCTCAAATGATCCCCTAATAGTCCCGAAATGACCGTGACGGGATCCCGAACGGATCCCGACAACTATCCAGAAATGATGCCGAAAGGGTCCGCAAATGATCCCGTATTAGTCGAGAAAAAGTCCCGAAAACACCCCGACGGGATCCCGGACGAATCCCAAAAACTATCCAGAGACGATGCCGGTAGCTATCCCGAAATAGTCCCGAAATGACCTCGTCGGCATCCCGGACGGATCCCGAAAATTATTCAGAAATGATGCCGGAAAGATCCCCAAATGATCCCCTAATAGTCCCGAAATTACCCTGATGGTATCGCGGACGGATCCCGAAAACCATCCAGAAATGATGCCGAAAGGGTTCCCAAACGATCCCGTATTAGTCGCGAAAAAGTTCCGAAATGACCCCGACGGGATCGCAGACGGATCCCGAAAACCAACCAGAAATGATGCCGGAAGAGCCCACAAATGATCCCGAAAAAGTTCCCAAATGACCCCGACGAGATCCCGGACGGATCCCGAAAAACATCCAGAAATGATGCCGGAAGAGCCCCCAAATTGTCCCGAAAAAGTCTCCAAATGACCCCGACGAGATCTCGGACGGATCCCGAAAACCATCCAGAAATGATGCCGAAAGGGTTCCCAAATGATCAAGTATTAGTCGCGAAAAAGTCCCGAAATGACCCCGACGGGATCCCAGACGGATCCCGAAAACCATCCAGAAATGATGCCGGAAAAGCCCCCAAATGATCCCGAAAAAGTACTCAAATGACCCCGACGAGATCCCGGACGGATCCCGAAAACCATCCAGAAATGATGCCGAAAAGGTTCCCAAATGATCCCGTATTAGTCGCGAAAAAGTCCCGAAATGACCCCGACGGGATCCCAGACGGATCCCGAAAACCAACCAGAAATGATGCCGGAAGAGCCCCCTAATGATCCCGAAAAAGTCTCCAAATGACCCCGACGAGATCTCGGACGGATCCCGAAAACCATCCAGAAATGATGCCGAAAGGGTTCCCAAATGATCAAGTATTAGCCGCGAAAAAGTCCCGAAATGACCCCGACGGGATCCCGGACGGATCCCGAAGACCATCCAGAAATGATGCCTAAAGGGACCCAAAATAACCACGAAAAAGTCCCGTAATGATCGCGGAAACCATCAAGAATTTATCTCTCGAAGGTACGCAAATGATCCCGAAAGTACCCCGACGGGATCCCGGACGGATCCCGAAAACCATCCAGAAATGATGCCGGAAGGGTCCCCAAATGATCGCGAAATAGTCCCGAAATTATTCCGGAATAGTCCCGAAAATGTCCCAAAATAACCCCGACGGGATCCCGGACGGATCGCGAAAACTATACAGAAATGATCCCGGAAGGGTCCCAAAATGATCCCGAAATAGTCCCGAAAAAGTCCCGAAATTACCCCGGCGGGATCCCGTACCGATCCCGAAAACCAACCAGAAATGAAACCTGAAGGGTCTCGATATGACCCTTACGGGATTACAAATAAGGTGAAGCTAATTATAAAACCATGTTAATAAGGCAGCAGGCGCATTGGAGCGAATGAAAAGTTACATTGAAACATACAGGTAGAGCTAATAAAAGCGTGCTAATAAAAACAATTGAAGGAGGGCAGATGGCGGGAGTAGAAGGAGAGGACCACTGATCGTTCCTCCAAAATTGTCTAGATCTCGATCTTTATGTGCCAGATACCAAAAACTATTGATTTAGGAGAAAATTTATATTGATTTATAACAATTTATTGATTTTACACCAGAGGGGAGATAAAGGGGGGGAGGGGGGGGGGGGGGGGGGGTTGCAGAGGGTGTCATTGCTTACTTTGTAATCCCTCGACTTATTTGACCCCTTGAGTCTGTGATATTGGTGAAGGCCAGTATACGTAAATTTATAATGTGTAAAAATTATTAAAAAGTAATTGCTCGAAGGGGTCGTGGGACCCCACCCCTATTTCCATGTTCGGAAAAAATTTCGCTAGTAGGCTGTTGTCTGTGTCCCAAATTTCATCAAAATCCGTGTAGCCATTCTGGCGTGATTCAGTCGCAAAGACGAAAAAATATAATAATTAAATTATAACTATTCCTAGGGGGCGGCGACCACGCCCCTTTTGAAAAATATATAGCTAGTAGATCCTTCTAGACTATTGGATATATGTGTGCAAAATTTCATCCAAATCGGTCCAGCCTTTCTTGCGTGATTGAGTCACAAAGACAAACGTCTGGACAAACATCCAAACATCCAAACATCCAAACATCCAAACATCTTAACATCCAAACTTTGCCATTTATAATATACTAGCCTTTACCCGCGGCCCCGTCCGCAAGGAAAATTTTAAATATATGGGCTATTCGCGTTAGCCTGCTTATTATCTGTTTAAAATTTTGTTTTCTGTCTAATGCATTTTATTTTTGTAATTGAGTAAAAAAAAATAACTAAATGAGCTGATAACCTGATAGGATCCAAAATGATCTCGAAATTATCCAGAAAAAGCTACGATATGACCCCAACGCTATCGCGGACGGATCCCGAAAACCATCCAGAAATGCCCCGAAAGGGTCTCCAAAAGTTCCCCGAATAGTCCCAAAAAAACCCGAAATGAGAGCGACACGATTCTAGACGTATCCAGAGAACCACACAGAAATGATCCCTGAAGGTGTTCCAAAATGATCCCGAAAAGGTCCCGAAATGACCCTGACGGGCTCCCGGGCGGATCTCAAAAACCATCCAGAAAATATCCAGGAAGGGTCCCTAAATTATCCCGACTAACTCCAGAAAAAGTTCCGAAATGGCTCCGAGGGGATCATGGAGATGGATCGCGAAAACCATACAGAAATGATTCCGGAAGGATTACAAATGATCCCGAAATAGTCCGGAATTGACCCAGATAGGATCCCGCACAGATCCAGAAATGATCCCGGAAGGGTGCAAAAACTATCCCGGAAAAGTAACAAAAAATCCCGAAATGGCTCCTACGGCATCCCGGCCGGATCCAGAAATGATCTCGGAAGGGTCCCCAAATGATCCCAAAATGGTCCGGAAATGACCCTGATGGATCCGGCAAACCATCAAAAAATTATGCCGGAAGGGTACCAAAATGATCACGAAATAATACAGAAAAAGTCACGAAACGACCCCTAGAGGATCCCTAAATGATCCCGTATTAGCCCCGAAAAGGTCCCGAAATAACCCCGACGGGATCCCGGACAAATCCCGAAAACCATCCAGAAATTATGCCGGAAGGAATCCCAAATGGTTCCGTAAAAGTCCCGCATTGATTCCGACGTCCCAAAATTATCCCGAAATAGTCTGGGAAAAGTCCAGAAATTACCCTGACGGATCCCGGACGAATCCTGAAAACCAATCTTAAATGATGCCGAAAAAGTCCCGAAATGACCCTGATGGGACCCGGAAAGGATCCCGAAAATTAACCAGAAATGATGCCGGAAAAGTCCTCAAATGATCTCCCAATAGTTCCGAAAAGACCCTGACGGGATCCCGAACGGATCCCGACAACTATCCAGAAATGATACCGAAAGGGCCCGCAAATGATCCCGTATTAGTCGAGAAAAAGACCCGAAATGACCCGGACGGGATGCCGGACGAATCCCAAAAACCATCCAGAAATGATGTCGGAAGGGACCCCAATGATCCCGAAAAAGTCCCGCAATTATTCCGACGGGAATCTGAACGGATACCGAAAACCATCCATAAGTGATGCCGGAACGGTCCTCAAATGCTCACTTAATAGTCCCAAAATGACCCTGAGGGCATCCCGGACAAATCCCGAAATCCATCCAGAAATGATCTTGGGAAGGTCCCAAAATGATCCCGAAATAGTCTCGGAAAAGTCCAGAAATTACCCTGACGGGTTCCCGGACGAATCCCGAAAGCCATCCTTAAATGATCCCGAAAAATCCCCGAAATGACCGTGACGGGATCCCGAACGGATCCCGACAACTATCCAGAAATTAAGCCGAAGGGGTCCGCAAATGATCCCGTATTAGTCGAGAAAAAGTCCCGAACGAATCCCAAAAACCATCCAGAAATGATGCCGGTAGGTATCCCAAATGATCCCGAAATAATCCCGAATTGACCTCGTCAGCATCCCGGACGGATACCGAAAATTATCCAGAAATGATGCCGGAAAGGTCTACAGATGATCCCCTAATAGTCCCGAAATTACCCTGATGGGATCCCGGACGGATCCCGAAAACCATCCAGAAATGATGCCGGAAGAGCCCCCAAATGATCCCGAAAAAGTTCCCAAATGACCCCCACGATATCCCGAACGGATCCCGAAAACCTATTTCGGGATCATTTTGGGACCCTTCCGGAATCATTTCTGTATGGTTTTCGCGATCCGTCATGGATCCCCTCGGAGCCATTTCGGAACTTTTTCTGGAGTATGTCGGGATATTTTAGGGACCCTTCCTGAATATTTTCTGGATGGTTTTTGATATCCGCCCTGGAGCCCGTCAGGGTCATTTCGGAACCTTTTCGGGATCATTTTGGAACACCTTCAGGGATCATTTCTGTGTTGTTCTCTGGATACGTCTGGAATCGTGTCGTTGTCATTTCGGGTTTTTTTGGGACTATTCCGGGAACTTTTGGAGACCATTTCGGGGCATTTCTGGATGGTTTTCGGGATCCATCCGCGATAGCGTGGGGGTCATTTCGTAGCTTTTTCTGGATAATTTCGGGATCAAATGGGATCCTATCAGGTTATCAGCTCATTTAGTTCTTTTTTTTACTCAATTACAAAAATAAAATGCATTACAAAGAAAACAAAATTTTAAACAGATAACTTGATAAGCAGGCTAACGCGAATAGCCCATATATTTAAATGTCTCCTTGCGGACAGGGCCGCGGGTAAAGGCTAGTCTAATATATATTATAAATGGGAAAGTTTGGATGTTAAGATGTTTGGATGTTTGGATGTTTGGATGTTTGGATGTTTGTCCAGACGTTTGTCTTTGTGACTCAATAACGCAAGAACGGCTGGACCGATTTGGATGAAATTTTGCACACATATAGCCAATAGTCTAGAAGGATCTACTAGCTATATATTTTTCAAAAGGGGCGTGGTCCCCGCCCCCTGGGAACAGTTATAATTTAATTATTATATTTTTTCGTCTTTGCGACTGAATCACGCCAGAATGGCTACACGGATTTTGATGAAATTTGGGACACAGACAGTAGTCTACTAGCGAAATTTTTTTCGATCATGGAAAGAGGGGTGGGGGTCCCACGACCCCTTCGAGAAATTATTTTTTATAATTTTTACACATTATAACTTTACGTATACTGGCCTTCACCAATATCACAGACTCAAGGGGTCAAATAAGTCGAGGGCTTACAAAGTAAGCAGTGACACCCTCCGTCCGCCCCTTTATCTACCCCTCTGGTGTAAAATCCATAAATTGTTATAACTCAATCTAAATTTTCTCCTAAATCAATAGTTTTTGGTATCTGGTACATACAGAACGAGATCTAGACAATTTTGGAGGAACGATCAACGATCCTCTACTCCCGCCATCCGCCCTCCATCAATTGTTTTTATTAGCACGCTTTTATTAGCTTTACCTGTATGTTTCTATCTAACTTTTTATTCGCTCCAATGCGCCTACTGCCTTATTAACATGGTTTTATAATTAGCTTCACCTTATTTGTAATCCCGTAAGGGTCATATCGAGACCCTTCCGGGATCATTTCTGGATGGTTTTCGGGATCGGTCCGCCGGGGTAATTTCGGGACTTTTTCGGGACTATTTCGGGATCATTACGGGACCCTTCCGGGATCATTTCTGTATAGTTTACGGGATCCGTCCGGGATACCGTCGGGGTTATTTTGGAACATTTTCGGGACTATTCCGGAATCATTTCGGGACTATTTCGCGATCATTTGGGGACCCTTCCGGCATCATTTCTGGATGGTTTTCGGGATCCGTGCGGGATCTCGTCGGGGTCATATGGGGACTTTTTCGGGATAATTTGGGGGCTCTTCCGGCATCATTTCTGGATGGTTTTCGGGATCCGTCCGGTATATCGTCGGGGTCATTTGGGGACTTTTTCGGGATAATTTGGGGGCTCTTCCGGCATCATTTCTGGATGGTTTTCGGGATCCGTCCGTGATCTCGTCGGGGTCATTTGGGGTCTTTTTCGGGATCATTTTGGGGCTCATCCAGCATCATTTCTGGATGGTTTTCGGGATCCGTCCGGGATCCCGTCGGGGTCATTTCGGGACTTTTTCGCGACTAATACGGGAGCATTTGGGAACCCTTTCGGCATCATTTCTGGATGGTTTTCGGATCCGTTCGGGATCCCGTCGGGGTCATTTCGGGACTTTTTCGCGACTAATACGGGATCATTTGGGAACCCTTTCGGCATCATTTCTGGATGGTTTTCGGGATCCGTCCGGGATCCCATTAGGGTAATTTCGGGACTATTAGGGGATCATTCGGGAACCTTTCCGGCATCATTTCTGGATAATTTTCGGGATCCGTCCGGGAACCCGACGAGGTCATTTCGGGACTATTTCGGGATCATTTGGGATACCTACCGGCATCATTTCTGGATGGTTTTTGGGATTCGTCCGGGATCCCGTCGTGGTCCTTTCGGGACTTTTTTTCGACTAATACGGGATCATTTGCGGACCCTTACGGCATCATTTCTGGATAGTTGTCGGGATCCCGTCACGGTCATTTCGGGACTATTAGGGGATCATTTGAGAACCTTTCCGGCATTATTTCTGTATTGTTTTCGGACAAATCCCGAAAGCCATCAAGAAATCATGCCGGAAGGGATCCCAAATGATTCCGAAAAAGTCCCGCAATGATTCCGACGGGATCCTGAATGGATACCGAAAACCATTCAGAAGTGATGCCGGAAAAGTCCTCAAATGATCACCTAATAGTACCGAAATGACCCTTAAGGGATCCTGGACGGATCCCGTAAACCATCCAGAAATGATGCCGGAGGGGACCCCAAATGATCCTGAAAAAGTCCCGCAATTATTCTGACGGGATCCTGAACGGATACCGAAAACCATGCAGAAGTGATGCCGGAAAGCTCCTCAAATGATCACCAATAGTCCCAAAATTACCCTGACGGCATCCCGGACAGATCCCGAAATCCATCCAGAAATGATCTTGGGAGAGTCCCAAAATGATCCCGAAATAGTCTCGGAAAAGTCCAGAAATTACCCTGACGGGATCTCGAACTCATCCCTAAATGACCCTGACGGGATCCCGGACGAATCCCAAAAACCATCCAGAAATGATGCCGGAGGGGACCCCAAATGATCCTGAAAAAGTCCCGCAATTATTCTGACGGGATCCTGAACGGATACCGAAAACCATGCAGAAGTGATGCCGGAAAGCTCCTCAAATGATCACCAATAGTCCCAAAATGACCCTGACGCATCCCGGGACAGATCCCGAAATCCATCCAGAAATGATCTTGGGAGAGTCCCAAAATGATCCCGAAATAGTCTCGGAAAAGTCCAGAAATTACCCTGACGGGATCCCGGACGAATCCTGAAGACCAATCTTAAATGTTGCCGAAAAAGTCCCGAAATTACCCTGATGGGACCCCGAAAGGATCCCGAAAAATATCCAGAAATGATGCCGGAAAGGTCCTCAAATGATCTCCTAATAGTTCCGAAAAGACCCTGACGGGATCCCGAACGGATCCCGACAACTACCTAGAAATGATGCGGAAAGGGCCCGCAAATGATCGCGTATTAGTCGAGAAAAATTCCCGAAATGACCCCGACGGGATGCCGGACGAATCCCAAAAACCATCCAGAAATGATGCCGGAAGGTCCCAAAATGATCCCGAAATAGTCTCGGAAAAGTCCAAAAATTACCCTGACGGGATCCCGGACGAATCTTGAAGACCAATCTTAAATGTTGCCGAAAAAGTCCCGAAATGACCCTAATGGGACCCCGAAAGGATCCCGAAAAATATTCAGAAATGATGCCGGAAAGGTCCTCAAATGATCTCCTAATAGTTCCGAAAAGACCCTGACGGGATCCCGAACGGATCCCGACAACTATCCAGAAATGATGCCGAAAGGGTCCGCAAATGATCCCGTATTAGTCGAGAAAAAGTCACGAAAAGACCCCGACGGGATGCCGGACGAATCCCAAAACCATCCAGAAATGATGCCGGAAGGGTCCCCAAATGATCGCGAAATAATCCCGAAATGATTCCGGAATAGTCCCGAAAATGTCCCAAAATAACCCCGACGGGATCCCGGACGGATCCCGAAAACTATACAGAACTGATCCCGGAAGGGTCCTAAAATGATCCCGAAATAGTCCCGAAAAAGTCCCAAAATTACCCCCGGCGGGATCCCGGACCGAATCCCGAAAACCATCCGGAAATGAACCCGGAACCTCGATATGACCCTTACGGGATTACAAATAAGGTGAAACTAATTATAAAAACCATGTTAATAAGGCAGCAGTCGCAATTGGAGCGAATGAAAAGTTACATAGAAACATACTGGTAAAGCTAATAAAAGCGTGCTAATAAAAACAATTGAAGGAGGGCGGATGGCGGGTGTAGAAGGAAGAGGACTACTGATCGTTCCTCCAAAATTGTCTAGATCTCGATCTGTATGTGTCAGATACCAAAAACTATTGATTTAGGAGAAAATTTATATTGAGTTATAACAATTTATAGATTTTACATCAGAGGCAGATAAAGGGGGGAGGGGGGCGGCGGAGTGTTTCACTGCTTACTTTGTAAGCCCTCGACTTATTTGACCCCTTGAGTCTGTGATATTGGTGAAAGGCCAGTATACGTAAAGTTATAATGAGTAAAAATTATTAAAAAGTAATTGCTCGAAGGGGTCGTGGAACCCCCACCCCTCTTTCCATGTTCGAAAAAAAATTTCGCTAGTAGACTACTGTCTGTGTCCCAAATTTCATCAAAATCCGTGTAGCCATTCGGGCGTGATTCAGTCGCAAAGACGAAAAAATATAATAATTAAATTATAAACTGTTCCTAGGGGGCGGAGACCACGCCCATTTTGAAAAATATATAGCTAGTAGATCCTTCTAGACTATTGGCTATATGTGTGCAAAATTTCATCCAAATCGGTCCAGCCGTTCTTGCGTTATTGAGTCACAAAGACAAACGTCTGGACAAACATCCAAACATCCAAACATCCAAACATCCAAACATCCAAACTTTTGCCATTTATAATATACTAGCCTTTACCCGCGGCCCTGTCCGCAAGGAGACATTTAAATATATGGCTATTCGCGTTAGCCTGCTTATCAAGTTATGTTTTAAAATTTTGTTTTCTGTGTAATGCATTTTATTTTTGTAATTGAGTAAAAAAAAAAGAACTAAATGAGCTGATAACCTGATAGGATCCCATTTGATCCCGAAATTATCCAGAAAAAAGCTACAAAATGACCCCCACTCTATCGCGGATGGATCCCGAAAACCATCCAGAAATGCCCCGAAAGGGTCTCCAAAAGTTCCCGGAATAGTCCCAAAAAAAACCCGAAATGACAACGACACGATTCCAGACGTATCCAGAGAACAACACAGAAAATGATCCCTGAAGGTGTTCCAAAAATGATCCCGAAAAGGTTCCGAAATGACCCTGACGGGCTCCCCCGGACGAATCCCAAAAACCATCCAGAAATGATGCCGGAGGGGACCCCAAATGATCCTGAAAAAGTCCCGCAATTATTCTGACGGGATCCTGAACGGATACCGAAAACCATGCAGAAGTGATGCCGGAAAGCTCCTCAAATGATCACCAATAGTCCCAAAATGACCCTGACGGCATCCCGGACAGATCCCGAAATCCATCCAGAAATGATCTTGGGAGAGTCCCAAAAATGATCCCGAAATAGTCTCGGAAAAGTCCAGAAATTACCCTGACGGGATCCCGGACGAATCCTGAAGACCAATCTTAAATGTTGCCGAAAAAGTCCCGAAATGACCCTAATGGGACCCCGAAAGGATCCCGAAAAATATCCAGAAATGATGCCGGAAAGGTCCTCAAATGATCTCCTAATAGTTCCGAAAAGACCCTGACGGGATCCCGAACGGATCCCGACAACTATCCAGAAATGATGCCGAAAGGGGTCCGCAAATGATCCCGTATTAGTCGAGAAAAAGTCACGAAAAGACCCCGACGGGATGCCGAACGAATCCCAAAAACCATCCAGAAATGATGCCGGAAGGGACCCCAAATGATCCCGAAAAATATCCAGAAATGATGCCGGAAAGGTCCTCAAATGATCTCCTAATTAGTCCCAAAATGACCCTGACGGGATACCGAACGGATCCCGACAACTACCTAGAAATGATGCCGAAAGGGCCCGCAAATGATCGCGTATTAGTCGAGAAAAATTCCCGAAATGACCCCGACGGGATGCCGGACGAATCCCAAAAACCATCCAGAAATGATGCCGGAAAGGTCCCAAAATGATCCCGAAATAGTCTCGGAAAAGTCCAAAAATTACCCTGACGGGTTCCCGGACGAATCCTGAAAAGCCATCCTTAAATGACCCCGAAAGCCATCCAGAAATGATACCGGAAGGGATCCCAAATGATTCCGAAAAAGTCCCGCAACGATTCCGACGGGATCCTGAACGGATACCGAAAACCATCCAGAAGTGATGCCGGAAAGGTCCTCAAATGATCACCTAATAGTCCCCAAAATGACCCTGACGGCATCCCGGACAGATCCCGAAATCCATCCAGAAATGATCTTGGGAAGGTCCCCAAAATGATCCCGAAATAGTCTCGGAAAAGTCCAGAAATTTACCCCGACGGGTTCCCGGACGAATCCTGAAAGCCATCCTTAAATGATCCCGAAAAGGTCCCGAATTGACCCTGACGGGACCCCGAAAGGATCCCGAAAACTATCCAGAAATGATGTCGGAAAGGTCCTCAAATGATCTCCTAATAGTTCCGAAAAGACCCTGACGGGATACCGAACGGATCCCGACAACTACCCAGAAATGATGACGGAAAGGACCCCAAATGATCCCGAAAAAGTCCCGCAATTATTCGGACGGGATCCTGAACGGATACCGAAAAACCATCCAGAAGTGATGCCGGAAAGGTCCTCAAATCACACTAATAGTCCCAAAATGACCCTGACGGCATCCCGAACACGTCCCGAAATCCATCCAGAAATGAT
This sequence comes from Eurosta solidaginis, assembly GCF_040869045.1. Lineage (NCBI taxonomy): Eukaryota > Metazoa > Arthropoda > Insecta > Diptera > Tephritidae > Eurosta > Eurosta solidaginis. The sequence continues at coordinate 118,895,239 of NC_090324.1, forward strand.
CTTGGGAAGGTCCCCAAAATTATCCCGAAATAGTCTCGGGAAAAGTCCAGAAATTACCCTGACGGATTCCCGGACGGGATCCTGAAAGCCATCCTTAAATGATCCCGAAAAAGTCCCGAAATGACCCCTGACGGGGATCCCGAAAGGATTCCGAAAACTATCCAGAAATGATGCCGGAAAGTCCTCAAATGATCCCCTAATAGTCCCGAAATGACCGTGACGGGATCCCGAACGGATCCCGACAACTATCCAGAAATGATGCCCGAAAGGGGTCCGCAAATGATCCCGTATTAGTCGAGAAAAAGTCCCGAAAAGACCCCGACGGGATCCGGACGAATCCCAAAAACTATCCAGAGACGATGCCGGTAGGTATCCCAAATGATCCCGAAATAGTCCCGAAATGACCTCGTCGGCATCCGGACGGATCCCGAAAATTATTCAGAAATGATGCCGGAAAAGGTCCCAAATGATCCCCTAATAGTCCCGAATTACCCTGATGGGATCGCGGACGGATCCCGAAAACCATCAGAAATGATGCCGAAAGGGTTCCCAAACGATCCCGTATTACTCGCGAAAAAGTTCCGAAATGACCCCGACGGGATCGCAGACGGATCCCGAAACAACCAACCAGAAATGATGCCGGAAGAGTCCCACAAATGATCCCGAAAAAGTTCCCCAAATGACCCCGACGAGATCCCGGACGGATCCGAAAAACATCCAGAAATGATGCCGGAAGAGCCCCCAAATTATCCCGAAAAAGTCCCCAAATGACCCCGACGAGATCCCGGACGGATCGCGAAAACCATCCAGAAATGATGCCGAAAGGGTTCCCAAATGATCAAGTATTAGTCGCGAAAAAGTCCCGAAATGACCCCGACGGGATCCCAGACGGATCCCGAAAACCATCCAGAAATGATGCCGGAAAAGCCCCCAAATGATCCCGAAAAAGTACTCAAATGACCCCGACGAGATCCCGGACCGATCCCGAAAACCATCCAGAAATGATGCCGAAAAGGTTCCCAAATGATCCCGTATTAGTCGCGAAAAAGTCCCGAAATGACCCCGACGGGATCCCAGACGGATCCCGAAAACCAACCAGAAATGATGCCGGAAGAGCCCCCAAATGATCCCGAAAAAGTCCCCAAATGACCCCGACGAGATCTCGGACGGATCCCGAAAACCATCCAGAAATGATGCCGAAAGGGTTCCCAAATGATCAAGTATTAGCCGCGAAAAAGTCCCGAAATGACCCCGACGGGATCCCGGGCGGATCCCGAAGACCATCCAGAAATGATACCGATGGGGAGCCTCCAAATCATCTCGTATTAGTCCCGAAAAAGTACAGGAATGGCCCCGACGGGATTCCTGACGGATCCCGAAAACCATCTAGAAATTATGCCGGAAGGGACACCAAATGATCCCGAAAAAGTCAAGAAATGGCCCCGACGGGATCCCGGATGGATCCCAAAAACCACACTGAAATGATGTCGGAAAATACCCGAAATGATCCCGAAATAGCCCCGAAAAAGTCCCGAAATGATCCCGACGGGATCCCGGACGGATCACGAAAACTATCCAGAAATGATGCCGGAAAGGTCCTCAAATGATGCCCTAATAGTCCAGAAATGGCCCTGACGGGATCCCGGACGGATACCGCAGATTATCCAGAAATGATGCAGAAAGGGTCCCCATTTGAGCCCGTATCAGTCGAGAAAAAGTCCCGAAGAGACGGGATCCCGCAAACTATCTAGATATGATGCCGGAAAGTAACCCAAAATGATACCGAAATAGTCCCGAAATGACCCCTACGGGATCGCGAGCGGATCGCGAAAACTATCCAGAAATGATGCCGAAAAGGTCCCCAAATGATCCCCTAATAGTCCCGAAATTACCCTGCTGGGATACCGAACGGATCCCGAAAACCATCCAGAAATGATGCCGAATTAGTCGAGAAAAAGTCCCGAAATGACCCCGACGGGATCCCGGACGCATCCCGAAAACCATGTAGAAATGATGCCGAAAAATACCCCAAATGATCCCGAAAAAGTCCCGAAATGACCCCGACGGGATCCCCAAAAGCATCTAGAAATGATGCCGGAAGATACCCCAAATGATCCGGAAAAAGTCCAAAAATGACCCCGTCGGGTCCCGGACGAATCCCGAAAACCATACAGAAATGATGCCGGAAGGGACCCCAAATGATCCCGAAAAGTCGCGAAATGAACCCGACGGGATCCCGAACGGATACCGAAAACCATCCAGATAGGATGCCGGAAAGGTCCTCAAATGATCCCCTAATAGTCCCGAAATGATCCTGACGGGATCCCTGACGGATACTGGAAATCATCCAGAAATGATGCCGAAATGGTTCCTAAATTATCCCGTATTATTCGAGAAAAAGTCCCGAAATTACCCCGACGGGATAACGGACGGATCCCGAAAACCATGTATAAATGATGCCGGAAGGTGCACCAAATGATCCCGAAATCACCCCAACGGGATCCCGGAGGGATCCCTAAAACCATCCAGAAATGATGCCGGACGGGACCCCAAATGATCTAGAAGAAGTCCTGAAATTACCCCGACGGCATCCCCAAAAACCACCCAGAAATGATGCCGGAAGTGACCCCAAAAAATCCCGAAAAAGTTCCGAAATGACCCCGACGGGATCCCGGACGGATCCCGAAAACCATTCAGAAATGATGCCGGAAAGGTCTTCAAATGATCCCCTAATTGTCTCGAAATCACCCTGACGGGATCCCGGACGGATACCGAAATCCATCCAGAAATGATGCCGAAAGTTTCCCCAAATGATCCCGTATTAGTCGAGAAAAAAAGTCCCGAAATGACCCCGACGGTATAAATGATGCCGGAAAGGTCTTCAAATGATCCCCTATGTCCCGAAATTACCCTGACGGGATCACGGACGGATACCGAAATCCATCCAGAAATGATGCCGAAAGTTTCCCCAAATGATCCCGTATTAGTCGAGAAAAAAAGTCCCGAAATGACCCCGACGGTATCTCGGACGAACCCCGGAAACTATGCAGAAATGATCCCGAAGTAGTTCCGAAATGATCCCTTCGAGATCCCCGACGGATCCCGGAAACTATGCAGAAATGATGCCGGAAAGGTCTTCAAATGATCTCCTAATAGCCCCGAAATGATCCGCGACGAATCCCGGAAGCTATGCAGAAATGATGCCGGAAAGGTCTTCAAATGATCCCCTAATAGTCCCGTAATGATCCCGAACGGATCCCGAAAACCATCCAGAAATGGTGCCGGAATGGACCCCAAATGATCCCGAAAAAGTCCCGAAATGATCGCGACGGGATCCCGGACGGATGCCAAAAACCATCCAGATGTGATCCCGGTACGTACCCCAAATGATCCGGAAATAGTCCCGAAATTACCCCGTCGGGAGCCCCGACGGATCCAGGAACCTATGCAGAAATGACGCCGGAGAGGTCCTCAAATGATCCCCTAAGAGTCCCGAAATGATCCCGTGCGGATCCTGGACGGATCCCGAAAACCATCCAGTAACGATGCCGAAAGGGTCCCCAAATAATCCCACATTGGTAGAGAAAAAGGCCCGAAATTACCAAGACGGGATCCCCGACGGATACCGAAATCCATCCAGAAATGATGCTGGAAGGGACCCCAAATGATCCCGTATTAGTCGAAAAAAAGTCCCGAAATGACCCCGACGGTATCTCGGACGAACCCCGGAAACTATGCAGAAATGATCCCGAAATAGTCCTGAAATAACCCCGTCGAGATCCCCGACGGATTCCGGAAACTATGCAGAAATGATGCCGGAAAGGTCTTCAAATGATCCCCTAATTGTCCCGAAATTACCCTGACGGGATCACCGACGGATTCCGAAATCCATCCAGAAATGATGCTGGAAGGTTCCCCAAATGATCCCGTATTAGTCGAGAAAAAAAGTCCCGAAATGACCCCGACGGTATCTCGGACGAACACCGGAAACTATGCAGAAATGATCCCGAAATAGTCCCGAAATGACCCCGTCGAGATCCCCGACGGATCCCGGAAACTATGCAGAAATGATGCCGGAAAGGTCTTCAAATGATCTCCTAATAGCCCCGAAATGATCCCCGACGAATCCCGGAAGTTATGCAGAAATGATGCCGGAAAGGTCTTCAAATGATCCCCTAATAGTCCCGAAATTATCCCGAACGGATCCCGAAAACCATCCAGAAATGATGCCGGAAGGGACCCCAAATGATCCCAAAAAAGTCGCGAAATGCCCCCGACGGGATTCCGGATGGATCCCAAAAACCATACTGAAATGATGTCGGAAAATACCCGAAATGATACCGAAATAGCCCCGACTGGATGCCGAACGGATCCCGAAACCCATCCAGAAATGTTGCCGGAAAGGTCCCTAAATGTTCGTGAAAAAGTCCCGAAATGACCCCGGCGGGATCTTGGACGGATCCCGAAAACCAATCAAAAATGATCCCGGAAAGGTCTCGATATGACCCCAACCGTATTACAAATAAGGCGAAGCTAATTGTAGAACCATTTTAATAAGGCAGCAGGCGCGTTGGAGCGAATGAAGAGTTACAAAGAAACATACAGGTAAAGTTAATAAAAGCGTGCTAATAGAAACAATTGAAGGAGGGCGGATGGCGGGAGGAGAAGTACCGCTGCTCGTTTTTCCCAAATTGTTTAGATCTCGATCTGTATGTGCCAGATACCAAAAACTATTGATTTAGGAGAAAATTTATATTGAGTTATAACAATTTATAGATTTTACACCAGGGGGGTAGAAAGGGGGGAGGGAGGGGGGGGTGTCACTGCTCACTTTTTAAGCCCTCGACTTATTTGACACATTAAGTCTGTGATATTGGTGAATGCCAGTATACGTAAAGTTATAATGTGTAAAAATAATTAAAAAGTAATTGCTCGAAGGGCTCGTGGGACCCCCACCCCTCTTTCCATGCTCGAAAAAGATTTCGCTAGTAGACTACTGTCTGTGTCCCAAATTTGATCAAAATCCGTGTAGCCGTTTCGGAATGATTCAGTCGCAAAGACTAAAAAATATAATAATTAAATTATAACTGTTCGTAGGGGGCGGGACTTCCCCCCTTTTGAAAAATATATAGCTAGTAGATCCTTCCAGACTATTGGCTATATGTGTGCCAAATTTCATCCCAATCCGTCCAGCCGTTCTTGCGTGATTGAGTCACAAAGACAAACGTCTGGACAAACATCCAAACATCCAAACTTTGCCATTTATAATATTTACTAGCCTTTACCCGCGGCCCCGTCCGCAAGGAGAAAATAAAATATATGTGTTATTCACGTTAGCCTGCTTATCAAGTTGTCCGATTAAAAATTTTTTCTGTCAATGTATTTTATTTTTTAATACAGTAAAAAAAAAGAACTAACTGAGCTGATGGGCACGCTTACATGAATAGTACAATACACTTTTTTCGAATTAAAAAAAATACATTTTGTTTCTAAGTTAAATTAATTGATATGACAGGGGTGAAAGAATTACTACTCATAGAACAAAGGAGTGAAACTACAATTAGCTAAAACCAAAAAGAAGTTTTTAAATGAAAGCAGTGTTGCTTTTTCGGGTATTTAGTTGGTTAAAATATTACAAAAATTTTAATTATAGTTGTAATAGTTCGTTACAGGATTCATTTAAAAATAGAACGAAAAAGCTGTGATATATTTAAGATAAAACATACCGAATTTTAATTACGAATAATTTGCCGTAAATCCACGGCCATGTGTGCTGAATTACCGGTTTCGAAGAGACCTAAAATGATCCCGGAAGTGTCCCTAAATGACACCAAATAGTCACGAAATGATGCCGACGGGATCCTGGACAAATCTCGAAAACTATCCAGAAATGATGCCGGAAGGGTCCCAAAATAATCCCGAAGTAGTCACGAAAAGTCCCGAAATGACCCTGACGGGATCCCGGACGGATCCCGAATACCATACAGATTTGATTCCTGAACGGTCCGCAAATGATCCCGATATAGTCCGAAAAAGCTCTGACGGGATCCCGGACAAATCCCGAAAATCGCCCAGAAATTATCCCGGAGGAGTCCCAAAATGATTCCGAAATAGTAGTCACGAAAAAGGCCCGAAATAACCCTGACGGGATCCCGAAAACCATCCAGAAATGACTCTGGAGGGATCGCCAAATGATCCCGGAAAAGTCCACAAACCATCCAGAATTGATCTCTGAAGGTTCCGCAAATGATCCCGAAATAGTCCCGAAAGTCACGAAAAACTCAGACCCATCCCGAAAATCATGAAGAAATTATCCTGGAAGGGTCCCAAAATTACCCCGAAATAACTCCGACGGGATCCCGGACAGATCCCGAAAATCATCCAGAACTGAGCTCTGAAACGTCCGCAAATAATCCAGAAATAGTCCGGAAAAAGTCCCGAAAAAACTCCGTCGGGATCCCGGACAGATCCCGAAAATCACCCAGAAATTATGCCGGAGGGGTCCCAAAATGATTCCGAAATAGTCCCGAAAAAGTCCCGAAATGACCTTGAGGGGATCCCAGACCGATACCGAAAACCACCCAGAATTGATCTCTAAAGGGTCCGCAATTTATCCCAGATAAAGTCGCGAAAAAACTACGAAGGGATCCCGAACAGATCCCGAAAATCATAGAGAAATTATCCCGGAAGGGTCCCAAAATAGTCCCGAAAAGGCGCGAAATAACCCTGACGGGATCCCGGACGGATCCCGAAAACCACCCAGAAATGATCTTTAAGGGCAACTGACCCCGAAATAGTCGTGAAAAAGTCCCGAAATTACCCCGACGGGATCCTGAAAACCATCCAGAAATTATCCCTGAAGGATCCCCAAATGATCCAAGAACAGTCTCGAAATTCCCTGACATTTTCCCGAAAAAGTAAAAAAAAAAACCCGACGGGATCTCGGACGGATCCCGAAAACGATCCAGAAATGATGCCGGAAGGGACCCCAAATGATCCCGAAAAATTCCCGAAATTCCCCCGATGGGATCCCGGACGGATCCCGGACCATCCAGAAATGATGCCGGTTGGTACCCCAAATTGATCCCGAAATAGGCCAGAAATGACCCCGTCGGGATCCCGGGCGGATCCAAAAAGTATACAGAAATGATGCTGGAAGGTGAAATGATCCCCTTAAAGAAAGATGAAAAATGAAATGATCCCCTTATAGTTCCGAAATGATCCTGACGGGATTCCCGACGGATCCCGGAAACTATCCAGAAATGATGCCGGAAAGGTTCCCAAGTTATCCCCAAATAGTCCCGAAATTACCCTGACGGTATCCCGGACGGATCACGAAAACCATCCGGAAATGATGGCGAAAGGGTCCCCAAATGATCCCGCATTAGTCGCGGGTTCCGAAATGACCCTGACGGGATCCCCGAAGGATCCCGGAAACTATCCAGAAATTATGCCGGAAAGGTTCCCAAGTTATCCCCAAATAGTCCCGAAATTACCCTGACGGTATCCCGGACGGATACCGAAAACCATCTAGAAAAGTGGCCGGAAGATACCCCAAATGATCCCGAAAAAGTCCTGAAATGATCCAGACGGGATCCCGAACGAATCCCGAAAACTATCCATCTAGGTAACCCAAATGATCCCGAAATAGTCCAGAAATGACCCCGCCGGGATCACGGGCGGATCCCGAAAAAGTCCTGAAATGACCCCGACGGGATCCCGTACGGATCCCGAAAATCATCCAGAAATGATGAAGGTAGGTATCCAAATGATCCCGAAATAGTCCCGAAATGATCACGACGGGATCCCGGACGGATCCCGAAAACCAACCAGAAATGATGCCGGTAGGTACCCCAAATGGTCCCGATATGACCCCGTCGGGATCCCGCACGGATCCCTAAAACTATCCAGAAATGATGCCGGAAAGGTCCCCAAATAACCCCCATAATAGTCCCGAAATTACGCCGACGGAATCCCGGACGGATCCGGAAACCATCCAGAAATGATGCCGGAGGAGACCCCAAATGATCCCGCTAAAGTCCCAAAATTACCCCGACAGGGTCCCGGACGGATCCCGTAAACCATCCAGAAATGATGCCGGTAGGTACCCCAAATCGTCCCGATATGACCCCGTCGGGATCCCGAACGGGTCCCTAAAACTATCCAGAAATGATGCCGAAAGGGTCCCCAAATGATCCTGTATTAGTCGAGAAAAAGTTCCGAAATGACTCCGACGGGATCCCGGATGGATCCCGAAAACCATCTAGAAATGATGCCGGAAGAGACCCCAAATGATCCCGCAAAGGTCCCAAAATGACCCCGACAGGATCCCGGACGGATCCCGAAAAGCATCCAGAAATGATGCCGGAGGAGACCCCAAATGATCCCGCTAAAGTTCCAAAATGACCCCGACAGGATCCCGGACGGATCCTGTAAACCATCCAGAAATGATGCCGGAAGAGACCCCAATGATACCGCAAAAGTTCCAAAATGACCCCGACAGGATCCCGGACGGATCCCGAAAACCATCCAGAAATGATGCCGGAAGAGACCCCAAATGATCCCGCAAAAGTCCCAAAATGACCCCGACAGGATCCCGGACGGATCCTGTAAACCATCCAGAAATGATGCCGGAAGAGACCCCAATGATACCGCAAAAGTCCCAAAATGACCCCGACAGGATCCCGGACGGATCCCGAAAACCATCCAGAAATGATGCCGGAAGAGACCCCAAATGATCCCGCAAAAGTCCCAAAATGACCCCGACAGGATCCCGGACGGATCCCGAAAACCATCCAGAAATGATGCCGGAATGGACCCCAAATGGTCCCGAAATGACACCGACGGGATCCCGGACGGATACCGAAAACCATCCAGAAATGATGCCGGCAGGTACCCCCAAATTATCCCGAAATAGTCCCGAAATTACCCACACGGGATCGCGGACGGATTCCGAAAACCATCCAGAAATGATGCCGATAAGGTCCCCAAACGATCCTGTATTAGTCAAGAAAAAATTCCGAAATGACTCCGACGGGATCCCGGACGGATCCCGAAAACCATCTAGAATTGATACCGGAAAGTACCCCAAATGATGCCAAAATAGTCCCGAAATGACATCGACGGGATCCCGGACGGATCTCGAAAACCATCCAGAAATGATGCCGGAGGAGACCCCAAATGATCCCGCTAAAGACCCAAAATGACCCCGACATGGTCCCGGACGGATCCCGTAAACCATCCAGAAATGATGCCGGAAGAGACCCCAAATGATCCCGCAAAAGTCCCAAAATGACCCCGACAGGATCCCGGACGGATCCCGTAAACCATCCAGAAATGATGTCGGAAGAGACCCCAAATGATCCCGCAAAAGTCCCAAAATGACCCCGACAGGATCACGGACGGATCCCGAAAACCATCCAGAAATGATGCCGGGAGAGACCCCAAATGATCCCGAAAAAGTCCCAAAATGACCCCGACAGGATCCCGGACGGATCCCGAAAACCATCCAGTAATGATGCCGGGAGAGACCCCAAATGATCCCGCAAAAGTCCCAAAATGACCCCGACAGGATCCCGGACGGATCCCGTAAACCATCCAGAAATGATGCCGGAAGAGAACCCAAATGATCCCGCAAAAGGCCCAAAATGACCCCGACAGGATCCCGGACGGATCCCGTAAACCATCCAGAAATGATGCCGGAAGAGACCCCAAATGATCCCGCAAAAGTCCCAAAATGACCCCGACAGGATCCCGGACGGATCCTGTAAACCATCCAGAAATGATGCCGGAAGAGACCCCAATGATACCGCAAAAGTCCCAAATGATCCCGACAGGATCCCGGACGGATCCCGAAAACCATCCAGAAATGATGCCGGAAGAGACCCCAAATGATCCCGCAAAAGTCCCAAAATGACCCCGACAGGATCCCGGACGGATCCCGAAAACCATCCAGAAATGATGCCGGAATGGACCCCAAATGGTCCCGAAATGACACCGACGGGATCCCGGACGTATACCGAAAACCATCCAGAAATGATGCCGGCAGGTACCCCAAATTATCCCGAAATAGTCCCGAAATTACCCACACGGGATCGCGGACGGATTCCGAAAACCATCCAGAAATGATGCCGATAAGGTCCCCAAACGATCCTGTATTAGTCAAGAAAAAATTCCGAAATGACTCCGACGGGATCCCGGACGGATCCCGAAAACCATCTAGAATTGATACCGGAAAGTACCCCAAATGATGCCAAAATAGTCCCGAAATGACATCGACGGGATCCCGGACGGATCTCGAAAACCATCCAGAAATGATGCCGGAGGAGACCCCAAATGATCCCGCTAAAGACCCAAAATGACCCCGACATGGTCCCGGACGGATCCCGTAAACCATCCAGAAATGATGCCGGAAGAGACCCCAAATGATCCCGCAAAAGTCCCAAAATGACCCCGACAGGATCCCGGACGGATCCCGTAAACCATCCAGAAATGATGTCGGAAGAGACCCCAAATGATCCCGCAAAAGTCCCAAAATGACCCCGACAGGATCCCGGACGGATCCCGTAAAGCATCCAGAAAAGATGCCGGAAGAGACCCCAAATGATCCCGCAAAAGTCCCAAAATGACCCCGACAGGATCCCGGACGGATCGCGTAAACCATCCAGAAATGATGCCGGAGGAGACCCCAAATGATCCCGCTAAAGTCCCAAAATGACCCCGACAGGGTCCCGGACGGATCCCGTAAACCATCCAGAAATGATGCCGGAAGAGACCCCAAATGATCCCGCAAAAGTCCCAAAATGACCCCGACAGGATCCCGGACGGATCCCGTAAACCATCCAGAAATGATGCCGGAAGAGACCCCAAATGATCCCGCAAAAGTCCCAAAATGACCGCGACAGGATCCCTGACGGGTCCCGTAAACCATCCAGAAATGATGCCGGAAGAGACCCCAAATGATCCCGCAAAAGTCCCAAAATGATCCCGACAGGATCCCGGACGGATCCCGTAAACCATCCAGAAATGATGCCTGAGGAGACCCCAAATGATCCCGCAAAAGTCTCAAAATGACCCCGACAGGATCCCGGACGGATCCCGAAAACCATCCAGAAATGATGCTGGAAGAGACCCCAAATGATCCCGCAAAAGTCCCAAAATGACCCAGACAGGATCCCGGACGGATCCCGTAAACCATCCAGAAATGATGCCGGAGGAGACCCCAAATGATCCCGCTAAAGTCCCAAAATGACCCCGACAGGGTCCCGGACGGATCCCGTAAACCATCCAGAAATGATGCCGGAAGAGACCCCAAATGATCCCGCAAAAGTCCCAAAATGACCCCGACAGGATCCCGGACGGATCCCGTAAACCATCCAGAAATGATGCCGGAAGAGACCCCAAATGATCCCGCAAAAGTCCCAAAATGACCCCGACAGGATCCCGGACGGATCCCGTAAACCATCCAGAAATGATGCCGGAAGAGACCCCAAATGATCCCGAAAAAGTCCCAAAATGACCCCGACAGGATCCCGGACGGATCCCGTAAACCATCCAGAAATGATGCCGGAAGAGACCCCAAATGATCCCGCAAAAGTCCCAAAATGACCCCGACAGGATCCCGGACGGATCCCGTAAACCATCCAGAAATGATGCCGGAAGAGACCCCAAATGATCCCGCAAAAGTCCCAAAATGACGCCGACGGGATCCCGGACGGATCCCTAAAACCATCCAGGAATGATTACGAAAAGGACCCAAACTGACCCCGAAAAAGTCCCGTAATGATCCCGGAAACCATCAAGAATTTATCTCTCGAAGGTACGCAAATGATCCCGAAAGTACCCCGACGGGATCCAGGACGGATCCCGAAAACCATCCAGAAATGATGCCGGAAGGGTCCCCAAATGATCGCGAAATAGTCCCTAAATGATTCCGGAATAGTCCCGAAAATGTCCCAAAATAACCCCGACGGGATCCCGGACGGATCCCGAAAACTATACAGAAATGATCCCGGAAGGGTCCCAAAATGATCCCGAAATAGTCCCGAAAAAGTCCCGAAATTACCCCGGCGTAATCCCGGACCGATCCCGAAAACCATCCAGAAATGATCCCGGAGGGTCTCGATATGACCCTTACGGGATTACAAATAAGGTGAAGCTAATTATAAAACCATGTTAATAAGGCAGCAGGCGCATTGGAGCGAATAAAAAGTTACATAGAAACATACAGGTAAAGCTAATAAAAGCGTGCTAATAAAAAACAATTGATGGAGGGCGGATGGCGGGAGTAGAGGAGAGGACCACTGATCGTTCCTCCAAAATTGTCTAGATCTCGTTCTGTATGTACCAGATACCAAAAACTATTGATTTAGGAGAAGATTTATATTGAGTTATAACAATTTATAGATTTTACACCAGAGGGGGAGATAAAGGGGGGTGGGCGGGTGGAGGGTGTCACTGCTTACTTTGTAAGCCCTCGACTTATTTGACCCCTTGAGTCTGTGATATTGGCGAAGGCCAGTATACGTAAAGTTATAATGTGTAAAAATTATTGAAAAATAATTTCTCGAAGGGGTCGTGGGACCCCCACCCCTCTTTCCATGTTCGAAAAAAATTTCGCTAGTAGACTACTGTCTGTGTCCCAAATTTCATCAAAATCCGTGTAGCCATTCTGGCGTGATTCAGTCGCAAAGACGAAAAAATATAATAATTAAATTATAACTGTTCCTAGGGGGCGGGGACCACGCCCCTTTTCAAAAATATATAGTTAGTAGATCCTTCTAGACTATTGGCTATACGTGTGCAAAATTTCATCCAAATCGGTCCAGCCGTTCTTGCGTGATTGAGTCACAAAGACAAACGTCTGGACAAACATCCAAACATCCAAACATCTTCACATCCAAACTTTGCCATTTATAATATATATTAGATACCAGCCTTTACCCGCGGCCCCGTCCGCAAGGAGAAAATTAAATATATGGGATATTCACGTTAGCCTGCTTATCAAGTTATCTGTTTAAAAAGATGTTTCTGTCTAATACATTTTATTTTTGTAATTGAGTAAAAAAAGAACTAAATGAGCTGATAACCTGATAGGATCCCCAAATGATCCCGAAATTATCCAGAAAAATCCACGAAATGACCCCGACGCTATCGTGGACAGATCCCGAAAACCATCTAGAAATGCCACGGAAGGGTCTCCAAAAGTTCCCGGAATATTCCCAAAAACTCCGAAATGACAACGACACGATTCTAAACTTATCCAGAGAACCACAAAGAAATGATGCCTGAAGGGTACCAAAATGATCCCGAAATAGTCCCGAAAAAGTTCCGAAATGACCCTGACGGGCTCCCGGACGGTTCTCAAAAACCATCCAGAAAATATCCAGGAAGGGTCCTTAGGGGATCCACGACGGATCGCGAAAACCATACAGAAATTATTCCGGAAGGGTCCCAAAATGATCCCGTATTAGTCCCGAAAAAGTCCTGAAATGACCCCGACGGGATCCCAGACGGATTCCGAAAACTATCCAGAAATGATGCCGAAAAGATCCTCAAATGATCCCCTAATAGTCCCGAAATGACCCTGACGGGATCTCGAACGGACTCCTAAATGACCCTGACGGGATCCCGGACAGATCTCGAAATCCATCCAGAAATGATCTTGGAAGGGCCCAAAATAATCCCGAAACAATCTCTGAAAAGTCCAGAACTTACCCCGACGGGATCCCGCACGGATCCCAAAAACTATCCAGAAATGATCCCGAAATGACCGAAAACCATCCAGAAATTATACCGGAAGGGACCCCAAATGATCCCGAATACCATACAGAAATGATGCCGGAAAATACCCCAAATGATCCCGAAATAGTCCCGAAAAAGTTCCGAAATGACCCGGAAGGGATCCCGGACGGATCCCGAAAACCATCCAGAAATTATGCCGAAAGGGTCCCCAAATCATCCCGTATTAGTCGAGAAAAAGTCCTGAATTGACCCCGTTGGGATCCCGGATGGATCCCGAAAACTATCCAGAAATGATGCCGGAAGGTATCCCGAAATAGTCCCGAAATGACCCTGACGGGATCCCGGACGGATCCCTAAAACCATCTAGAAATGGTGCCGGAAGGTACCTCAAATGATCCTGAAACAGTACCGAAATGACCCCGACGGGATCCCGAACGGATCCCATAAACCATCTAGAAATGGTGCCGGAAGGTATCTCAAATGATCCCGAAATAGTCCCGAAATGACCCTGGCAGGATCCCGTACGGATCCCGAAAAACATCCAGAAATGATGCCAAAAGGCTCCCCTAATTATCCCGTATTAGTCCCGAAAAAGTTCTGAAATGACCCCGACGGAATTCCTGACGGATCCCGAAAACCATCCAGAAATAATGCCGAAAGGGTCCCCAAATCATCCCGTATTAGTCGAGAAAAAGTCCTGAATTGACCCCGTTGGGATCCCGGATGGATCCCGAAAACTATCCAGAAATGATGCCGGAAGGTATCCCGAAATAGTCCCGAAATGACCCTGACGGGATCCCGGACGGATCCCTAAAACCATCTAGAAATGTTGCCGGAAGGTACCTCAAATGATCCTGAAACAGTACCGAAATGACCCCGACGGGATCCCGAACGGATCCCATAAACCATCTAGAAATGGTGCCGGAAGGTATCTCAAATGATCCCGAAATAGTACCGAAATGACCATGACGGGATCCCGGACGGATCAAGAAAACCATCTAGAAATGATGCCGGAAGGTACCCCAAATGATCCCGAAATAGTCCCGAAATGGCCCCGACGGGATCCCGGACGGATCCCGAAAACCATCCAGAAATGATGCCGAAAGCGTCCCCAAATAATCCCGTATTAGTGGAGAAAAAGTCCCGAAATGACCCCGACGGATTCCCGGACGGATCCCGAAAAGCATCCAGATATGATGCCGAAAGGGTCCACAAATGATCCCGTATAAGTCGAGAAAAAGTCCCGAAATGACCAAGACGGGATCCCGGACGGATCCCGAAAACCATCCAGAAATGATGCCGAAAGCGTCCCCAAATGATCCCGTATTAGTCGAGAAAAAGTTCCGAAATGACCCCGACGGGATCCCGGACGGATCCCGAAAACCATCTAGAAATGATGCCGGAAGGTACCCCAAATGACCCCGACGGGATCCGGGATGGATCCCGAAAACCATCCAGAAATGATGCCGAAAGCGTCCCCAAATGATCCCGTATTAGTCGAGAAAAAGTCCCGAAATGACCCCTACGGGTTCCCGGACGGATCCCGAAAAGCATCCAGATATGATGCCGAAAGGGTCCCCAAATGATCCCGTATAAGTCGAGAAAAAGTCCCGAAATGACCAAGACGGTATCCCGGACGTATCCCGAAAACCATCTAGCAATGATGACGGAAGCTACCTTAAATGATCCTGTATTAGTCGAGAAAAAGTCCCGAAATTACCACGACGGGATCCCGGACGGATCCAGAAAACCATCTAGAAATGAAGCCGGAAGGTACCCCAAATGATACCGAAATAGTCCCGAAATGACCCTGCCGGGATCCCGGACGGATCCCGAAAACCATCTAGAAATGAAGCCGGTAGGTACCCCAAATGATCCCGAAATAGTACCGAAATGACCCAGACGGGATCCCGGACGGATCCCGAAAACCATCTAGCAATGATGCCGGAAGCTACCCCAAATGATCCCGTATTAGTCGAGAAAAAGTCCCGCAATTACCCCGACGGGATCCCGGACGGATCCCGAAAACCACCTAGAAATGATGCCGGAAGGTACCCCAAATGATCCCGAAATAGTCCCGAAATGGCCCCGACTGATAACCTGATAGGATCCCCAAATGATCTCGAAATTATCCAGAGAAATCCACGAAATGACCCCGACGCTATCGTGTACAGATCCCGAAAACCATCTAGAAATGCCACGGAAGGGTCTCCAAAAGTTCCCGGAATATTCCCAAAAACCCCGAAATGACAACGACACGATTCTAAACTTATCCAGAGAACCACAAAGAAATGATGCCTGAAGGGTACCAAAATGATCCCGAAAAAGTCCCGAAAAAGTTCCGAAATGACCCTGACGGGCTCCCGGACGGTTCTCAAAAACCATCCAGAAAATATCCAGAAAGGGTCCTTAGGGGATCCACGACGGATCGCGAAAACCATACAGAAATTATTCCGGAAGGGTCCCAAAATGATCCCGTATTAGTCCCGAAAAAGTCCTGAAATGACCCCGACGGGATCCCAGACGGATTCCGAAAACTATCCAGAAATGATGCCGGAAAGATCCTCAAATGATCCCCTAATAGTCCCGAAATGACCCTGACGGGATCTCGAACGGACTCCTAAATGACCCTGACGGGATCCCGGACAGATCTCGAAATCCATCCAGAAATGATCTTGGAAGGGCCCAAAATAATCCCGAAACAATCTCTGAAAAGTCCAGAACTTACCCCGACGGGATCCCGCACGGATCCCAAAAACTATCCAGAAATGATCCCGAAATGACCGAAAACCATCCAGAAATTATACCGGAAGGGACCCCAAATGATCCCGAATACCATACAGAAATGATGCCGGAAAATACCCCAAATGATCCCGAAATAGTCCCGAAAAAGTTCCGAAATGACCCGGAAGGGATCCCGGACGGATCCCGAAAACCATCCAGAAATTATGCCGAAAGGGTCCCCAAATCATCCCGTATTAGTCGAGAAAAAGTCCTGAATTGACCCCGTTGGGATCCCGGATGGATCCCGAAAACTATCCAGAAATGATGCCGGAAGGTATCCCGAAATAGTCCCGAAATGACCCTGACGGGATCCCGGACGGATCCCTAAAACCATCTAGAAATGGTGCCGGAAGGTACCTCAAATGATCCTGAAACAGTACCGAAATGACCCCGACGGGATCCCGAACGGATCCCATAAACCATCTAGAAATGGTGCCGGAAGGTATCTCAAATGATCCCGAAATAGTCCCGAAATGACCCTGGCAGGATCCCGTACGGATCCCGCAAAACATCCAGAAATGATGCCGAAAGGCTCCCCTAATTATCCCGTATTAGTCCCGAAAAAGTTCTGAAATGACCCCGACGGAATTCCTGACGGATCCCGAAAACCATCCAGAAATAATGCCGAAAGGGTCCCCAAATCATCCCGTATTAGTCGAGAAAAAGTCCTGAATTGACCCCGTTGGGATCCCGGATGGATCCCGAAAACTATCCAGAAATGATGCCGGAAGGTATCCCGAAATAGTCCCGAAATGACCCTGACGGGATCCCGGACGGATCCCTAAAACCATCTAGAAATGGTGCCGGAAGGTACCTCAAATGATCCTGAAACAGTACCGAAATGACCCCGACGGGATCCCGAACGGATCCCATAAACCATCTAGAAATGGTGCCGGAAGGTATCTCAAATGATCCCGAAATAGTCCCGAAATGACCCTGGCAGGATCCCGTACGGATCCCGAAAAACATCCAGAAATGATGCCGAAAGGCTCCCCTAATTATCCCGTATTAGTCCCGAAAAAGTTCTGAAATGACCCCGACGGAATTCCTGACGGATCCCGAAAACCATCCAGAAATTATGCCGAAAGCGTCCCCAAATGATCCCGTATTAGTCGAGAAAAAGTCCCGAAATGACCCCTACGGGTTCCCGGACGGATCCCGAAAAGCATCCAGATATGATGCCGAAAGGGTCCCCAAATGATCCCGTATAAGTCGAGAAAAAGTCCCGAAATGACCAAGACGGGATCCCGGACGTATCCCGAAAACCATCTAGCAATGATGACGGAAGCTACCTTAAATGATCCTGTATTATCGAGAAAAAGTCCCGAAATTACCACGACGGGATCCCGGACGGATCCAGAAAACCATCAAGAAATGAAGCCGGAAGGTACCCCAAATGATACCGAAATAGTCCCGAAATGACCCTGCCGGGATCCCGGACGGATCCCGAAAACCATCTAGAAATGAAGCCGGTAGGTACCCCAAATGATCCCGAAATAGTACCGAAATGACCCTGACGGGATCCCGGACGGATCCCGAAAACCATCTAGCAATGATGCCGGAAGCTACCCCAAATGATCCCGTATTAGTCGAGAAAAAGTCCCGCAATTACCCCGACAGGAGCCCGGACGGATCCAGAAAACCGTCTAGAAATGAAGCAGGAAGGTACCCCAATGATCCCGAAATAGTCCCGAAATGACCCTGATTGGATCCTGGACGGATCCCGAAAACCATCTAGCAATGATGCCGGAAGGTACCTCAAATGAACCCGTATTAGTCGAGAAAAAGTCCCAAAATTACCCTGAAGGGATCACGAAAACCATACAGAAATGATGCTGAAAAGGTCCCGAAATGATCCCGTATAAGTCGAGAAAAAGTCCCGAAATGACCAAGACGGGATCCCGGACGGATTCCGAAAACCATCCAGAAATGATGCCGAAAGCGTCCCCAAATGATCCCGTATTAGTCGAGAAAAATTCCCGAAATGACCCCGACGGGATCCCGGACGGATCCTCAATACCATATAGAAATGATGCCGGAAGGTACCCCAAAGGATCCCGAAATAGTTCCGTAATGAACCTGACGGGATCCCGAACGGATCCCATAAACCATCTAGAAATGGTGCCGGAAGGTATCTCAAATGATCCCGAAATAGTACCGAAATGACCCTGACGGGATCCCGGACGGATCCCGAAAACCGTCTAGAAATGAAGCCGGAAGGTACCCCAAATGATCCCGAAATATTCCCGAAATGACCCCGACGGGATCCCGGACGGATCCCGAAAACCATCCAGAAATGATGCCGAAAGCGTCCCCAAATGATCCCGTATTAGTCGAGAAAAAGTCCCGAAATGACCTTAACGGGTTCCCGGACGGATCCCGAAAAGCATCCAGATATGATGCCGAAAGGGTCCCCAAATGATCCCGTATAAGTCGAGAAAAAGTCCCGAAATGACCAAGACGGGATCCCGGACGGATCCCGAAAACCATCCAGAAATGATGCCGAAAGCCCAAATGATCCCGTATTAGTCGAGAAAAAGTCCCGAAATGACCCCGACGGGTTCCCGGACGGATCCCGAAAAGCATCCAGATATGATGCCGAAAGGGTCCCCAAATGATCCCGTATAAGTCGAGAAAAAGTCACGAAATGACCAAGACGGGATCCCGGACGGATCCCGAAAACCATCTAGCAATGATGACGGAAGTTACCCTAAATGATCCTGTATTAGTCGAGAAGAAGTCCCGAAATTACCACGACGGGATCCCGGACGGATCCCGAAAACCATCTATAAATGATGCCGGAAGGTACCCCAAATGATCGCGAAATAGTCCCGAAATGAGCCCGACGGGATCCCGGACGGATCCCGAAAACCATCCAGAAATGATGCCGAAAGCGTCCCCAAATGATCCCGTATTAGTCGAGAAAAAGTCCCGAAATGACCCCGACGGGTTCCCGGACGGATCCCGAAAAGCATCCAGATATGATGCCGAAAGGGTCCCCAAATGATCCCGTATAAGTCGAGAAAAAGTCCCGAAATGACCAAGACGGGATCCCGGACGGATCCCGAAAATCATCCAGAAATGATGCCGAAAGCGTCCCCAAATGATCCCGTATTAGTCGAGAAAAAGTCCCGAAATGACCCCGACCGGATCCCGGACGGATCCCGAAAACCATCTAGAAATGATGCCGGAAGGTACCCCAAATGATCCCGAAATAGTCCCGAAATGACCCCGACGGCATCCCGGATGGATCCCGAAAACCATCCAGAAATGATGCCGAAAGCGTCCCCAAATGACCCCGTATTAGTCGAGAAAAACTCCCGAAATGACCCCGACGGGTTCCCGGACGGATCCCGAAAAGCATCCAGATATGATGCCGAAAGGGTCCCCAAATGATCCCGTATAAGTCGAGAAAAAGTCCCGAAATGACCAAGACGGGATCTCGGACGGATCCCGAAAACCATCTAGCAATGATGACGGAAGCTACCCTAAATGATCCTGTATTAGTCGAGAAAAAGTACCGAAATTACCACGACGGGATCCCGGACGGATCCAGAAAACCATCTAGAAATGAAGCCGGAAGGTACTCCAAATGATACCGAAATAGTCCCGAAATGACTCTGACGGGATCCCGGACGGATCCCGAAAACCATCTAGAAATGAAGCCGGTAGGTACCCCAAATGATCACGAAATAGTACCGAAATGACCGTGACGGGATCCCGTACGGATCCCGAAAACCTTCTAGCAATGATGCCGGAAGCTACCCCAAATGATACCGTATTAGTCGATAAAAAGTCCCTAAATTACGCCGACGGGATCCCGGACGCGTCCAGAAAACCGTCTAGAAATGAAGCCGGAAGGTACCCCAAATGATCCCGAAATAGTCCCGAAATGACCCTGATTGGATCCTGGACGGATTCCGAAAACCATCTAGCAATGATGCCGGAAGGTGCCTCAAATGAACCCGTATTAGTCGAGAAAAAGTCCCAAAATTACCCTGAAGGGATCCCGAACGGATCCCGAAAACCATACAGAAATGATGCCGAAAAGGTCCCCAAATGATCCCGTATAAGTCGAGAAAAAGTCCCGAAATGACCATGACGGGATCCCGGACGGATCCCGAAAACCATACAGAAATGATGCCGAAAAGGTCCCCAAATGATCCCGTATTAGAAGCGAAAAAGTCCCGAAATGACCCCGACGGGATCCCGAACGGATCCCGAAAACCATCCAGAAATGATGCCGGAAGAGCCCCCAAATGACCCCGGAAGAGCCCCCAAATGATCCCGAAAAAGTCCCCAAATTACCCCGACGAGATCCCGGACGGATCCCGAAAACCATACAGAAATGATGCCGAAAAGGTCCCCAAATGATCCCGTATAAGTCGAGAAAAAGTTCCGAAATGACCATGACGGGATCCCGAACGGATCCCGAAAACCGTACAGAAATGATGCCGAAAGGGTCCCCAAATGATCCCGTATTAGTCGCGAAAAAGTCCTGAAATGACCCCGACGGGATGCCGGACGAATCCCGAAGACCATCCAGAAATGATGCCTAAAGGGACCCAAAATAACCCCGAAAAAGTCCCGTAATGATCCCGGCAACCATCAAGAATTTATCTCTCGAAGGTACGCAAAAGATCCCGAAAGTACCCCGACGGGATCCCGGACGGATGCCGAAAACTATCCAGAAATGATGCCGGAAGGGTCCCCAAATGATCGCGAAATAATCCCGAAATGATTCCGGAATAGTCCCGAAAATGTCCCAAAATAACCCCGACGGGATCCCGGACGGATCCCGAAAACTATACAGAACTGATCCCGGAAGGGTCCTAAAATGATCCCGAAATAGTCCCGAAAAAGTCCCGAAATTACCCCGGCGGGATCCCGGACCGATCCCGAAAACCATCCGGAAATGAACCCGGAAGGGCCTCGATATGACCCTTACGGGAGTACAAATAAGGTGAAACTAATTATAAAACCATGTTAATAAGGCAGCAGTCGCATTGGAGCGAATGAAAAGTTACATAGAAACATACTGGTAAAGCTAATAAAAGCGGGCTAATAAAAACAATTGAAGGAGGGCGGATGGCGGGTGTAGAAGGAGAGGACTACTGATCGTTCCTCCAAAATTGTCTAGATCTCGATCTGTATGTGTCAGATACCAAAAACTATTGATTTAGGAGAAAATTTATATTGAGTTATAACAATTTATAGATTTTACACCAGAGGGAGATAAAGGGGGGAGGGGGGCGGCGGAGTGTTTCACTGCTTACTTTGTAAGCCCTCGACTTATTTGACCCCTTGAGTCTGTGATATTGGTGAAGGCCAGTATACGTAAAGTTATAATGAGTAAAAATTATTAAAAAGTAATTGTTCGAAGGGGTCGTGGAACCCCCACCCCTCTTTCCATGTTCGAAAAAAATTTCGCTAGTAGACTACTGCCTGTGTCCAAATTTCATCAAAATCCGTGTAGCCATTCTGGCGTGATTCAGTCGCAAAGACGAGAAAATATAATAATTAAATTATAACTGTTCCTAGGGGGCGGAGACCCCGCCCATTTTGAAAAATATATAGCTAGTAGATCCTTCTAGACTATTGGCTATATGTGTGCAAAATTTCATCCAAATCGGTCCGGCCGTTCTTGCGTTATTGAGTCACAAAGACAAACGTCTGGACAAACATCCAAACATCCAAACATCCAAACATCCAAACATCTTAACATCCAAACTTTGCCATTTATAATATATATATTAGATATATTAGATTAGATTAGATTAGATTGTTGTGTCAAAAAATCATAGAGATCGGTGGTATATATATTATATACTTCATATAAACTGTCATTTTTGCCCCTTTTTTACGGCTAGAAGCTTCAAAATTAATCAAATTTCATCACATAGTTACGTTTACGTCATATATTTTTGAAATACGTGATTCGTAGTCATAGTTTTTACATGCAGACCACAAAAAACGTGAAGCTTTGCATCCTCACACAAAGTACCTACCTATTTTTACACTCAGTTGAGCAGAGCTCACAGAGTATATTAACTTTGATTGGATAACGGTTGGTTGTACAGGTATAAAGGAATCGAGATAGATATAGACTTCCATATATCAAAATCATCAGTATCGAAAAAAAATTCGATTGAGCCATGTCCGTCCGTCCGTCCGTCCGTCTGTCCGTTAACACGATAACTTGAGTAAATTTTGAGGTATCTTGATGAAATTTGGTATGTAGGTTCCTGGGCACTCATCTCAGATCGCTATTTAAAATGAACGATATCGGACAATAACCACGCCCACTTTTTCGATATCGAAAATTTCGAAAAATCGAAAAAGTGCGATAATTCCTTACCAATACGGATTGGCGGCCACCGTGGTGTAATGGTAGCGTGCTCCGCCTACCACACCGTATGCCCTGGGTTCGCACCCCGGGCAAAGCAACATCAAAATTTAGAAATAAGGTTCTTAAATTAGAAGAAAATTTTTCTAAGCGGGGTCGCCCCTCGGCAGTGGTTGGCAAGCGCTCCGGGTGTATTTCTGCCATGAAAAGCTCTCAGTGAAAACTCATCTGCCTTGCAGATGCCGTTCGGAGTCGGCATAAAATCATGTAGGTCCCGTCCGGCCAATTTGTAGGGAAATTGAAGAGGAGCACGACGCAAATTGGAAGAGAAGCTCGGCCTTAGATCTCTTCGGAGGTTATCGCGCCTTACATTTATTTTTTTTTTTAAATACGGATAAAGCGATGAAACTTGGTAGGTGAGTTGAACTTATGACGCAGAATAGAAAACTAGTAAAATTTTGGACAATGGGCGTGGCACCGCCCACTTTTAAAAGAAGGTAATTTAGAAGTTTTGCAAGCTGTAATTTGGCAGTCGTTGAAGATATCATGATGAAATTTGGCAGGAACGTTACACTTATTACTATATGCCTGTTTAATAAAAATTAGCAAAATCGGAGAACGACCACGCCCACTTTTTAAAAAAAAATTTTTTAAAATCAAATTTTAAAAGAAAAGTTAATATCTTTACAGTATATAAGTAAATTATGTCAACATTCAACTCCAGTAATGATATGGTGCAACAAAATACAAAAATAAAAGAAAATTTCAAAATGGGTGTGGCTCCGCCCTTTTTCATTTAATTTGTCTAGGATACTTTTAATGCCATAAGTCGAACAAAAATTTACCAATCCTTGGGAAATTTGGTAGAGGCTTAGATTCTAGGACGATAACTGTTTTCTGTGAAAAAGGTCGAAATCAGTTGAAGCCACGCCCAGTTTTTATACACAGTCGACCGTCTGTCCTTCCGCTCGGCCGTTAACACGATAACTTGAGCAAAAATCGATATATCTTTACTAAGCTCAGTTGACGTACTTATCTGAACTCACTTTGTATTGGTGTAAAAAATGGCCGAAATTCGACTATGACCACGCCCACTTTTTCGATATCGAAAATTACGAAAAATGAAAAAAATGCCATAATTATATACCAAATACGAAAAAAGGGATGAAACACGGTAATTGTATTAGTCTATTGACGCGAAATATAACTTTAGAAAAAAACTTGGTAAAATGGGTGTGACACCTACCATATTAAGTAGAAGAAAATGAAAAAGTTTTGCAGGGCGAAATCAAAAGCCCTTGGAATCTTGGAAGGAATACTGTTCGTGGTATTACATATATAAATAAATTAGCGGTACCCGACAGATGATGTTCTGGATCACCCTGGTCCACATTTTGGTCGATATCTCGAAAACGCCTTCACATATACAACTAAGGGCCACTCCCTTTTAAAACCCTCATTAATACCTTTAATTTGATACCCGTATCGTACAAACACATTCTAGAGACACCCCTGGTCCACGTTTATGGCGATATCTCGAAAAGGCGTCCACATATAGAACTAAGGCCCACTCCTTTTTAAAATACTCATTAAAACCTTTCATTTGATACCCATATCGTACAAACAAATTCTAGAGTCGCTCCTGGTCCACCTTTATGGCGATATTTCGAAAAGGCGTCCACCTTAAGAACTAAGGCCCACGCCCTTTTAAAATACTCATTAACACCTTTCATTTGATACCCATATCGTACAAACAAATTCTAGAGTCACCCCTGGTCCACGTTTATGGCGATATCTCGAAAAGGCATCCACCTATAGAACTAAGGCCCACGCTCTTTTAAAATACTCATTAACACCTTTCATTTGATACCCATATAGTACAAACAAATTCTAGAGTCACTGTCTTGGCCGGGCCACAGCTCAGGGATGGTGCCGGTCAAGATATAGTGTAGAAAAGAACAAGAAAATTTGGTATTAGTATTATTAATCACAAATAGTCTTTATTGAAGATAAAGATTAAACATAAAAATTTATATATATATATATTTGCAGGTTACCTTTTGGTTGAAGCTGGAACTGCGGCGGGATATATCCTTTCTCCTTGATGTGTGAAAAAAAGTGAAGTAAAAAATGTATAACAGGTCAATACCGCTTGCCAGTCAAACTGTTTATTTATTCCAGCACTGTTAACAATATAAGAAAAAGTGCGAGGGCGACCTTTTATGTTTTGAGTTTGGGCTGTTGGCCTAAACATGCCGGCCCCCTTGCGATACGCAAGATTTATTTGGACATATTCCGCCGCTGGTTTGCAGTATTTGTTTAAATTACGCTTAAAACTATTTTCAGCTCAGGTTCCGTTTGAATTACATAAGGTCGAAAATTGAAGAAAAATAAATAATAAATGTACATGGTTCAATCTCAGTGGCACATTCATTTTTATTTCATGTATGTATGTATGTATAAAATATATCATTGCTTATGTATATGCATAAGTAGTATTTAAAATTATTTTTTTTTTTTGTAAAAAAAATATGTTGTATAAGAAAGGTATTTACAATTCATCAAGGCACTCGTTGGATGGAGGTGGAATGCAAGTGACTCCACTCTCCTTGCGGCGCGACTATGATGCGCTTGCTGCTTGCATCGTTTTTTCTTGCCTTTTCCATTGTAGCTATTTTTGGGCGGTTGGAAAGTTTGCATTTCCAATCCGCTTGCGATCACGTCATGTAGAAGTAGAGGACGAAAACGGCGCAGTTGGAAAGTTTTCATTTCCAATCCGCTCGTAGAAGGTGGGTGGAATGCAGATGATTCCACTCCACCTGAGGCCTCCGGATGGAAAGCAGACGTTTCCGCTGCAGAGGACTCTGCTTCGACCTCCGATGCGTTAATGGAGAGGGTGTCGCTTTCCTCATGGGTTTTGTCGACGTAGCGAGCGTATTTCGGTTGGCGAGCAATTCTGATAAGGTAAATGTGAACTTCACTTTATAAGGGGTTGTTGGTGGAAGCAGGGTAATGTATACGAAATATAAATACACGATAGCTGTATTGTATTCTAATATAATTGATATTCATTTGTTTTACAAATGATACCCTCGGACCCCCAAGACAGAAACAACGCCAACCCAAACATTAACGGGAAAAATTTTCCCAAACAATGTCTAATTTATATATTTCCAAGCATTTATAGCATTTATTTTTGATTACTAACTAGTTTCTCAAAAATGTAAATGTCTACGTCATGCTTTTCCATATGTGACGCAGGTAGCCTTACGGATAACTGATGATGTGCAACACCCTTATGCTACCATAGTAGTGAATCGATTGTTTGCAATATCGATATATTGCATGTTTCAATAACTTCAGTTCCGGATTAATTAATGAAAATGAAAAACGAAAAAAAAAACGTGGCGCATGTGATATCGGTTTTGTGATTGCAATATAATTGTAATCGCAAGAAAAATAGTGCGCGTGCGGGCGAAAATTTAAATCGCGAATATTTAGTGTTTATTTCGTGGTTGTGAAGTGGTTTAGTGAAACAAAATATACATATATACATATATGTATATACATGTTGCAAATTATAAAGAGGAAAAAAAAATGTGATAATAAAGACCTATGAAATGTCATGTAAAAATCCTCCAATAAAGCAGAGCAATAAGTTGTGTGAAAAGTGTGTAATTGTGTTTTTTTTTGTTTTTTGCAAAGATCCGAAATAAAATCATGCGATCGTGTAGTGACAAAATACATATGTAGTAGGGTGTGCAGGATTTTTTTTTTATTGTGAAAGAAAAAAAAATTTTTTTTTTTAAGTGTTTTTTTTTGTTTTGTGTTGGCTTTTGCTTCGAAAAGCAAAAACTTAATTGCAATATGTTGCATTAGGGTGAACCGAGCAATCCGAAATTTCTCCTCTGTTTTTTTTTTTTTGTTAGAAAATTTTTTGTTCTTTGTTTTTATACTCAGTTGAGCAGAGCTCACAGAGTATATTAAGTTTGATTGGATAACGGTTGGTTGTACATATATAAAGGAATCGAGATAGATATAGACTTCCATATATCAAAATAATCAGGATCGAAAAAAAATTTAATTGAGCCATGTCCGTCCGTCCGCCCGTCCGTCCGTTAACACGATAACTTGAGTAAATTTTGAGGTATCTTGATGAAATTTGGTATGTAGGTTCCTGAGCACTCATCTCAGATCGCTATTTAAAATTAACGATATCGGACTATAACCACGCCCACTTTTTCGATATCGAAAATTTCGAAAAACCGAAAAAGTGCGATAATTCATTACAAAAGACAGATAAAGCGACAAAGCTTGGTAGATGAGTTGAACTTATGACGCAGAATACAAAATTAGTAAAATTTTGGACAATGGGCGTGGCACCGCCCACTTTTAAAAGAAGGTAATTTAAAAATTTTGAAAGCTGTAATTTGTCAGTCGTTGAAGATATCATGCTGAAATTTGGCAGGGACGTTACTCCTATTACTATATGTACGCCTAATAAAAAGTAGCGAAATCGGAGAAGGACCACGCCCACTTTTAAAAAAAAATTTTTTTAAAGTAAAATTTTAACAAAAAATTTAATATCTTTACAGTATAAGTAAATTATGTCAACATTCAACTCCAGTAATGATATGGTGCAACAAAATACAAAAATAAAAGAAAATTTCAAAATAGGCGTGGCTCCGCCCTTTTTCATTTAATTTGTCTAGGATACTTTTAACGCCATAAGTCGAACAAAAATTAACCAATCCTTTTGAAATTTGGTAGGGGCATAGAGTTTATGGCGTTAACTGTTTTCTGTAAAAATGGGCGAAATCGGTTAATGCCACGCCCAGTTTTTATACACAGTCGTCAGTCTGTCCTTCCGCATGGCCGTTAACACGATAACTTGAGCAAAAATCGACATATCTTTAATGAACTTAGTTCACGTGCTTACTTGAACTCACTTTATCTTGGTATGAAAAATGAACGAAATCCGACTATGACCACGCCCACTTTTTCGATATCGAAAATTATGAAAAATGAAAAAAATGCCATAATTCTATACCAAATACGAAAAAAGGGATGAAACATGGTAAGGAAATTGGATTGTTTTATTGACGCGAAATATAACTTTAGAAAAAACTTTATAAAATGGTTGTGACACCCACCATATTAAGTAGAAGAAAATGAAAAAGTTCTGCAGGGCGAAATAAAAAACCCTTAAATTCTTGGCAGGTATTACATATATAAATAAATTAGCGGTATCCAACAGATGATGTTCTGGGTCACCCTGGTCCACATTTTGGTCGATATCTGGAAAACGCCTACACATATACAACTAAGGGCCACTCCCTTTTAAAACTCTCATTAATACCTTTAATTTGATACCCATATCGTACAAACTCATTCTAGAGTCACCCCTGGTCCACCTTTATGGCGATATCTAGAAAAGGCGAACACCTATAGAACGAAGGTCCACTCCCTTTTAAAAATACTCATTAACTCCTTTCGTTTGATAACCATATTGCACAAACGAATTCTAGGGTCACCCCTGGCCCACTTTATGGCGATATCTCGAAACGGCGTCCACCTATAGAACTAAGGATTACTCCCTTTTAAAAAACTCATTAACACCTTTCTTTTGATACCCATATTGTACAAACAAATTCTAGGGTCACCCCTGGTCCACCTTTATGGCGATATCTAGAAACGGCGTCCACCTATGGAACTGAGGATTACTCCCTTTTAAAATACTCATTAGCACCTTTCATTTGATACCCATATCGTACAAACGCATTCTAGAGTCAACCCTGATCGACCTTTAGGCTATATCCCTAAATGGCGTCCACCTATAGAACTATGGCCCACTCCCTCATAAAATACTCTTTAATGCCTTTCATTTGATACACATGTCATACAAACACATTCCAGGGTTTCCCTCGGTTCATTTTCCTACATGGTTATTTTCCCTTATGTTGTCACCATAGCTCTCAACTGAGTATGTAATGTTCGGTTACACCCGAACTTAACCTTCCTTACTTGTTTGTTTAGTATTTAAACTTTTTACTTCGAAAAGTAAAAAAAAAATAATGCTATGTGCCGTGTATTATATTAGGGTGTCCTTAATTGAAAAATTTTTATTTCCGTAATTTTTTTTTTCTTTACTTATTTTATTTTTGTTTTTATTTTTATTTCGATAAAAACGGGTGTATGCAATGAAATTGGTAGCTATTTTGTTTAATTTAAGTAACGTTGCCTTTGCCATTGTACTATCCTTTTTTTCGTTTCTTCGCAACAAAAATAAAAAATTATGTTTATGTGAGCATCCATATATATAATGCATTAGGCAAAAGAACAAAGGAAATATTTATTTGAGGGAAATTTCATGATTGAATATGTGGTTTGCGAACCCATGATTTTTTTCTTTTTTTTTTTTTGATTGCCTAAGCAGACCGGAAAATTTTTGTTCATGATTTCATGCACTCCAATGCATATAGTCATTATGTACATGTTTGTGCACATGTTTTCGGTGGAGACTACCCAGATATAACTTCACTTTGTAGTGAGTGTGTAAAAACGCATTAAAAATTGAACATTTAATAATAAAATGTGTTCATCAATTGTAGCAAAATATTGTTGCCTTTGTAAATGTAAACCATACCACCCATGTGCGTAAGCATGCATATGTACGTATGTAACATTAGGCTGGATCAAAAAGGATATTTTTGTTTCCACTATGAGTTTTGTTGAAGTTGATTAGTTTTGGTTAGAAGTTTTTTTTTTTTTTTGTGTGGAGATTTTGTAACTCGAATTGTAGCGTTACTGCTGAATATTGGGGTCTGTCGTGTTGTCGGTTTCCGCGGTATATGGTGGTAGTAATATTAGTTTGACAAGTGGTCTTGTTACTTGCCCCCTTTCAGTCCTTATATCCACAACGCGCACCCGGTTGCCTGAACCAGAGTGTAACCTTATCACACGCCCCAATCTCCATTCGTTGGGAGGAAGATTGTCTTCCCGTATAACCACCATATCTCCGACTTGCATATTTGATTTAGGGTGCATCCATTTTATCCGTTTCTGTAGTTCCGAAAGATATTCTGATTTCCATCTTCTGCAGAAGTTTTGATGTAATGCCTTGAGTTTCTGCCAGCGATTGACTATTGAGGCAGTATTTTCATCAACGCTAATTTCCGCTGGTGCTAGTAGGTGTCCTCCAATAAGAAAGTGTCCTAGTGTTAGAGGCTCAAGGTCAGATGGTTCATTTGAAGCGGGGCTAAGAGGACGACAATTGAGACATGACTCAATTCTACATAACAGTGTGTTAAATTCCTCAAAAGTGAATTTGTTGTTTAAGACCACTTTTCTGAAGTGGCTTTTAAAGCTTTTTACTCCCGCTTCCCATAGTCCTCCCATGTGTGGAGCTCCTGCTGGTATGAAATGCCAATTTAATGCCTGATGGGAATATTTTTACAAGGTTTGGTTTCTTGCATCGGCAATAAATTCCTTAAATTCAGTGTTTAATGCACGTGATGCCCCGACAAAGTTTGTTCCGAATAGATATTTCTTGGACATCCTCGTCTAGCTACGAGTCTTGAAAGAGCGGCTAAAAATGAGGAAGTGCTCAAATCACTAGTGGCTTCTAAATGTATGGCCTTAGTAGAAAAGCAAACGAACAGACAAACGTAACCCTTCGAGGTACGACACCCGCGCCCACTGTAACTCTTAATATCGAAAGGCCCTGCAAAATCTACCCCTGTATTGGTAAATGCACGCGAAAATGTGGTGCGTTCTTGAGGTAGAATTCCCATGAGCTGATTTTGAGATCGTTTCTTGAAGATCGTACAGATCTTACAATTATGAATTACGGATCGTATCATGGTTTTAACTTTTGGAATCCAGTATCGAGTTCTAATGATGAGCAGCATTAATTGGTTTTCACCATGGAGAGACATTTCATGGACAAACTGAACATACAGACGTGTAAACCTACAATTGTACGGAAGTATTATGGGATGGCGTTCATATTCGGTAGTATCTTTGGATGCACCAAGTCGTCCACGCGTTTTAACTACTTCGTCTTCATCAAGATATGGAGTGAGCGAAAGTATTTCGCTTTTAGATCCAATTGGTGTTTTGGATTGCAAACTTGAAATTTCTGATCCGTAATATTGCTTCTGAGCAAGTTTTATTAAACGGGTTGTTGTAGCTTTAATTTCATCTGGGGAAATTAAATAAGATTCATGTTGACTACAATCTTTCGTTTTAGAATGCGTTCTATGAAAAAACCTGAGTATATATGAGATAACTCTTAAAGCCCTAGGAAGATTTGAAAAACTATCGAGAATATCATTAATATTGCTTGAAATTGCGCTTGTACGCGTTTTTCTTCAATATTCGTGTTAAAATCCAAGTCTTGTGTTGGCCACTTTTCCTTCTCTTGTTGGAGCCAAGAAGGACCCTGCCACCACAGAGAATTGTTGACTAAATCCTCAGCTAGTATTCCTCTACTGGCTAAATCTGCTGGGTTTGTACCTGAATCCACATGATACCATGATGAACTTCCAACTTTGTCGATGATTTTTGTAATTCGATGCGCAACGAAAGTTGACCATGAGCACGGAGGTTTTCGTATCCAGGCCAGCACGATTGTCGAATCTGTCCACAGGTGAATGTTTTGTTGACCTAAATCAAGGTTAGCGGAGATAGATTCGGTTATCTCCGCTAATAATACAGCACCGCAAAGTTCCAGTGGAGGAAGTGAGATGGTTTTGACTGGAGCTACTCTTGTTTTTGCCAAAAGCAGATACACAAATATGCCGTCGTTGGTTTCCACTCTCAAATACACAGCTGCACCATACGCTTTCTTGGAGGCGTCGCAGAATCCGTGGATTTCGACCTTTTCTGTTGGAGAAAAGGCTACTCATCGCGGTATTCGTATTTTGTCGATCTCCTTGTACGTATAGGTAAAATTTTTCCACCTGTCTAATGTTGAAGACGAGACGGTTTCATCCCAGCCAGTACCCTCTAACCAGATATTTTGCATGATCATTTTTGCAACGATAATTTTTGGAGCTAGCCACCCTAATGGGTCAAAGAGTTTTGCGATAGTAGATAGTATCGCTCTTTTTGTGGGCTCGGTGTTTTCTTCTATAGGTTTTGCTACGACGTAAAACTGATCGGAATGAGCATTCCACCTAATACCGAGCGCCTTTACACTACTTGAATCTTCAAATTCTAAGAAAACTTCGCTCAGTAGATGAGCTTTGTGAATACCCTGTAATATTTCACTGGAATTTGGAGTCCATTTTCGTAATGGAAAACCAGCTGAACTTAAAACCACGGAAATTTCATCTCTTGCTCTGATCGCAGATGCAATAGTATGCCCTCCCGAAAGAACGTCGTCGACATACATATTTTTTCGTAGGATATTTGAGCCGATTGGATGAGATTTTTCGGAATCATCAGCCAGTTTAAGTAATGTCCTTATTGCTAGATAAGGAGCACAATTAATACCAAATGTCACCGTTTTGAGCTCATACAGACTGATTTGATCATCTGGACTTGAGCGGAAAACTATTCTTTGGTATCTTGTATGATTATCATCTACTAGGATTTGCCTATACATCTTCTCCATATCGCTATTGAAGACGTATCTGAAAAGTCGCCAGTGAAGAATTAATGTTGGTAGATCAGCCTGAAGCACAGGACCAGGAAGAAGAACATCGTTCAGGCTGACACCATTTGAAGAGCGTGAAGAAGCATTGAAAACAACTCTAACTTTGGTAGAGATGCTTTCTTCATTTATTACTGCATGATGTGGTAAATAGTAATTATCGACTGCATTGGCCGATTGAATTGAATCTAATTTTGACATATGCCCCATAGTCTCGTATTCTAGTATGACTCTATTGTACTCTTTCTGTAAATCGAGATTTTTTCTAGGTCGGGTTTCATTTTTATAGAATTGAGAGCACGCTATTCTTAATGATGGACCTAGATTTATCTCTCCTGAGAATTCTGACCTGAACGGAAGCGACACAATGTATCTTCCGTCAGAATTCCGCTGCGTTGTACGTTGATACAATTCCTCACAAAATGTATCTTCTAATGTGGAGGCTTTAGCTTTCGACGTGTCTTCGAGCTCCCAAAATGACCTTAGCTGCTTGTCTAAAGCCACTTCAATGTAAAAGGATACCCGATTATGATTGGTTGGACTGGCTGCATCAGCAAGACCAGTCAGTATCCAACCAAAGACAGTTTCTTAAGCTAAAAGAGTGCTAAGAATATTTTTTTTGTTACCGTCTAATATGATTTGCGGATAAATATCCCCGCCCAGAACAAGATCAACTGGCTCATTCACGAATAAACCTTTATCCGCAAGCACTAGATCAGGGAATGCTTGTTGTGTTAATGCACTAACATCGCATGTTGGCAAATTACCTGTCAAATGGGGTAGAACTAGAACTAATGCGTCAATAGAAATTAGTGGGTCAACTGGGGACCGCAACTGAATGGCGCATGCCTCTTTTACCTGCGCAGAAACTGAATTATTGATGCCCGAAACTTGAGCATGCGTCTTTCGAGTTGGCAGGCTGATTCTTCGTCTGAGTCTTTCAGTGATAAAAGAGCATTCAGATCCCGAATCTATGAGAGCTCTGGCCGAAAAATCTGTACCATTATAATGAATGGTGACGCGAGCTGTGCCTCGTAAAACCCCTTTACTGGTATTAATAAAAATTAGATTTTACAGTAGTTTTATTTTGCTGCTTTTTTTGTTTTGCAGATTCATTTTGAGACTGAGCTTGCCTTGAAGTGCACGGTTGCTTATCCGATATATCTGCAGAATTATTTGCCTGTGTAAGTTTTGCCTTACTGGTCTGTAAATGCAGAAGGGTATTATGTCTTAAATGGCAGTTGCTGCAATTGTGCGCACTTGTGCATTCTGACACTGAATGCCCCGATGACAGACAGTTTAGGCAGAAGTGATTTCTTTTTATGAAAGCAAGTCTTTCATTCGTGTTCAAATTTTTGAACTTTTTCGTCAATTCGCATTTCTTAACGATTTCTCTGGCTTCACCTTGGGTTTTTTGTATGAGATAATATAATTTTTGTACTGGCGACAGGCTTTTATTTAGTATATAAATGGCCGTGAACATGTAACGAAAAGTTGGCCATGACAAATAATCACCTTTGAATATATCAGTATCACAAGGTGCTAAATGCAAATTGCGTGGCGTGAAGGCAGCATCGTTTTCCTTCTCTGCCTTCTCAAGTTTTTCTGCCAAATCATTTATTTTTGTCATACACCGCACAAAAACAGTATAGCACGACTTATTTTTTTTCTAATTGCCGTAACATTCTTCTCAGATATATTTTCTGATTGTAATAACGCATCAAAAGCTTCTTTAGCTTTTTCCCACATCGATTTCAACTCCTGCTGCTGAATTTTCAGCGAATTTTTGGAGTGTTCGCTAGCGGCTATGCTTAAGAATTCGATGTCGAACTCAATAATTGTGTCGACTAAGCGGTTATATGCTTCCATATTGAAAATTTAAAAAAAAAAACCGAAAGAATTGATTTTTAAAATAAATTACGTACACAGAGACAGAATCTGTGGAATTACCCAATTCGCTAATATAAAAATTAGACAAGGCTTCCCACCAACAAAGGGACCCCAATAAATTGAATAACTTCTAAAAAATTGAGTGTAAATTTCTAATGTAAAATATTTATTTTGATACAAAACTCAAATTTAATAATTTTCAGAGTAAAAAACCAGTGGACTGTATATACGTATAAATATACGTGTTAAAAAAATTATTGCTCGCCAACCAAATATATTTATGTATGTGTGCGTGTATATATGTATGTAGCGCAGTATATATTTAAATCAAACGCAAGTGAAACAACTGAGCAAAGTTGGAGGAAAATTGTTCCGTCCACTAAATAAATGCTCAAATTAAATTGTTTTGATTAAAAGATAGCCGGTCAATTATGTATTTAACAGCAGTATAAATAGGCTTTTTGACCATTATTTGCTTAGTGCAAAGTTAAATTAAACTCCGCTATTTCGGCTCAACGTTTCGCTAAGCACCTTAGCTTCTTCAGGAGCGAAACTGAATTTATTTAGTAATTTTTATCACAAACCAGTAATTTTATAACAACAGCAATGTACATAAAAGAAAGTTATTAAAAGAAATTTTGGTTAGAATTTAGCAAACAGATTGTTTAGTGAAAAACTTACATATATAAATGTATGTATCCCTAGATTACATTAGGCGTCACAAATTGCACAATTTTAGTATAAACTAACTAAGTTATTCAAGAAAATTAAAAGTATAAAAATGGTACTAGTAATATGTAGTACACTTGTCATTAAACTGGACTTTGATCATCAAACATAATTGGTATGTTTTGTTTACATATGTACGTATGTATGAAAGGCTGTGTTCAGTGAATACCTAAGAATGTGAAAATGTAAACAAAAACTTTATAAACATAAAAGATATGCGGCGGAGATGTCAGCTGTGTCTTCCTGTCTATTAACAGTTCTCTCTCTATTTTGCATAATTCTTAAGCTTTCTGTTGTGTATCTCACTTTTTCCCGCCTTTCCTTGTCCAATATTCTCACTTTACCTAGATAAACAGAGTGTCCGCTTTCCGTTGTGTGTTGCGATAGTGCTGTATTATTTTTCTTTTTATTTATATCCGACTCATGCTCTTTGAGTCGAATACCCAAGGTACGCTTTGTTGTACCTATATATATTTTATTACATTTTTCGTGTTCGGTTCCTTCACATGGTATTTCGTATTCTATATTGTTGTGTTGTGACAAGTGTACTACATATTACTAGTACCATTTTTATACTTTTAATTTTCTTGAATAACTTAGTTAGTTTATACTAAAATTGTGCAATTTGTGACGCCTAATGTAATCTAGGGATACATACATTTATATATGTAAGTTTTTCACTAAACAATCTGTTTGCTAAATTCTAACCAAAATTTCTTTTAATAACTTTCTTTTATGTACATTGCTGTTGTTATAAAATTACTGGTTTGTGATAAAAATTACTAAATAAATTCAGTTTCGCTCCTGAAGAAGCTAAGGTGCTTAGCGAAACGTTGAGCCGAAATAGTGGAGTTTAATTTAACTTTGCACTAAGCAAATAATGGTCAAAAAGCCTATTTATACTGCTGTTAAATTATTTTGTTTTAAAAAGTGAATTTAATTAAAAACCGAGTGACTTTTGTGAAATTAATTTTTCTTAAATTCAAATATATTTATGTACGTGTGCGTGTATATATGTATGTAGCACAGTATATTCAAATCAAACGCAAGTGAAAAAACTGAGCAAAGTTGGAGGAAAAATGTTCCGTCCACTAAATAAACGCTCAAATTATATTTTATTTGTTTTAAAAAAGTGAATTTAATTAAAAACCGAGTGACTTTTGTGAAATTAATTTTCCTCAAATTCAACTGTGATGAACCAAACCCAAAGTGAGGTTAATTACACAGTGCAGTGTTGTTGTTGTGGGCTGTTAATAACAGAGAAGTGCAAGTCATATAAATGTGAATTGAATTAATTAAATTTTGAAAAATTACTTGCACTTTCCTATTAAAATATTCCCAAACACTGTTTGTACAAATATTTGTGTGCAATAATGCAACAGCGAAGACCCTTAAGCCGTGTCAGACATTATTTACCGTCGGCGGCAAGCAATATTTGATGGTCAAAAAGGCTTTTTGTACAAATCAAATTTAATTTTGTTTTTGTTTCACAAATCACTCGCGCACTTTTCAATTTCACAAATTTTTAATTTCTTAACTAATGTGCTCACTGAAATAACCATGTACCTTTATATTTGTAGATGTGTCTGATGAAGTGGATGAAATAATATGTAAAGAAATGGCTGGATAGACTGCTGTGTTGTTTAAGTTGATATTGCTGTTGGTCGCAAATCCAATAATATATAAACTTTGGTAGCAAACAATGTATCGCGGGAGCCCAAATCGATCCTGTGATTTTGGAATTTGTGTTTTTTGCTCACAAAATGGTCGCTTTTATAATAATATTTAAACACTCGTGCTTGTTGTTCCGAAATGGTCGCTGTGAAAAAACGGATTGAATGGACCAATGTCTTGGCCGAGCCACAGCTCAGGGATGGTGCCGGTCAAGATATAGTGTAGAAAAGAACAATAAAAGTTGGTATTAGTATTAATAATCACAAATAGTCTTTATCGAAGATAAAGATAAACACAAAAATTTATATATATATATATTTGCAAGTTACCTTTTGGTTGAAGCTGGAATTGCGGCGGGATATGTCCTTTCTCCTTGATGTGTGAAAACAAGTGAAGTAAAAAATGTATAACAGGTCAATACCGCTTGCCAGTCAAACTGTTTATTTATTCCAGCGATGTTCATTTGTATGGTTAACATAAACAGTTTGACTGGCACTGTTAACAATATAAGAAAAAGTGCGAGGGCGACCTTTTATGTTTTGAGTTTGGGCTGTTGGCCTAAAGAGTCACCCCTGGTCCACGTTTATGGCGATATCTCGAAAAGGCGTCCATATATAGAACTAAGACCCACTCCTTTTTAAAATACTCATTAACACCTTTCATTTGATACCCATATCGTACAAACAAATTCTAGAGTCACCCCTGGTCCACCTTTATGGCGATATTTCGAAAAGGCGTCCACCTATAGAACTAAGGCGCACGCCCTTTTAAAATACTCATTAATACCTTTCATTTGATACCCATATTATACAAACGCATTCTAGAGTCACCACTGGTCCACTTTTATAACAATATTCCGAAAAGGCGTCCACCTATAGAACTAAGGCCCACTCCCTTTTAAAACACTTATTAACACATTTCGTTTGATACCCATATTTTACAAACGCTTTCTAGAGTCAACCCTGGTCCACTTTTATAACGATATTCCGAAAAGGCTTCCATATATAGAACTAAGGCCCACTACTTTTTAAAATACTCATTAACACCTTTCGTTTCATACCCATATCCTAAAAACAAATTCTAGAGTCACCCCTTGTCCACCTTTATGGCGATATCTCGAAAAGGTGTCCACTTATAGAACTAAGGCCCACGCCCTTTTAAAATACTCATTAACACCTTTCATTTGATACCCATATTATACAAACGCATTCTAGAGTCACCACTGGTCCACTTTTATAACGATATTCCGAAAAGGCGTCCACCTATAGAACTAACGCCCACTCCCTTTTAAATCACTTATTAACACCTTTCGTTTGATACCCATATTTTACAAACGCATTCTAGAGTCAACCCTGGTCCACTTTTATAACGATATTCCGAAAAGGTGTCCACCTATAGAACTAAGGCCCACTCCCTTTCAAAATACTCATTAACACCTTTCATTTGATACCCATATAGTACAAACAAATTCTAGAGTCACCCCTGGTCCACCTTTATGGCGATATTTCGAAAAGGCGTCCACCTATAGAACTAAGGATGACGCCCTTTTAAAATACTCATTAACACCTTTCATTTGATACCCATATCGTACAAACAAATTCTAGAGCACCCCTGGTCCACCTTTATGGCGATATCTCGAAAAGGCGTCCACCTATAGAACTAAGGCCCACGCCCTTTTAAAATACACATTAACACCTTTCATTTGATACCCATATTATACAAACGCATTCTAGAGTCACCACTGGTCCACTTTTATAACAATATTCCGAAAAGGCGTCCACCTATAGAACTAAGGCCCACTCCCTTTTAAAACACTTTTTAACACATTTCGTTTGATACCCATATTTTACAAACGCATTCTAAAGTCAACCCTGGTCCACTTTTAAAACGATATTCCGAAAAGGCTTCCACCTATAGAACTAAGGCCCACTCCCTTTTAAAACACTTATTAACACCTTTCGTTTGATACCCATATTTTACAAACGCATTCTAGAGTCAACCCTGGTCCACTTTTATAACGATATTCCGAAAAGGCGTCCACCTATAGAACTAAGGCCCACTCCCTTTCAAAATACTCATTAACACCTTTCATTTGATACCCATATAGTACAAACAAATTCTAGAGTCACCCCTGGTCCACCTTTATGGCTATATTTCGAAAAGGCGTCCATCTATAGAACTAAGGATGACGCCCTTTTAAAATACTCATTAACACCTTTCATTTGATACTCATATCGTACAAACAAATTCTAGAGTCACCCCTGATCCATCTTTATGGCGATATCTCGAAACGGCGTCCATCTATAGAACTTAGGCCCACGCCCTTTTAAAATACTCATTAATACCTTTCATTTCATACCCATATCGTACAAAATAAATTCTAGAGTCACCCCTGGTCCACCTTTATGGCGATATCTCGAAACGGCGTCCTTCTATAGAACTTAGGCCCACGCCCTTTTAAAATACTCATTAATACCTTTCATTTGATACACATATCGTACAAAATAAATTCTAGAGTCACCCCTGGTCCACCTTTATGGCGATATCTCGAAAAGGCGTCCACCTATAGAGCTTAGGCCCACTCCCTTTTAAAATTATCATTAACACATTTCATTTGATACCCATATCGTACAAACAAATTCTAGAGTCAGGCCTGGTCCACCTTTATGGCGATATCCCTAAATGGCGTCCATCTATAAAACTATGGTCCACTTCCTCTTAAAATACTCTTTAATATCTTCCATTTGCTACACATGTCATACAAACACATTCCAGGGTTACCCTAGGTTCTTTTTACAACATGGTGATTTTCCCTTACTTTGTCTCCGCAGCTCTCAACTGAGTATGTAATGTTCGGTTACACCCGAACTTAGCCTTCCTTACTTGTTTATTTTATAATTATCTTAAAAATCGTTTAGATATGTTAAAATTTCACCAAATTCTTACGTGTATAGCATATATTGATGTCTGAAAAAATCATTGAGATCGGTGGTATACATAGTATATATCTCATACAACCGATTGTTCAGATAAGAAACTTTGCGAAACCTCTTCCCCATTTTAACAGCTAGAAGCTTCAAATTTCACCAAATGCTTACGTGTCTAGCATATATTGTTGTCTGAAAAAATCATTGAGATCGGTGGTATATATAGTATATATCTCATACAACCGATTGTTCAGATAAGAAACTTTGCGCAATTTCTGCCCCATTTTAACAGAAAGAAGCTTCAAACTTCACCAAATGCTTACGTATATAGCATATATTGTTGTCTGAAAAAATCATAGAGATCGGTGGTATATATATTATATACCCCATATAAACTGTAATTTTTGCCTCTTTTTTACGGCTAGAAGCTTCAAAATTCATCAAATTTCATCAAATAGTTACGCTTACGTCATATATTGTTGAAATACGTGATTCGTAGTAATAGTTTTTACACCCAGACCACAAAAAACCTGAAATTTTGCATCCTCATAAAAAGTACCTACCTGTTTTTTTTTATATTTATCTTAAAAATCGTTTAGTTATGTAGATCTGTTCACTGTATATTTCTTATCTTATACATCCTATTATTCGGAGATTACGAACGGGATAAGATTATTGTTCAGCCCCATTCATGAAAGGTATGAAGTCTTCGGCACAGCCGAAGACAGTCCCGTTCTTACTTATTTATTTTATATTTATCTTAAAAATCGTTTAGATATGTTCAAATTTCACCAAATGCTTACGTGTATAGTATATATTTTTGTCTAAAAAAATCATAGAGACCGGTGGTATATATAGTGTATATAGTATATATATATAGTATATATATATATTTTCGCAATTTTAGCCCTATTTTAACAGCTAGAAGCTTCAAATTTCACCTAATGCTTACGTATATAGCACATATTGATGTCTGAAAAAATCATTGAGATCGGTGGTATACATAATATATATCTCATACAACCGATTGTTTATATAAGAAACTTTGCGCAAAGTTTTAACAGCTGGAAGCTTCAAATTTCACCAAATGCTTACGTATATAGCATATATTGTTGTCTGAAAAAATCATAGAGATCGGTGGTATATATATTATATAATTCATATAAACTTTCATTTTTGCCCCTTTTTTACGGCTAGAAGCTTCAAAATTCATCAAATTTCATCAAATAGTTACGTTTACGTCATATATTTTTGAAATACGTGATTCGTAGTCATAGTTTTTACATGCAGACCACAAAAAACGTGAAGCTTTGCATCCTCACACAAAGTACCTACCTATTTTTATACCTTTCATGAAAATGAAATGGTATTGTCCAAGTATTCACACTAATGGGAGGGGGTAGGGGCACTCACCAATGGCAGTCACTTTCCTTGTTAAATAAGCACACGATATATTTTCTAATTTCATATAATAATAATTAGTTTTATTTCTTTATTTCACGATTTTAGTTCACAAACTTTATTTCACTTCACAAGATATTTGTTTTTCTTATGCACAATAGGTTTTGGTTGAGTATAGGATTTTACTAATAAACTTTAATCTTAACAACTGATAGGTAATTCAACCGCGCGCTCTAAAAGACAACTGTCTGCGCGGCCATCGATGACCGCTCGTTGAGCTGTGCAGTGAGCATACAAATCAACATATACAAAGGTAAGTAAATAGAAAAGAAGCGGTAGCTTTCCAACCTCTTCTTAAGAGTTTTACATTAGGATTTTAGGGTAAATGTGGATATAAAGGGTAAGTATAAAATTCAAATTTTAGTGTAACTTCAGCAATGCAATTTAAGGTAAGTATTTAACAGGTCAGTATTTTTACAGGTAAGTTAATCAAATTGGATCAAATTTTCATCCATGTCTTCAACAGGTATATTAATTTCGTCACGAAACCCAAAACTGTAAGTCCTTAAAGGAAAATAGATAGACCCACCATTAAGAATACCGAAATAATCAGGATGAAGAGCTGAGTTGATTTAGCCATGACCGTCTGTCCGTCTGTCTGTTTGTATGCAAACAAGTCCCTCAATTTTAGAGATATCTTGATAAAATTTGGTGATCTGGTGTATTTGGGTGTCCGATTAGACATTTGTCGCAACCGGCCGGATCGGACCACTATAGCATATATCCTCCATACAACCGATTTTTCAGAAAAAGTGGATTTTTGTCATATCTTATTCAATTTAACATATTTGTGAGGTGGGTTTTGTCGAAGGCTGAGGTAAGCTCAGCCGCTCCAGGGTCAGGCAAAGGTCCCACTAACCTTTTCCAATTAATAACACAAGTAGTTGTTGTTTTGTTCCGAACACGCACACACACACGATGCGGCTTTTGCTTTTCGATGCCGACAGCCTTTGATCCCAGAGAGAGAGAGAGATAGAGAGGGATATGCCACGGATGATAGCGCAGGAGCGACGGAAGCGGGTCTCGAAAATGACGGTACGGGTCGCGGTTCTCAGAGAACGGTGGTGGTAATCTTCAAATAGTATCTTACCCCCCGAGAAAGCTTACTCGGATTGGTTCAGGAGGATTACAGTGGTGATCCTACGGCTAACGATTGACGGCGGCGGGCACGAAGGGCGCAGTTTCACCTAGGTGAAGTATATATAAAGTTTCTATTAATACTACCCAACGTCTAGATGTATTTGTATACATGCGTGCTGGGTAGACTCAGTATCCCTCTCAGGGAGCCTCGGACGAGAGTCCTAGCGGCCATGAGCAGGGTAGTGGAGTCCACCGTTGCATTGGGCTCGGCAGCCCAATCAGGAGGCGGGGGAGGGAAATGCTCCTCGGCCACCCTGAGTGGACTGTCCGCGCCTCATGCCATCCCCCATTTGTTGCTGAGTAGACCTAGTACTCGTCTCAGGTAGCCTCGGACAGGATTCCTAGCGACCGTGAGGGGTGTAGTAAGGTCCACCGTTGCATATGGCTCGGCACCTCACCTAGGGAGCGGGGGAGCGGGATGATCCCCGGCAACCCTGGGTGAACTGTCCGCGTCAAACGCCACCCGTATTTGTTGCTGGGTAGACCCAGTACTCCTCTCAGGGAGCCTCGGACAAGAGTCCTAGCGACCGTGAGGGGTTTAGTAATGTCCACCATTGCATATGGCTCGGCACCTCACCCAGGGAGCGGGGGAGCGAGATGACCCTCTGCAACCCTGGGTGAACTGTCCGCGACAAATGCCACCCGTATTAATATGTATTGGGCCTGGCATGTCCCTCAAGTGGAGCCCAGGACTGGTCCTGGACGCGCCTTGGGGGAACTACCCGTGCCCATCCGTCCTTCGAGGTAGAAAGGGAGCGTATCCCCTTCTACCCCGTGGAACGTTGTGAAAAGGTTGGTTTCCTATAGGTGAGGAGGGGGGGGGGGAGATCCATGAGCCCGATGGGTTCGCTGGGAGTCTTCCCCGTTCACCTTGGGGCCCCTTTGATACCTACCATTGGAAGTATGGCCTCAGCCTCACTTACCTAAGTGAAGTATGCAGTGAGTGGTGGCGTTTGCAATTTCATACTTGTTAGCATATAAAATGGTTAAGAATTCAGCTCATCAATAACTCCTCGTTATGATAGCGAATGAAAAATGCACGCCAGATAGTCAGTACCACACATGCTGAGTATGTTTGGTTGTTCGCTGTTGGTACTTGGCATACTATGTGCGGGTGGTTGTTCGCTGTGCAAGGCAATCGTAGGGTATGTATATTTACATGGTATATTATGTGCGGATGGTTGTTCGCTGTGCAGGGCGATCGTAGGGTATGTAAATTTAAATGCTAGGGTATGTACATATTTAATGTTAGGGCTTGTGAGTGGGTTATTGTGACGTAGCATTTTGCTACGTTACATATTGAAGCTTCAACGTTCACCATATAATTTCGTATATTGTACATATTGGTGCCTGAAAAATTGATGAGATCGGTCGTATATATAGTATATATCCCCCACAACCGATTGTTCAGATAAGAATCTTTTCGTGATTACTGCCCTATTTTAGGAGCTAGAGGCTTCAAATTTCAACGAATGCTTACGTATATAGCATTTATTGTTGTCTTAAAAAATCATAAA
This sequence comes from Eurosta solidaginis, assembly GCF_040869045.1. NCBI lineage: Eukaryota > Metazoa > Arthropoda > Insecta > Diptera > Tephritidae > Eurosta > Eurosta solidaginis. The sequence continues at coordinate 118,939,108 of NC_090324.1, forward strand.
GATCGGTCCTATATATAGTATACATATGGTGTATATATAGTATATATATATATATATATATTTTTTTTTTTGCAATTTTAGACCCATTTTAACAGCTAGAAGCTTCAAATTTCGCCGAATGCTTACGTATATAGCATATATTGTTGTCTGAAAAAATCATAGAGGTCGGTTGTATATATAGTATATATCTCATACAACCGATTGTTCAGATAAGAAACTTTTCGCAATTTCTACCCCATTTTAACAGCTAAAAGCTTCAAATTTCACCAATTGCTTACGTATATAGTATATATTGTTGTGTCAAAAAATCATAGAGATCGGTGATATATATAATATATATATGATGGTATATATAGTATATATATATAGTATATATATATATTTTTTGCGATTTCGGCCCCATTTTAACAGCCAGAAGCTTCAAATTTCACCAAATGCTTACGTGTATAGCATATATTGATGTCTGAAAAAATCATTGAGGTCGGTGGTATACACAGTATATATCTCATACAACCGATTGTTCAGATAAGAAACTTTGCGCAATTTCTGCCCCGTTTTAACAGCTAGAATCTTCAAATTTCACCAAATGCTTACGTGTATAGCATACTTTGTTGTTTGAAAAAATCATAGAGATCGGTGGTATTTATATTATATACTTCATATAAACTGTCATTTTTGCCCCTTTTTTTACGGCTAGAAGCTTCAGAATTCATCAAATTTCATCAAATAGTTACGTTTACGTCATATATTTTTGCAATACGTGATTCGTAGTCATAGTTTTTACATGCATACCACAAAAAACGTGAAGCTTTGCATCCTCACACAAAGTACCTACCTATTTTTTATTTTATAATTATCTTAAAAATCGTTTAGATATGTTCAAATTTCACCAAATGCTTACGGGTATAGCATATATTGTTGTCTGAAAAAATCATAGAGACCGGTGGTATATATAGTATATATCACATACAACTGATTGTTCAGATAAGAAACTTTGCGCAATTTCTTCCCCATTTTAACAGCTAGAAGCTTCAAATTTAACCAAATGCTTACGTGTATAGCATATATTGTTGTCTGAAAAAATCATTGAGATCGGTGGTATATATAGTATATATCTCATACAACCGGTTGTTCAGGTAAGAAACTTTGCGCAATTTCTGCCCCATTTTAACAGCTAGAAGCTTCAAATTTCAACAAATGCTTACGTATATAGCATATATTGTTGTCTGAAAAAATCATAGAGATCGGTGGTATATATATTATATACCCCATATAAACTGTAATTTTTGCCCCTTTTTTACGGCTGGAAGCTTCAAAATTCATCAAATTTCATCAAATAGTTACGTTTGCGTCATATATTGTTGAAATACGTGATTCGTAGTTATAGTTTTTACACGCAGACCACAAAAAACCTGAAGCTTTGCATCCTCACACAAAGTACCTACCTATTTTTATAACTTTCATGAAAATGAAATGGTATATTAATTTCGTCACGAAACCCAAAATTGTAAGTCCTTAAAGGAAAATAGATAGCTGAGTTGATTTAGCCATGTCCGTCTGTCCGTCTGTCTTTTGTATGCAAACTAGTCCCTCAATTTTAGAGATATTTTGATAAAATTTGGTGAGCGGGTGTATTTGGGTGTCCGATTAGACATTTGTCGGAACCGGCCGGATCGGACACTATAGCATATATCCTCCATACAACCGATTTTTCAGAAAAAGAGGATTTTTGTCATATCTTACTCAATTTAACAGATTGAAACTTCAAACTTCACCATATAATTTCGTATATTGCACATATTGTTGCCTGAAGAAATTGATGAGATCGGTGGTATATATAGTATATATCTCATACACCCGATTGTTCAGATAAGAACTTTGCCCAATTTCTGCCCCATTTCAACAGCTAGAAGCTTCAAATTTCACCAAATGCTTACGTGTATAGCATATATTGTTGTCTGAAAAAATCATAAAGATCGGTGGTTTATATAGTATATATCTCATACAACCGATTGTTCAGATAAGAAACTTTGCGCAATTTCTGCCCCATTTTAAAAGCTAGAAGCTTCAAATTTCACCAAATGCTTACGTATATAGCATATATTGTTGTCTGAAAAAATCATAGAGATCGGTGGTATATATATTATATACCCCATATAAACTGCAATTTTTGCCACTTTTTTACGGCTAGAAGCTTCAAAATTCATCAAATTTCATCAAATAGTTACGATTATGTCATATATTGTTGAAATACCTGATTCGTACTCATAGTTTTTACATGCAGACCACAAAAAACGTGAAGCTTTGCATCCTCACAAAAAGTACCTACCTATTTTTATACCTTTCATGAAAATGAAATGGTATATTAATTTCGTCACGAAACCCAAAATTGTAAGTCCTTAAAGGAAAATAGATAGACCCACCATTAATTATACCGAAATAATCAGGATGAAGAGCTGAGTTGATTTAGCCATGTCCGTCCGTCTGTCCGTCTAGTCCCTCAATTTTTGAGATATCTTGATAAAATTTGGTGAGCGGGTGTCTTTGGGTGTCCGATTAGACATTTGTCGGAACCGGCCGGATCGGACCACTATAGCATATATCCTCCATACAACCGATTTTTCAGAAAAAGAGGATTTTTGTCATATTTTACTCAATTTAACAGATTGAAGCTTCAAACTTCACCATATAATTTCGTATATTGCACATATTGTTGCCTGAAAAAATTGATGAGATCGGTCGTATATAGTATACATCCCCCACAACCGATTGTTCAGATAATAAACTTTTCGTAATTACTGCCCTATTTTAAGAGCTGGTGGCTTCAAATTTCAACGAATGCTTACGCATATAGCATATATTTTTGTCTGAAAAAATCATAAAGATCGGTGGTATATATAGTATACATATGGTGGTATATATTGTATATATATATAGTATATATATATGTTTTCGCAATTTTAGCCCCATTTTAACAGCTAGAAGCTTCAAATTTCACCTAATGCTTACGTATATAGCATATATTGTTGTCTGAAAAAATCATAGCGATCGGTTGTATATATAGTATATATCTCATACAACCGATTGTTTAGATAAGAAACTTTGCGCAATTTCTGCCCCGTTTTAACAGCTAGAAGCTTCAAATTTCACCAAATGCTTACGTATATAGCATACATTGTTGTCTGAAAAAATCATAGAGATCGGTGGTATATATATTATATACTTCATATAAACTGTCATTTTTGCCCCTTTTTTACTGCTAGAAGCTTCAAAATTCATCAAATTTCATCAAATAGTTACGTTTACGTCATATATATTTGAAATACGTGATTCGTAGTCATAGTTTTTACATGCAGACCACAAAAAACGAGAAGCTTTGCATCCTCACACAAAGTACCTCCCTATTTTTATATCTTTCATTAAAATGAAATGGTATATTAATTTCGTCACGAAACCCAAAATTGTAAGTCCTTAAAGGAAAATAGATAGACCCAATAATAAGTATACCGAAATAATCAGGATGAAGAGCTGAGTTGATTTAGCCATGACCGTCTGTCCGTCTGTCTGTTTGTATGCAAACTAGTCCCTCAATTTTTGATATATCTTGATAAAATTTGGTGAGCTGGTGTTTTTGGGTGTCCGATTAGATATTTGTCGAAACCGGCCGGATCGGACCACTATAGCATATATCCTCCATACAACCGATTTTTCAGAAAAAGTGGATTTTTGTCATATCTTATTCAATTTAACAGATTGAAGCTTCAAACTACACCATATAATTTCGTATATTGCACGTATTGTTGCCTGAAAAAATTGATGAGATCGGTCGTATATATAGTATATATCCCCCACAACCGATTGTTCAGATAAGACACTTTTCGTAATTACTGCCCTATTTTAAGAGCTAGAGGCTTCAAATTTCAACGAATGCTTAGGTATATAGCATATATTTTTGTCTGAAAAAATCATAAAGATCGGTGGTATATATAGTATACATATGGTGGTATATATTGTATATATATATAGTATATATATATGTTTTCGCAATTTTAGCCCCATTTTAACAGCTAGAAGCTTCAAATTTCACCGAATGCTTACGTATATAGCATATATTGTTGTCTGAAAAAATCATAGAGACCGGTGGTATATATAGTATATATCTCATACAACCGATTGTTGAGATAAGAAACTTTGCACAATTTCTTCCCCATTTTAACAGCTAGAAGCTTCAAATTTCTCAAATGCTTACGTGTATAGCATATATTTTTGTCTGAAAAAATCATTGAGATCGGTGGTATATATAGTATATATCTCATACAACCGATTGTTCAGGTAAGAAACTTTGCGCAATTTCTGCCCAATTTTAACAGCTAGAAGCTTCAAATTTCACCAAATGCTTACGTATATAGCATATATTTTTGTCTGAAAAAATCATAGAGATCGGTGGTATATATATTATATACCCCATATAAACTGTAATTTTTGCCCCTTTTTTACGGCTAGAAGCTTCAAAATTCATCAAATTTCATCAAATAGTTACGTTTACGTCATATATTGTTGAAATACGTGATTCGTAGTTATAGTTTTTACACGCAGACCACAAATAACCTGAAACTTTGCATCCTCACACAAAGTATCTACCTGTGTTTTATTTTATATTTATCTTAAAAATCGTTTAGGTATGTAGATCTGTTCACTATATATTTCTTATCTTATACATCCTATTATTCGGAGATTACGAACGGGATAAGATTATTGTTCAGCCCCATTCATGAAAGGTAGGAAGTCTTCTGCACAGCCGAAGACAGTCCCGTTCTTACTTGTTTATTTTATATTTATCTTAAAAATCGTTTAGATATGTTCAAATTTCACCAAATGCTTACGTGTATAGTATATATTGTTGTCTGAAAAAATCATAGAGACCGGTGGTATATAGAGTATATATCTTATACAACCGATTGTTCAGGTAAGAAACTTTGCGCAATTTCTGCCCCATTTTAACAGCTAGAAGCTTCAAATTTCACCAAATGCTTACGTATATAGCATATATTGTTGTCTGAAAAAATCATAGAGATCGGTGGTATATATATTATATACCCCATATAAACTGTAATTTTTTCCCCTTTTTTACGGCTAGAAGCTTCAAAATTCATCAAATAGTTACGTTTACGTCATATATTGTTGAAATACGTGATTCGTAGTCATATTTTTTACACGCAGACCACAAAAAACCTGAAAATTTGCATACTCACACAAAGTACCTACCTGTTTTTATACCTTTCATGAAAATGAAATGGTATATTAATTTCGTCACGAAAGCCAAAATTGTAAGTCCTTAAAGGAAAATAGATAGACCCACCATTAAGTACACCGAAATAATCAAGATGAAGAGCTGAGTTGGTTTAGCCATGTCCGTCTGTCCGTCTGTCTTTTTAGAGATATCTTGATAAAATTTGGTGAGCGGGAGTATTTGGGTGTCCGATTAGACATTTGTCGGAACCGGCCGGATCGGACCACTATAGCATATATCCTCCATACAACCGATTTTTCAGAAAAAGAGGATTTTTGTCATATCTTACTCAATTTAACAGATTGAAGCTTCAAACTTCACCATATAATTTCGCATATTGCACATATTGTTGCCTGAAAAAATTTGTGAGATCGGTCGTATATATAGTATGTATCCCCCACAACCGATTGTTCAGATAAGAAACTTTTCGTAATTACTTCCCTATTTTCAGAGCTAGAGGCTTCAAATTTCAACGAATGCTTACGTATATAGCATATATTGTTGTCTGAAAAAATCATAAAGATCGGTTGGTATATATAGTATATATATGGTGGTATATATGTAGTAATAAATTAAAACGTGGTCGCTTTAAGGTTCTAGAACGAATGATTTATTCAACAGCTATTTCTTTATTACTACCTACGTATTATTTTACTTTACAGCTAACTATGTACTATCATTCCAGTGAGTACTTGTGAGAGATCAATTAACATACATACATAGGATTATTTTATAGTATAGTATATTATATATATATATTTATATATATATGTTTTATATATATATATATATATTTTTCGCAATTTTAACGCCATTTTAACAGCTAGAAGCTTCAAATTTCACCGAATACTTACGTATATAGCATATATTGTTGTCTGAAAAAATCATAGAGATCGGTTGTATATATAGTATATATCTCATACAAACGACTGTTCAGATAAGAAACTTTTCGCAATTTCTACCCCCATTTTAACAGCTATAAGCTTGAAATTTCACCGATTGCTTACCTATAGAGTATATATTGTTGTGCCAAAAAATCATAGAGATCGGTGATATATATAATATATATATGATGGTATATATAGTATATATATAAATTTTTTTGCGATTTCGGCCCCATTTTAACAGCTAGAAGCTTTAAATTTCACCGATTGCTTACGTATATAGTATATATTGTTGTGTCAAAAAATCATAAAGATCGGTGGTATATATAGTATACATATGGTGGTATATATAGTATATATATATTTTTTCGCAATTTTAGCCCCATTTTAACAGCTAGAAGCTTCAAATTTCACAGAATGCTTACGTATATAGCATCTATTGTTTTCTGAAAAAATGATAGAGATCGGTCGTATATATAGTATATATCTCATACAACCGATTTTTCAGATAAGAAACTTTTCGCAATTTCTACCCCATTTTAACAGCTATAAGCTTCAAATTTCACGGATTGCTTACGTTTATAGTATGTATTGTTGTGTCAAAAAATCATAGAGATCGGTGATATATATAATATATATATGATGGTATATATAGCTATATATATATTTTTTTTTTTTTTGCGATTTCGGCCCCATTTTACCAGCTAGAAGCTTCAAATTTCACCGATTGCTTTACGTATATAGTATGTATTGTTGTGTCAAAAAATCATAGAGATCGGTGGTATATATATTATATACCCCATATAAACTGTAATTTTTGCCCCTTTTTTACGGCTAGAAGCTCCAAAATTCATCAAATTTCACCAAATGGTTACGTTTACGTCATATATTGTTGAAATACGTGATTCGTAGTTATAGTTTTTACACGCAGACCACAAATAACCTGAAACTTTGCATCCCCCACACAAAGTACATACCTGTGTTTTATTTTATATTTATCTTAAAAATCGTTTAGGTATGTAGATCTGTTCACTATATATTTCCTATCTTATACATCCTATTATTCGGAGATTACGAACGGGATAAGATTATTGTTCAGCCCCATTCATGAAAGGTATGAAGTCTTCTGCACAGCCGAAGACAGTCCCGTTCTTACTTGTTTATTTTATATTTATCTTAAAAATCGTTTAGATATGTTCAAATTTCACCAAATGCTTACGTGTATAGTATATATTGTTGTCTGAAAAAATCATAGAGACCGGTGGTATATATAGTATATATCTCATACAACCGATTGTTCAGATAAGAAACTTTGCGCAATTTTCATCCCCATTTTAACAGCAAGAAGCTTCAAATTTCACCAAATGCTTACGTGTATAGCATATATTGTTGTCTGAAAAAATCATTGAGATCGGTGGTATATATAGTATATATCTCATACAACCGATTGTTCTGATAAGAAACTTTGCGCAATTTCTGCCCCATTTTAAACAGCTAGAAGCTTCAAATTTCACCAAATGCTTACGTATATAGCATATATTTTTGTCTGAAAAAATCATAGAGATCGGTGGTATATATATTACGTGATTCGTAGTCATAGCTTTTACACGTAGACCACAAAAAACCTGAAACTTTGCATCCTCACACAAAGTACCTACCTGTTTTTATACCTTTCATAAAAATGAAATGGTATATTAATTTCGTCACGAAAGCCAAAGTTGTAAGTCCTTAAAGGAAAATAGATAGACCCACCATTAAGAACACCGAAATAATCAGGATGAAGAGCTGAGTTGATTTAGCCATGTTCGTCTGTCCGTCTGTCTTTTTGTATGCAAAATAGTCCCTCAATTTTAGAGATATCTTGATAAAATTGGTGAGCGGGTGTATTTCGGTGTCCGATTAGACATTTGTCGGAACCTGCCGGATCGGACCACTATAGCATATATCCCTCCATATAACCGATTTTTCAGAAAAAGAGGATTTTTGTCATATCTTACTCAATTTAACAGATTGAAGCTTCAAACTTCAACATATAATTTCGCATATTGCACATATTGTTGCCTGAAAAAATTGATGAGATCGGTCGTATATATAGTATACATCCCCCACAACCGATTGTTTAGACAAGAAACTTTCGTAATTACTGCCCCTATTTTAAGAGCTAGAGGCTTCAAATTACAATGAATGCTTACGCATATAGCATATATTGTTGTCTGAAAAATCATAAAGATCGGTGGTAAATATAGTATATTATACGGTGGTATATATAGTATATATATATAGTATATATCTATATTTTCGCAATTTTAGCCCCATTTTAACAGCTAGAAGCTTCAAATTTCAACGAATGCTTACATATATAGCATATATTGTTGTCTGAAAAAATCATAGCGATCGGTTGTATATATAGTATATATCTCATACAAACGATTTTTCAGATAAGAAACTTTTCGCAATTTCTACCCCATTCTAACAGCTATAAGCTTCAAATTTCACCGATTGCTTACGTATATAGTATATATTGTTGTGCCAAAAAATCATAGAGATCGGTGATATATATAATATATATATGATGTAGATATAGTATATATAATATAGTATATATATATTTTTTTTTACGATTTCGGCCCCATTTTTTAAAAGCGAGAAGCTTCAAATTTCACCAAATGCTTACGTGTATAGAATATGTTGATGTCTGAAAAAACATTGAGATCGGTAGTATACATAGTATATATCTCATACAACCGATTGTTCAGATAAGAAACTTTGCGCACTTCTGCCCCGTTTTAACAGCTAGAAACTTCAGACTTCACCGAATGCTTACGTATATAGCATATATTATTGTCTGAAAAAATCATAAAGATCGGTGGTATATATAGTATATATATTTATTTATTTATTTATTTTATTTTATTTCAAAAAGTCTAAAGTTCTTACAGACTACTTGCGTTTGTACTTAAAAATACAGACCTTAGCAATACAATCAAAAAATTATTACACTCAACAAAGATTTGAAGGTGGTCTTTGGCAAAGAAAAGTCAATGGCCAAAGCATTTGAGATAGTATTGAACTCCCTCAGTGCTCTAAAACTGGGAGCGTTAGAGGCATAGAGGGTCCGGGCGCAATCAATATAAAACATATCCCAATTTCGAAGTGATCTAGGGGGTATATGGAGACAAATACTCTCGAGTAAACGTGGTGAATCAATCACAGCATTAATAATATCATAGACAAAAGTAAGAGAAAAAATGGTCCTCCTACTTTGAAGTGATTGAAGGCTAATGAGTGCACATCTGGCATTATAAGAGGGAATCGGCTCAGAAAAGTTCAGACACCTCAGGCCAAACCATAAAAAGACTTTTTGGACTCGCTCGAGCCTTTTGATATGGCAGTCATGATAAGGCCTCCAGATAAAGCAAGCATATTCTAACTTAGAGCGTACGAGAGACGTAAACAGCAACTTAAGGGTATAAGGATCTGTTAAGTCAGAGATAAATCGCCGAATAAAAGCCAAAACCGAGTAGGATTTAGCAATTATCGAGGTTATGTGAGTGGTAAACGAAAACTGCGAGTCGAAAACTACGCCTAAGTCAGAAATCTCAGTACGTGTGGACAGTCGAGAGCCGTCAATATAATATGGGAATTGTGCCACGAGACTTAGAGAAGGTTACGTGAAAGCACTTACCAATATTTAATGACAGATTATTATTACGGCACCAATCAGCAACGTTGTTCAGATCAGACTGAATATTTTCTGAATCAGAAGGAGTAGAAACAGTTGTAAACACCTTCAGATCATCAGCGTACATCAAAAAATGGGAATGCTGAAAGCAGGCTGAAATGTCATTAATAAAAATTACAAAAAGCAGTGGCCCCAAAATACTGCCTTGTGGTACTCCTGAGGATGCAATAAAAGGCTTGGCGTGAGTATTGTCAACAACAACTACACATTTGCGTGAGTGAAGGTAGGACTTAATCCAAGACAAAAATATAGAGTGAAAGCCCAATCTGGCTAGTTTGGAAATTAAGATTTGATGACTGACTTTATCAAACGGTTTGGAGAAATCCATATAAACCGTGTCGACTTGAAGACGGTTGTTGAAGGCTGCAAGGCAAAATTCAGAAAAAATTGCTAAGTTTGTAACCGTAGATCTACCAGGCATGAAGCCATGTTGACTATCACTAATTAATTGCTTGACAGCAAAACTAATTTTTAGTTTTACAACATACTCAAAAAGTTTAGAGATAGTAGATAATTTCGCAATTGGTCTATAGTTGGCAACATTGTTTTTATTACCACTTTTAAAAATGTGGGATATGAAGGTTATCTTCCAAGCATCAATGAACTCACCACACTCGACAGATTTGTTGAAGATTAAAAGAAGCGGGGTGGCTAGAATCAGACAATTTTTAAAGAGATAAGAGGATAAGCCGTCAATATCTGTCTGGGAAGACGACTTGAGGTTCCGGATTCCATCAACAATGTCATCTAGAGAAAGAGTAAGAGCCCCGAAGTTGATGGGAGAGTCTACCATTGAGGAGGACTCAGGAACACTAACTGGCTGAGTAACAAAATTGGAGTGAAAAAAGTATGCAAAAAGGTTAGCCGACTCCATAGGTGAAGAGGTATGAAACCCACTATAAAAAACTGACGAGGGAATACTCGAGGTAGCTTTCTTGGATTTTATATAATTCCAAAAAGCTTTAGGGTTATCTTTGATATAAGATTCGAAGTTTCGGGTGAAATTAATACGCACCCTATTACTTTACGCTTCAAATTTCCTGTTGTAGCGAATGTACTTGATTTTAAACACCCAGTCTTGAATTTTTTAAAAAATATATTCCTGAAATTCTTTAGCCGCTTGAGCTCAGTAGTATACCAAGGAATTTTGTAACACTTTTTAATTTTCCGCGGAATATTGTTGCTACAAATCTCATTGATAAGGCCTTTGAAGGCATTGAAACAGCGTGTGAGATCACTTCCAGAAAAAATAGCTTCCCAATCAATTAGAGAAACTTCTCGGGAAATATTAGCAAAGTTTGCACGCCTACATGAGAAACTAGAAGTAGCATTATCTGGAACAATGCTATCAAAATTATAAAATTCAACACCCAAAACAAGCGGGATATGGTGAATACCGGAACACGACAGTGGACCCAGACATTCGTTAATAAATATAAGATCAAGTGTTCTTGATAACTGATTTCTGAAGCTATTTATCTGGAAGAGATTGACATTTAAAAGATTATCAGTGAGGAGAATTTCAGCGCAACTATTTACATTTTAAGGAATTAGAGCGAAGTTATTGTCAACATAAGACCATTCGATATTTGGTAAGTTAAATTCGCCTCATATACAAAAGTTACTACCATCCTGAGTATGTATTAAACTAAAAATATTGTCAACATGCGATTTATATACAGAATCCGCACTAGACGGAGGAATATATGAAGCGCATATAAACAATTTCGAGCTGCCTTGAACAGAGACGCAAAGCTGGTCGATCAACGAATCCATGTCAGGCAGGTCCACAAGCGATGACCGACATAGACGGCGCACGGCAATTAAGACTCCACCACCTCTAGAAAGTCCAGTTTTGCAGTAGTCACGATCTTTGCGGTAGACATTATATAAGTTAGGATCAAAGAATTCACCATCAAAAACATTAGAGTTGAGTCATTTTTCGATTATAACGAATATATCATATTCCAAATGCGAGCTCATATCAAAAAGCAAGTTGGCCTTAGGACTAAGGCCAGAGACATTTTGAAAATAAATTCTGACTTGCGAAGGAAAATATTTGTATGGCACGACTGATTGCTAAGCATCACCACCGGCACCTTGAACAACTTTACGACGGTTTTTGAAAGGCTTAATTTTAACATCTGTCGGCCAGAGCTTGGGATATAAAACTTTATCCACTAGTGCATGCGATACACCAAGCTTGAAATTTAATCGTGTCAGATCTTTGATATCCGCGTCCTTTTTGACCAGAGGAAAACATGTGAGATGATGAGCACTAATGTTAGTGTTTTTGGAAACAAAAGCAATAAGACCATCCGCAGTAACACTTGGTTTGAAGGACGATAGATGGTACCATTTCCTAGAGCTAACAACGTCAAGTTCCGTGTTATCACTAACGCCGATTATCAAATTGGAGGAGCGAGTCTTGCTTTGATGATTTACCCTTACAGGATCTTTAGGAGAGATTTTGGATTCATGGTTAACTCCAGTATGCAAAGGTTTATTGATATCTTGCTTTTTATTTTTGCGTCCTTTTCGCTGAACTTTGGTCCACTGACCAGACGAAGGCAAGTTTTTAGCAGTACCCAACGACAAAGGCTTTTGCAAATCGGCACAAAGCTGAGTCACATTGTTATTATTGTTATTAATAATATTTGACGAATGCTGATTTTTGCTAACAGCAGATGAAGCAGCAGGAGAGGAGATAGCAGAACTGTTGTATGGAGCAGCTGCAATAGCATATGACAGAGAGCCATTTGGCATGGTGGTATATATAGTATATATATTAGGGCGGGTCGATTTAAAAATCGGTCATTGCTCTGTGAAAATCGTATTCTAGGGATCAAAATAAGAAACTTTTCCGAAGGAACCATACCTCTAAAACGAATTCTGATGCCCCTACGACCCAAAGGAGGGGACATCAGAATTCGTTTTAGAGGTATAGTTCCTTCGGCAAAGTTTCTTATTTTGATCCCTAGAATATGATTTTCACAGTGCAATGGGCGCTTTTTTTGCCTCCCCACAAATCGACCCGGCCCAATATATATATAGTATATATATATATATTTTCGCAATTTTAGCCCCATTTTAACAGCTAGAAGCTTAAAATTTCACCGCATACTTACGTATAAAGCATATATTGTATAATCATAGAGATAGGTTGTATATATAGTATATATCTCATACAACCGATTGTTCAGATAAGAAACTTTTCGCAATTTCTGCCCCGTTTTAACAGCTAGAAGCTTAAACTTCACCAAATGCTTACGTATATAGCATATATTGTTGTCTGAAAAAATCATAGAGATCGGTGGTATATATACTGATAATTGGCAATGCGAGTAGAATAGACGCGTATAATTTCGCTGACAACAATTCGCAGTTTTTTGCTTTAAACAGTGGTCGAAATTTGCTAAGTGTGTGCATCAATACATCTTTAATATTATCCGCGACCTCTGAAGCAATTTAATATTGAGTGCATTTGCCGGTTTTCTTTAAAGTTGAAAAATAAATCTAAAAACTTTAAAACTATATTTCCTTTTACGCCTCCTGTCTTATATATAAATATCTGTTCATACACAAAATGTCAACCGATAGCACGAATGTATTAACAAGACGTGTAAAGCAACAACAGCTTTTGCTAAAGGCTAATTATAATGCCTCGCCAAACACAAACCTAGCTAATCGAACGGCAGAGCGAATGGTGCAAGGGGAAACTTTATCTGAACAACTTCTTGACTTATGGGAGGATAAATTAAAAAAACACGAAGAAAATATAATAAAACAAGTAAGGAAGGCTAAGTTCGGGTGTAACCGAACATTACATACTCAGTTGAGAGCTGTGGAGACAAAGTAAGGGAAAATCACCATGTTGTAAAAAGAACCTAGGGTAACCCTGGAATGTGTTTGTATGACATGTGTATCAAATGGAAGGTATTAAAGAGTATTTTAAGAGGAAGTGGACCATAGTTCTATAGATGGACGCCATTTAGGGATATCGCCATAAAGGTGGACCAGGCCTGACTCTAGAATTTGTTTGTACGATATGGGTATCAAATGAAATGTGTTAATGATAATTTTAAAAGGGAATGGGCTTAAGTTCTATAGGTGGACGCCTTTTCGAGATATCGCCATAAAGGTGGACCAGGGGTGACTCTAGAATTTATTTTGTACGATATTGGTATCACATGAAAGGTATTAATGAGTATTTTAAAAGGGCGTGGGCCTAAGTTCTATAGATGGACGCCGTTTCGAGATATCGCCATAAAGGTGGACCAGGGGTGACTCTAGAATTTATTTTGTACGATATGTGTATCAAATGAAAGGTATTAATGAGTATTTTAAAAGGGCGTGGGCCTAAGTTCTATAGATGGACGCCGTTTCGAGATATCGCCATAAAGATGGATCAGGGGTGACTCTAGAATTTGTTTGTACGATATGAGTATCAAACGAAAGGTGTTAATGAATATTTTAAGAGGGCGTGGGCCTTAGTTCTATATGTGGACGCCTTTTCGAGATATCGCCATAAAGGTGGACCAGGGGTGACTCGAGAATTTGTTTGTACTATATGGGTATCAAATGAAAGGTGTTAATGAGTATTTTGAAAGGGAGTGGGCCTTAGTTCTCTAGGTGGACACCTTTTCGGAATATCGTTATAAAAGTGGACCAGGGTTGACTTTAGAATGCGTTTGTACCATATGGGTATCAAACGAAAGGTGTTAATAAGTGTTTTAAAACGGAGTGGGCCTTAGTTCTATAGGTGGACACCTTTTCGGAATATCGTTATAAAAGTGGACCAGGGGTGACTCTAGAATGCGTTTGTACAATATGGGTATCAAATGAAAGGTGTCAATGTGTATTTTAAAAGGGCGTGGGCCTTAGTTCTATAGGTGGACGCCTTTTCGAGATATCGCCATAAAGGTGGACCAGGGGTGACTCTAGAATTTGTTTGTACGATATGGGTATCAAATGAAAGGTGTTAATGAGTATTTTAAAAGGGCGTGCGCCTTAGTTCTATAGGTGGACGCCTTTTCGCAATATCGCCATAAAGGTAGACCAGGGGTGACTCTAGAATTTGTTTGTACGATATGGGTATCAAATGAAAGGTGTTAATGAGTATTTTAAAAAGGAGTGGGCCTTAGTTCTATATGTGGACGCCTTTTCGAGATATCGCCATAAACGTGGACCAGGGTTGACTTTAGAATTTGTTTGTACTATATGGGTATCAAAAGAAAGGTGTTAATGAGTATTTTAAAAGGGCGTGGGCCTTAGTTCTATAGGTGCATGCCTTTTCGAGATATCGCCATAAACGTGGACCAGGGGTGGCTCTAGAATGTGTTTGTACGATATGGGTATTAAATTAAAGGTATTAATGGGGGTTTTAAAAGGGAGTGGCCCTGAGGTGTATATGTGAAGGCGTTTTCGAAATATCGACCAAAATGTGGACCAGGGTGATCCAGAACATCATCTGTCGGGTACCGCTAATTTATTTATATATGTAATACTACGAACAGTATTCCTTCCAAGATTGCAAGGGCTTTTGATTTCGCCCTGCAAAACTTTTTCATTTTCTTCTACTTAATATGGTAGGTGTCACACCCATTTTACCAAGTTTTTTTCTAAAGTTATATTTTGCGTCAATAGACCAATACAATACCATGTTTCATCCCTTTTTTCGTATTTGGTATATAATTTTTGCATTTTTTTCATTTTTCGTAATTTTCGATATCGAAAAAGTGGGCGTGGTCATAGTCGGATTTCGGCCATTTTTTACTCCAATACAAAGTGAGTTCAGATAAGTACGTCAACTGAGTTTAGTAAAGATATATCGATTTTTGCTCAAGTTATCGTGTTAACGGCCGAGCGGAAGGACAGACGGTCGACTGTGTATAAAAACTGGGCGTGGATTCAACCGATTTCGCCCTTTTTCACAGAAAACAGTTATCGTCCTAGAATCTAAGCCTCTACCAAATTTCATAAGGATTGGTAAATTTTTGTTCGACTTGTGGCATTAAAAGTATCCTAGACAAATTAAATGAAAATGGGCGGAGCCACGCCCATTTTGAAATTTTCTTTTATTTTTGTATTTTGTTGCACCATATCATTACTGGAGTTGAATGTTGACATAATTTACTTATATACTGTAAAGATATGAACTTTTCTTTTAAAATTTGAATTTAAAAAAAAAATTTTTTAAAAAGTGGGCGTGGTCGTTCTCCGATTTTGCTAATTTTTATTAAACGGGCATATAGTAATAAGTGTAACGTTCCTGCCAAATTTCATCATGATATCTTCAACGACTGCCAAATTACAGCTTGCAAAACTTCTAAATAACCTTCCTTTAAAAGTGGGCGGTGCCACGCCCATTGTCCAAAATTTTACTAGTTTTCTATTCTGCGTTATAAGTTCAACTCAACTACCAAGTTTAATCGCTTTATCCGTATTTGGTAAGGAATTATCGCACTTTTTCGATTTTTCGAAATTTTCGATATCGAAAAAGTGGGCGTGGTTATTGTCCGATATCGTTCATTTTAAATAGCAATCTGAGATGAGTGCCCAGGAACCTACATACCAAATTTCATCAAGATACCTCAAAATTTACTAAAGTTATCGTGTTAACGGACAGACGGACGGTCGGACGGACATGGCTCAATCAAATTTTTTTTCGATACTGATGATTTTGATATATGGAAGTCTATATCTATCTCGATTCCTTTATACCTGTACAACCAACCGTTGTCCAATCAAAGTTAATATGCTCTGTGAGCTCTGCTCAACTGAGTATAACAACTCAACGAGTCTATGAAGAATTTAGAGGAGAGAGTGATGCAGAAAAAAAGCGAGATTTCTGGTGAGTTAGCCAATACTAAAGAAAGAATAGCAAGAATTGAAGATAGGGTGACAGGTGTAGAAAATCTCTATACAGAATTGGAATTATTGAAACGCAACGCGAATGACATGCGCAGTGAGATTGAGAAATACGAAGAAAGTGCGGTTTCAACTGATGTTGTTATTGTGGGAATACCCCCCGCCAGGGACGAAAACATCAGTGAAATATTTACAAAGCTGTGTCGTGCTATTAATATTGAAACTCCCGGCTATCGTCAACTTTTTCGTATGCGCGCAAAGAACAGCAACAACAACAACAACAGCCAACGACCTAATTCTACTCCCGTCTTAGTAAAACTAAATACGGCGCACGACAGAATTCAGCTGCTTAAAGCTATCGCTGCTTTCTGCAGATCAAAAAAGAGATATTTAATACTCTCAGATGTTGACGAAGTTGGCTACGGCAAAATACATGTGCATGAAAGTTTAACGTTGAGAAACAGAACAACAATGACCTACGCTACACTGCTGAGATGACAAGGTTTGATAACATCTGCTTTTAGCGTAAGAGGAAAGGTATACGTGAGAGTGCAAGGAAGCAAAGATCCGATACTGGTGAACAGCAAAAATGATGTCGATGCACTTGTCAGCGAAGCAAAGAAAGCAAAAGAAGCGCGGCAAAATCTATAGAGAGCGCAATGTTGTTACAAATTTACAACTTAATTTATATATTTCTACTTTTTACACTTACTTTATTTTTCCCTCATTCGCTACCGCACATGTACATATGTATGTATAAATATGTATGACTTTTTCCAACCCTTTTTCATTGTTGTTGATTTTAATAATCTTAATATTGAAAGCCAATTACACTGTGTTACTTGCGTTTATTATTATGGTTAGCTCTAATGTGTGTTTGAGCACTGACAGTGGATGTTTGAATTTTCTAGTTAATACTGTAAGCAACAGACATCCAGGTCTTCAGCTCTTTCACACCAATGCCCTTAGTTTTAACGTTCCAAAAGTTGATTATATGAACCTCATCTTGGGCAACTCAAAAATAGATATCATATGCGTGACAGAGACCTGGTTCAAAGAATATGCTGGAGATAATTTGTATGAATTGCATGGTTACAAGTTGACTAGGAATGGCAGGAAAACTGGAGCCAGAGGTGGGGGTGTTGCCATATATTGCAAAACGAAAATTCCCCAAAAAATAATTTTTAAATCAAGTTTGAATGATCCAGTGGACTACATTATTATGGAAGTTGGTAGTAGTTATAATAAATGTTTAATCATATGTGCGTACAACCCTAGCAAATTATTTGAGATGGATGATTTGTTCTCGCAACTGGCCCAACTTTCATGTAAATATGAGCATATTTTACTCTGCGGGGACTTAAATATAGACATCCTTAAAATCGGCTCCCGATCGCTAAACTTCATTAATAACTTAAAGTCCATTGGCTTAGATGTCATTAATAAATTTCCCACACGGTTTTCACCAAATTGTATACCTAGCTTGCTAGGCTAAGTATGCACATCTAATAGCTCCGAGGTAGTTCATTGTGACCAATTCTTACTTGCTGGTGTATCTGATAATGATATGCTCTTCATACCGTATAACATTGACCTCAGTTGTAAAACAACAACACTTTTTTATTACAGAGATTTTAAATCAGTTAATATAAATATAAAGCTTAATTTCCTAATTACACAAATTTTATACTTATTTGATAAATATGTTCCATTCAAGGAAGTGAAAATAAAAACCAAGACACAACCGTGGTTTACTAATGAAGTAATGTCGGCTATCAAAGCGCGTAATAAGTGGTACAACTGTTGGAAGCAAGATAATACAGAGACGGTTTGGGAGTTGTATCACCAAGCCAGAAATCACGCCACGTTATTAGTCAGAAATTCCAAGAGACGATTTTTCCACGCTAAGCTTGATACTGGTTTGCCAGTAAAAAGTCTGTGGAAAAATCCCTGGGCATTTGGGGAAAAATTAAATCAGAATATGACTTGGACCCTGATAATATGAATGATTACTTCTTGCAGTCGTGCAAGTTCAAGAATAATTGTGGACTTTAAATAAATGAAACATTGGTTTATACAAAAAAGTAAATTTATTACTTGCGATTTTTCCAGGCTAAGCTTGATACTGGTTTGCCAGTAAAAAGTCTGTGGAAAAATCTAAACACTCTGGGCATTGGGGGAAAAATTAAATCAGAATGTGACTTGGAGCCTGATAATATGAATGATTACTTCTTGCAGTCGTGCAAGTTCCAGAATAATGTGGGCTTTAAAATAAATGAAACATTGGTTTATAAACAAATAAATTTATTTCAGTTTAGTGCAGTTACAGAAGACGATGTATTAAGATGTATGAGTTCTATTAAATCTAATGCAGTTGGAAATGATGGTATCAGTCTAAAGTTTTTGAAATTAGTAATCAAGAGTATAGCTCTAACGCTGACTCATATTATCAAATTTTCTGTAACAACATCAACCTTTCCCAGCTTGTGGAAGATAGCGAAAGTCATTCCAGTTGCTAAGAAACCGTCGGCTACATTGTTGACAGATGTTCGCCCGATCAGCATATTGCCAGTATTGTCAAAAATCTGGGAGAAGTTAGCGGCTGTACAAATCACAGAGTACCTTAATGCCAATGGACTGCTAAGTGAAAATCAGTCCGGTTACAGAGCATTCCATAGTTGCAATACCGCCTTGCTTAAAATTATTGAAGACATTCGTTCAGCGTATGACAGAGGTGATTTAACTGTTTTGGCGCTTTTAGATTTTTCCAAAGCTTTCGATACAGTGGATCATTCCATTCTTTTAATAAAACTAAGTAAATACTTCGGTTTCTCATGTATTGCTGTGAGATTGCTAGAAAATTAACCACGTAATCGGTGGCAGAAAGTAGTGGTCGGCAACAGTTGCTCGGAAATGAAGCGTCTTGATTCGGGGGTGCCACAAGGATCAATACTTTGTCCGATTTTGTTTACGATGTTTATTAATGATATGACTTATTGCTGCAGGAGTGTATCGATACACTTATATGCTGATGACGCTCAGGTATATTTATCTCGCCCGACTGGTTTATCAGAGGACTTAATTTTCAGGATGAATGAAGACCTTGATAGCATCTCTTCCTGGGCAAATGATAACAAACTAAATCTTAAAGCGTCCAAGACAAAGGCCACATGTTTTACATATTCCTGGCAATTGGTTGAAACATTGCCATCACTTTCCTTTCAAGGCACGTCAATAAGTTATGAGCCTGTTTTGGGTTTAAATTAAATTCTTATCTTGGGTGCAAGGACCATATGAACTATATTTTGAGCAAAATATACTTTGTATTAAGAAAGTTGTGGTACACTGCGGTCTTTGTGCCAATCAATGTTAAATTAAAGCTGGTGAAAACTCTTATAGTTCCACTGATATCATTTGGGGCGACCGTATTCAGCAATATTAGTCACAGAGAAAGTTGCAATTTCCTTTAAATAACTGTGCTAGATATATTTTTTCCAAACGCAAATTTTACCATATATCGGAGTTCTCCATCAAAATCCCTAATTGCAGCCTTGTAAATTTTTTAAATTACCGCAATTTAGTCTTCTTAAATGATCTAATTCATAGAAGGCAGCCTGATTATCTTTTTAGAAATCTAAGTTTCCCTCGGTCAGACAGAACTTGCAATCTTATTGTTCCATGGTATAGATATCTCACATCATCTAGAACATTCTTTGTTAGTGCTGTAAAACTTTGGAACTCATTACCAAATAAAATTAAAATGAACGCAATAGTAGACGCTTTAAATTGGCATTATTTGAATATTGGCAATAGCAGGAAAAAGGATATAATTGTTTCCCACAACTACATTTTATTAATATTGTACAATTGAATTATCTATATAGTCAGTCTATCCATACAATACATAAATACATGTCTAGTATGATTTATATAATTTTTCTTCTCCTTTCTTTTGCTGTCATAGCTCACTTACAAAAAAAAAAAAAACAAAAAAAACTTGTACAGTTAAGTAATTTATTATTATTATTATTATTTTGTAATCGTATTTTAACATATATATACGTACTAGTTTTATTTCCAAATGTTGATGGACTTGAGACAATAGTCTTACTTGTACAAATTATTAAATAAATTGAATTGAATTGAATTGAATATATTATAATATTCATATAAACTGTCATTTTTGCCCCTTTTTTACGGCTAGAAGCTTCAAAATTCATCAAATTTCATCAAATAGTTACGTTTAAGTCATATATTTTTGAAAAACGTGATTCGTAGTCATAGTTTTTACAAGCAGACCACAAAAAACGTGAAGCTTTGCATCCTCACACAAAGTACCTACCTATTTTTATACCTTTCATGAAAATTAAATGGTATATTAATTTCGTCACGAAACCCAAAATTGTAAGTCCTTAAAGGAAAATAGATAGACCCACCATTAAGTATACCGAAATAATCAGGATGAATGCCTGAGTTGATTTAGCCATGTCCGTCTGTCTGTTTTTATGCAAACTAGTCCCTCAATTTTAGAGATATCTTGATAAAATTTGGTGAGCGGGTGTATTTGGGTGTCCGATTAGACATTTGTCGGAACCGGCCGGATCGGACCACTATAGCATATATCCTCCATACAACCGATTTTTCAGAAAAAGAGGATTTTTGTCATATCTTACTCAATTTAACAGATTGAAGCTTCAACCTTCACCATATAATTTCCTTTATTGCACATATTGCTGCCTTAAAAAATTGATGAGATCGGTCGTATATATAGTATATATCCCCCACAACCGATTGTTCAGATAAGAAACTTTTCGTAATTACTGCCCTATTTTAAGAGCTAGAGGCTTCAAATTTCAACGAATGCTTACGTATATAGCATATATTGTTGTTTGAAAAAATCATAAAGATCGGTGGTATATATAGTATATATATGGTGGTATATATAGCATATATATATATTATATATATATATTTTTTCGCAATTTTAGCCCCATTTTAACAGCTAGAAGCTTCAAATTTCACCGAATGCTTACGTATATAGCACACATTGTTGTCTGAAAAAATCATAGAGGTCGGTTGTATATATAGTATATATCTCATACAACCGATTGTTCATATAAGAAACTTTTCGCAATTTCTACCCCATTTTAACAGCTACAAGCTTCAAATTTCACCGATTGCTTACGTATATAGTATATATTGTTGTGTCAAAAAATCATAGAGATCGGTGATATATATAATATATATATGATGGTATATATAGTATAGATATTGTATATATATATTTTTTTTGCGATTTCGGCCCCATTTTAACAGCTAGAAGCTTCAAATTTCACAAAATGCTTACGTGTATAGTATATATTGATGTCTGAAAAAATCATTGAGATCGGTGGTATACATAGTATATATCTCATACAACCGATTGTTCAGATAAGAAACTTTGTGCAATTTCTGCCCCGTTTTAACAGCAAGAAGCTTCAAATTTCACCAAATGCTTACGTATATAGCATATATTGTTGTCTGAAAAAATCATAGAGATCGGCGGTATATATATTACATACTTCATATAAACTGTCATTTTTGCCCCTTTTTTACGGCTAGAAGCTTCAAAATTTATCAAATTTCATCAAATGGTTACGTTTACGTCATATATTTTTGAAATACGTGATTCCTAGTCATAGTTTTTACATGCAGACCACAAAAAACGTGAAGATTTGCATCCTCACACAAAGTACCTACCTATTTTTATACCTTTCATGAAATTGAAATGGTATATTAATTTCGTCACGAAACCCAAAATTGTAAGACCTTAAAGGAAAATAGATATACCCACCATTAAGTATACCGAAATAATTAGGATGAAGAGCTGAGTTGATTTAGCCATGTCCGTCTGTCTGTTTGTATGCAAACTAGTCCCTCAATTTTTCAGATACCTTGATAAAATTTGGTGAGCGGATGTACTTGGGTGTCCGATTAGACATTTGTCGGAACCGGCCGGATCGGACCACTATAGCATATATCCTCCATACAACCAATTTTTCAGAAAAAGAGGATTTTTGTCATATCTTACTCAATTTAACAGATTGAAGCTTCAAACTTCACCATATAATTTCGTATATTGCACATATTGTTGCCTGAAAAATTGATGAGATCGGTCGTATATATAGTATACATCCTTCACAACCGATTGTTCAGATAAGAAACTTTTCCTAATTACTGCCCTATTTTAAGAGCTATAGGCTTCAAATTTCAACGAATGCTTACGCATATAGCATATATTGTTGTCTGAAAATATCATAAAGATCGGTGGTATATATAGTATATATATGGTGGTATATATAGTATATATATTTAGTATATATATATTTATTTTCGCAATTTTAGCCCCATTTTATCAGCTAGAAGCTTCATATTTCACCGAATGCTTACGTATATAGCATATATTATTCTCTGAAAAAATCATAGCGATCGGTTGTATATATAGTATATATCTCATACAACCCATTGTTCAGATAAGAAACTTTTCGCCATTTCTACCCCATTCTAACAGCTTTAGGCTTCAAATTTCACCGATTGCTTACGTATATGTTGAAATTATAGAATGTAGTTGCAAGATTAAATAGTATTTCCTACAGAGAACATATTTGGACCGAATAAGATGTATGTCACGAATGAGACAAATATGCATATACTCGTAACTATGCCTAAGCAACCATTTAATATTACATACATGAAATCAAATGTAACGAAAGTCTTTTAGTCCTCATTAAATGTTTCAACAGTAAACAGGTGTTTTATTTATTATACCGGACACTCGCGCAAATAGTCAGATTATTCTAACAAGGGTTATGGGCCCAGGTCGCGCGTAAAGTTTAATAAAAGAAAATCGGTCGTTTAACGTGGGGTGTATGCAAATGCGTAGCATACTCGTTAACACAGATCAGTGGAGCATCGTAAATGGAATCTTAATACGTAATGAAGAAAATGCTCAAAAATGGGATCAAGGCGATCAAAAAGCGTTAGCAAACATAATTTTGTGTGTAAAACCAACACAATTGCCTAATATAAAAGCATGCAAAACCTCGGCAGAAGCATGGAAAAAGCTTCGCGACATTCACATGCCTAGTGGTCCATTGCAAAAAGTGTCTTTGTATAAAAAATTGTTGAATTGTGGTATGTCTGCAAATCAAAGTATGTCCAGCTATAATACTTCGTTTGTCGAAATAGTGGACAAGCTGGCAGGAGTGAACATTGAGTTAAATGGTGAGCTCAAAGTAATAATTCTTTTATCTAGTTTGCCGACTGCATACGAAAATTTTCTAGTGGCCATTGAAACTCGCGATAAGTTACCGAAGTTTAGTGCTTTGAAAGTGAAACTTCTCGAAGAAGGTGCACGACGAGAGCAACAAGACGTGCGCGAAAATTCAGCGCAAGCAGTTTATGCACGTGTAAAAGAAGCAAAAACTATTACCAAAGAAAATGCAAAATCAAATACAAATTTCAAAGGCAAACGCTATAATTGCGGGACACGAGGGCATACAGTGGATCAGTGCAAAAGAAAGACAAAACAAGCAAACGATCAAAGCTCCAAACAAAACACAAAAAATAACAAACTTTCATGTGCAGTATATACTGCAGCAGTGGCTGTAGTTGGTGCGTTGATAGTGGCGCGACTGCACATATGTGCTTGGACAAAAATATGTTTATTTCAATCGTTGACCGAAAGGAAAAAGTAATGTTGGCAGGAGACAAATACATATATTCTCACGGTATAGGTACGATAGTGCTAAAGACTGACGAAATAGATATAGAATTGCGAAACGTTCTATATGTACCATCCCTCAAAATGAATTTTTATTCTGTGAGTAAAGCTATGCAATACAATCATACAGTGGTATTCAAAAGGCATACTGCAGAAGTAAAAAATGCAAGTGGTTTGATTTTGATAAAAGCTAAGCTAGTAAATAATTTGTTTATTTTCAACTTGCAAACGCAAAATTCGTTATTTTTACGTGACAATGTAATGTGGCACAATCGATATGGCCACATAAATTATGAGAGCCTGAAAGATATATCTGAAAATGATCTAGTTCGTGGTATGAATGTAAAAGGTTCCATAATAAAAACAAACTGCGATACGTGCAACAAAACTAAAGTAAGTGCATTGAAATTTAAAAAGATCTCGGAAATTGAAACAAATGAAAAATTAGAGCTGATACATACAGACGTTTGCGGTCCAATCAATGTAAAGTCAGCTGGTGGTGCAAGATATTTTCTAAGTTTTATTGACGATTATTCGCGTATGATTTGTGTATATTGCATTAAAGAAAAAAGTGAAGTTTTCGAAAAATTTAAAATATTTAAATATATGGTTGAATGCCAAACAAACTTGAAAATAAAAAATCTTAGAAGCGACAATGGTACTGAGTATATCAATAACAAGTTTGGCGAATATTTAAGTCAGTGTGGTATAAAAAGACAACTAACTGTGCCATATACCCCACAACAAAACCGCGTTGCCGAACGGGTAAATCGCACAATCGTCAAAATGGCTAGGAGT
This sequence comes from Eurosta solidaginis, assembly GCF_040869045.1. Lineage (NCBI taxonomy): Eukaryota > Metazoa > Arthropoda > Insecta > Diptera > Tephritidae > Eurosta > Eurosta solidaginis. The sequence continues at coordinate 118,964,454 of NC_090324.1, forward strand.
ATATTGGTACATGCCGGTATAGAAGAAGAACTATGGCGTGAGGCGGTTCACACAGCCGTATATCTTCGCAATCGAGCGCCTACAAAATTGCTTAAGTCATGTACGCCATATGAACTGTGATATAATAGAAAGCCGTCGGTAAAGCATCTACGAGTTTTTGGTGCGCGTGTATTTGCATTAGGCAAAACGCATCGTGGAAAGTTTAGTGCAAAAGGCAATAAGTATGTATTTGTTGGATACTCTGATATTGCTAAAGCGCATCGGCTGTACGACAGGCAAACCAAGCGAGTAATTGAGCGGCGTGATGTAAGATTTGTAGAAGACGGGGTAATGGAAAAATACGTGACGAAAGTAGCAACGAACCTAGTGACATGGCCACAATTATTATGAAATTTGATAATTGTAATACGATAGAGGTGGAGGGTGGGGCCGTGTGTAGAAGTCCACCAAAGTGGGGAAAGCTTCTGACCGCCATTTACCTGGGAATGGCCAGAGCGATTCTTTTGCATGCGGTTCAAGCAGCTCACTACTGCCGGTCGCTTGCGGCCAAGTATCCTCTGGGTAGCCGCTAAATATCCCTTTAGCGGTGAGCTAATGTGAGAAGGCGCCAACCTGGCTAGGCCACTCTGACATAATCGGTTTAAGGGCTATCCGGGGGAGATCTCATCGGCAGCGTCTGTACACCTCTAGGTGCGGCTGCAAGCGGGCGTCTGTCTTGGAGCAAGCGGCTCGCTATATAAACGTGCCAAGTAATATTTTCACCCCCGCTCAGCGGGTTGTGCGCTGGGCTTGGGACCCGCCACGTAAAATCATACTCCAATGAAATATAACAACAAGCCTCGGATAAATACACTCTCTATTGATGACGACCATGGCAAACGTTTGAAGGACAATGAATTGAGGGCATGCACCTGGAACGTCCCCTCCCCGAATGGGATTGGTGCAGATGCCCGGCTGGTTGATGTCCTCGTCAAAGCAAAATCTGACATCACCGCCATCCAAGAAATCCGTTGGACGAAGCAAGGAAGAAAGAAGATCAAAAATTGTGACATATATTGGAGTGGCCATACGAATAAGCGCAGTTTATGCGTCAGATTCGTGGTGGTAGAGAGACTTTGTCGCCAAGTGCTGGCGTTCACGCCTGTGGACGAGCGTCTCGCCGCTATCCGAATAAAAGCAAAATTTTTTAATATATCATTCATCTGCGCCCATGCGCCGACAGAGGAGAAAGACGATGAGGTGAAAGACACTTTTTATGAAGAATTAGAACGCACATACGAGCGCTGTCCCCGTCATGATATAAAAGTCGTGCTTGGCGACTTTAACGCCAGGGTGGGCAAAGAAGGTGTTTTTGGCCCTACCGTTGGAAAGTTCAGCCTACACAATGAAACTTCTTCTAACGGACTGAGGCTGATTGACTTTTCCAGTGCTCGAAACATGGTCATATCCAGCACGAGGTTCATGCATAAAAAGATACATCAAGCTACATGGCTGTCTCCTGATCTAAATACTCGCAATCAGATCGATCACGTTGTGATAGACGGACGGCATGCCTCCACTGTTTTAGATGTGCGCACGATCCGGGGACCTAACATCGACTCGGACCATTATCTTGTTGCAGCCAAAATATGCACCCGCCTCAACGCGGCTAAAACGAAGGAACAAAAAACACAAGGAAAGCTAGACGTCGAAAAGCTTCAATCACAACAGACTGCCAATGATTTCGCAACTCGACTCTCACACCTGCTCTCTGAGGGCACATCTCATCCTGAAGGAATACAGGAGCAGTGGGAGCATATCTCCAAAGCACTTCGTACTACCGCCGAGGAAAGAATTGGTTACCGGCTGCCACGAAAAAACAACTGTTACGATGAAGAATGCCGCGTTGTAACCGAAAGAAAGACGCTGCCAACAGGACTACGTTAAAAGCGAGCGCAACAATAGGAGAGTGCGAACGCTATCGTGAGTTGAAAAAGGAAGCGAGACGCCTTTTCAGGAAGAAAAAAGCATAAGCAGAAAGACGTGAGTGCGAGGAGCTTGTGCTACTAGCCACCAGGAATAACGCCCGAAAATTTTACCAAAAAATACGGCGACAGACGAAAGGTTTTAAGACCGGGGCAAACTCCTGTAGGAACGAAAACGGCAACCTTGTAAGTGATGTCCAGAGAGTGCTTGGATTATGGAGGGAACACTTCTCTGCTCTCCTAAATGGAGGCAGCAATTCACCGCGCAGAGATGAAGAACCTGATCCCGCAATCGATAATGATGGAATATATGTCCCCGCGCCCGATTATGACGAAGTTAGAATAGCAATAACCAGATTGAAAAACAACAAGGCCGTGGGCGCTGTTGGATTGCCTGCGGAGCTATTCAAGTTCGGCGGCGAGGAGTTGGTAAGGCGCATGCACCAGCTTCTTAGCAAAATATGGGCGGACGAAAGCATGCCCGACGGTTGGAATCTAAGTGTTCTTTGCCCAGTCCACAAGAAGGGGGATACTGCAAAATGCACCAACTATCGTGGAATCAGCCTTCTTAATATCGCATATAAGATCCTTTCAAGTGTATTGTGCGAAAGATTGAAGCCCACCGTTAACCGGCTGATTGGACCTTATCAGTGCGGCTTCAGACCTGGTAAATGTTTCATCGACCAGATTTTCACAATGCGCCAAATCTTGGAAAAAACCCGTGAAAAGAGAATCGACACACATCACCTCATCGTCGACTTTAAAGCCGCCTTCGACAGCACGAAAAGGAGCTGCCTATATGCCGCTATGTCTGAATTTGGTTTCCCCGCAAAACTTATAAGGCTGTGCAAAATGACGTTGAGCAACACCAGCAGCTCAGTCAGAATTGGGAAGGACCTCTCCGAGCCGTTCGAAACTAAACGAGGTTTCAGACAGGGTGACACCCTATCGTGCGATTTCTTTAATTTGATGCTGGAGAAAATTATACTAGCTGGAGAACTTAACCGCACTGGAACAATATACTATAAAAGCGTGCAATTACTGGCATATGCTGATGACATTGATATCATCGGCCTAAACACCCGCGCTGTTAGTTCTGCTTACTCCAAACTGGAAAAAGAAGCGGAAAAGATGGGTTTGATGGTGAATGAGGATAAAATGAAGTACCTGCTGTCATCGAGCAAAGAGTCAGCGCATATGCGCCTTGACAACCACGCTACGGTTGGCAGCCATAATTTCGAAATAGTAAAAGACTTCGTTTATTTGGAACCAGCATTAACACTAGCAACAACATCAGCACTGAAATCCAGCGAAGAATCAATCTTGCCAATAAATGCTACTTTGGACTAGGTAGGCAATTGAAAAGTAATGTCCTCTCTCGGCGAACGAAAATCATACTCTACAAGTCACTTATCGTACCCGTCCTGCTATATGGGGCAGAAGCATGGACCATGACAACAGCAGATGAAGCGGATTTGGGAGTGTTCGAGAGAAAAGTTCTTCGAAAGATTTATGGACCTCTACGCGTTGGCGATGGCGAGTTCCGAAGAAGATTTAATGATGAGCTGTACGAGCTATACGCAAACATCAACATAGTCCAGCGAATTAAAACGCAGCGGCTGCGCTGGCTAGGCCATGTTATGCGAATTAAAGATGATGCTCCGGCCAAGAAAGTGTTTCTATCGGAACCCGCCTATGGAAGCAGAGGTAGAGGGTGGCCCTCACTCCGTTGGAAGGACCAGGTGGAAAACGATTTAAACTCACTTGGTGTGACCAATTGGCGCCGGTTGGCGGAGCGAAGGAGCGAGTGGCGCGCCTTGTGACGGCCATAACCGTTTAGACGGTTAAGGGCCAATTAAGTAAGTAAGTAAAGTAAGTAATACGACAGAAGATATTAATGAAGAATTTGAAAGCTGCACAGAAGAAGAAGAAGTTGACGAGACAGACGTCATCGAATTACCAAATGGCAATACCCAAAATGAAGTTGAGTCAACAAGTGACTCAGATAGCACCGATATTCAACCGCGTCGAGGTCGTGGTAGACCAAAGCTAATTCGTTCGGGGGCAGTTGGTCGCCCTTAAAACGAATGCCAAATGTTACAATACTTGCAGTATGGTGAAGATATCGATACGCCGCTTACTTACAAAGAAGCATTAGCAAGCGAACACTCCTTTGAGTGGGAGCAATCCATGAAAAAAGAATACGCGGCACTAATGCCAAATAATACATGGACACCAGTCGAACTTCCTAAAGATCAAAAGGCGATTGGTTCAAAGTAGGTTTACCGAATTAAACGCGGTGCAGATGGCAACATTGAAAAGTTTAAATCGAGCTTGTTGCGAAAGGCTGCAGTTAACAAATAGGTTTTAATTTTTGGGAAACTTTTTCTCCAGTTATTCGATACGAAACGATACGCATGCTACTGGCAGTTGCGGTTGAGAAAGAGTTGCATCTGCATCAGCTCCACGTATCAAACGCTTATCTCAATAGCGAGCTCACTGAAGACGTATACATAAGACAACCTGAAGGTTTCGTCGATGGTAAAAATCCAAGTAAGGTGTTAAAATTAAATAAAGCCATTTATGGATTAAAGCAATCAGGTTGCCATTGGAATAATACATTAAATGCAGCATTAAAAGTTTTGGGGTTCAATCCGTGTAAATCTGAACCATGTTTGTATGTCAAGCAGTCAAACGGCGTTTATAGATACATAGCAGTATACGTAGATGACCCAATTTTAGCATGTCCGATGGAGAAAGAGATCGAGTATGTAAAACGAAAATTATCTGCGAAATTCGATATTCATGATGGCGGCATGTTAAAATTCTTCCTTGGTTTCGAAATAGAGCGTAAAGTTAAAACGGGTGAAATATCTGTATGTCAAAAAAGGTATATCAATGACTTGTTACGCGTTTATGGAGTAAGCGCTTGTCGACCAGTAAGCACACCACTTGATCCTGGCTTTCAGGTAAGTTGTGCAAACGAAAATTGTTCTAAAGCAGATGTCAAAGGTTATCAGTCATTGATCGGATCACTGATGTATTTGGCTATTTCATCGCGTCCAGATATAATGCACGCTGTAAGCGTTTTGTCGCAAAGAAACCAAGATCCACATTCTGAACATGAAACTGGTGCAAAACATGTTCTGCGTTATTTGTCAAACACTGTCGACTTAAAATTGCATTACAGTAAAACCAAAAAACTTGTAGAAGTTTTCACTGATGCTGACTGGGCAAGCAACAACGTAGATAGAAAATCATATACCGGTTATACCTTTTTCTTAGCCTGCAGCGCTTTTTCGTGGCAATCCAAAAAGCAAGACGTCACCGCATTGAGTAGTACTGAGGCAGAATATATCGCTTTAAGTACAGCAGCAAAAGAAGCAGTGTATATTCGCAGGTTACTTCAAGAAATCGGATGTTATGACGAAGATCCAGTTATTTTAAGATGCGATAACATGAGTGCTTTACAAATTTCAAAAAATCCTGTTTTTCATAAGATAAATAAGCACACAGATATAAAGTTTCATTATATTCGAGAAGTAGTTGAAAGGACAGAAATTAATTTACAATATGTTTCCACTAATGAGAATATATCTGATATTTTTACTAAAAATTTGCAGAAACAAAAACATAATAAGTTTGTAGGAATGCTTGGTCTCAAATAATAAGTAATGTCAAATATGAAATTAAAATACAAATAATTAATCTTGAGAAAGAGTGTTGAAATTATAGAATGTAGTTGCAAGATTAAACAGTATTTCCTACAGATGATATATTTGGACCGAATAAGATGTATGTCACGCATGAGTAAAATATGCATATACTCGTAACTATACATAAGCAACCATTTATTATTACATACATGAAATCAAATGTAACGAAAGTCTTTTAGTTCTCATTAAATGTTTCAACAGTAAACAGGTGTTTTATTTATTATACCGGACACTCGCGCAAATAGTCAGATTATTCTAACAGTATATTATATATTGTTGTGTCAAAAAATCATAGAGATCGGTGATATATATAATATATATATGATGGTATATATAGCTTCAAATTTCACCAAATGGTTACGTGTATAGCATATATTGATGTCTGAGAAAATCATTGAGATCGGTGGTATACATAGTATACATCTCATACAACCGATTGTTCAGATTAGAAACTTTGCGCAATTTCTGCCCCGTTTTAACAGCTAGAAGCTTCAAATTTCACCAAATGCTTACGTATATAGCATATATTGTTGTCTGAAAAAATCATAGAGATCGGTGGTATATATATTATATACTTCATATAAACTGTCATTTTTGCCCCTTTTTTACAGCTAGAAGCTTCAAAATTCATCAAATTTCATCAAATAGTGACGTTTACGTCATATATTTTTGAAATACGTGATTCGTAGTCATAGTTTTTACATGCAGACCACAAAAAACGTGAAGCTTTGCATCCTCACACAAAGTACCTACCTATTTTTATACCTTTCATGAAAATGAAATGGTATATTAATTCCGTCACGAAACCCAAAATTTTAAGTCCTTAAAGGAAAATAGATAGACCCACCATTAAGTATACCGAAATAATCAGGATGAAGAGCTGAGTTGATTTAGCCATGTCCGTGTGTCCGTCTGTCGGTTTGTATGCAAACTAGTCGCTCAATTTTAGAGATATCTTGATAAAATTTGGTGAGCGGGTGTATTTGGGTGTCCGATTAGACATTTGTCGGAACCGGCCAGATCGGACCACTATAGCATATATTCTCCATACAACCGATTTTTCAGAAAAAGAGAATTTTTGGCATATCTTACTCAATTTAACAGAGTGAAGCTTCAAACTTCACCATATAATTTCGTATATTGCACATATTGTTGCCTGAAAAAATTGATGAGATCGGTCGTATATATAGTATGTATCCCCCACAATCGATTGTTCAGATAAGAAACTTTTCGTAATTATTGCCCTATTTCAAGAGCTAGAGGCTTCAAATTTCAACGAATGCTTACGTATATAGCATACATTGTTGTCTGAAGAAATCATAAATATCGGTGGTATATATAGTATATATATATATTTTCGCAATTTAAGCCCCATTTTAACAGCTAGAAGCTTCGAATTTCACCGAATGCTTACGTATATAGCATATATTGTGGTCTGAAAAAATCATAGAGATCGGTTGTATATATAGTATATATCTCATACAACCGATTGTTCAGATAAGAAACTTTTCGCAATTTCTACCCCATTTTAGCAGCTAGAAGCTTCAAATTTCACCAAATGCTTACGTATTAACATATATTGTTGTCTGAAAAAATCATAGAGATCGGTGGTATATATAGTATATATATGGTGGTATATATAGTATATATATATATAGTATATATATAATTTTTTTGCGATTTCGGCCCCATTTTAACAGCTAGAGGCTTCAAATTTCACTAAATGCTTACGTGTATAGCATATATTGATGTCTGAAAAAACATTGAGATCGGTGGTATACATAGTATATATCTCATACAACCGATTGTCCAGATAAGAAACTTTGCGTAATTTCTGCCCCATTTTAACAGCTAGAAGCTTCAAATTTCACCAAATGCTTACGTATATAGCATATATTGTTGTCTGAAAACATCATAGAGATCGGTGGTATATGGTATATATATATTATATACTTCATATAAACTGTCATTTTTGCCCCTCTTTTACGGCTAGAAGCTTCAAAATTCATCGAATTTCATCAAATAGTTACATTTACGTCATATATTTTTGAAATACGTGATTCGTAGTCATAGTTTTTACATGCAGACCACAAAAAACGTGAAGATTTGCATCCTCAGACAAAGTACCTACCTATTTTTATAACTTTCATGAAAATGAAATGGTATATTAATTTCGTCACGAAACCCAAAATTGTAAGTCCTTAAAGGAAAATAGATAGACCCACCATTAATTATACCGAAATATTCAGGATGAAGAGCTAAGTTGATTTAGCCATGTCCGTCTGTCCGTCTGTCTGTTTGTATGCAAACTAGTCCCTCAATTTTAGAGATATCTTGATAAAATTTGGTGAGCGGGTGTATTTGGGTGTCCGATTAGACATTTGTCGGAACCGACCGAATGGGACCACTATAGCATATATCCTCCATACAACCAATTTTTCAGCTAAAGAGGATTTTTGTCATATCTTACTCAATTTAACAGATTGAAGCTTCAAACTTCACTATATAATTTCGTATATTGCACATATTGTTGCTTGAAAAAATTGATGAGATCGGTCGTATATATAGTATATATCCCCCGATCGGTGGTATACATAGTATATATTTCATGCAACCGATTGTTCAGATAAGAAACTTTTCGCAATTTATGCCCCGTTTTAACAGCTAGAAGCTTCAAATTTAACCAAATGCTTACGTATATAGCATATATTATTGTCTGAAAAAATCATAGAGATCGGTGTAATATATATTATATACTTCATATAAACTGTAATTTTTGCCCCTTTTTCACGGCTGGAAGCATCAAAATTCATCAGATTTCATCAAATATTTACGTTTACGTCATATATTGTTGAAATACGTGATTCGTAGTCATAGTTTTTACACGCAGACCACAAAAAACCTGAAACGTTGCATACTCACACAAAGTACCTACTTGTTTTTATACTCAGTTGAGCAGAGCTCACAGGTTGGTTGTACAGGTATAAAGGAATCGAGATAGATATAGACTTCCATATATCAAAATCATCAGTATCGAAAAAAAATTCGATTGAGCCATGTCCGTCCGCCCGTCCGTCCGTCTGTCCGTTAACACGATAACTTGAGTAAATTTTGAGGTATCTTGATGAAATTTGGTATGTAGGTTCCTGGGCACTCATCTCAGATCGCTATTTAAAATGAACGATATCGGACAATAACCACGCCCACTTTTTCGATATCGAAAATTTCGAAAAATCGAAAAAGTGCGATAATTCATTACCAAATACGCATTAAGCGATGAAACTTGGTAGGTGAGTTGAGCTTATGACGCAGAATAGAAAACTAGTAAAATTTTGGACAATGGGCGTGGCACCGCCCACTTTTAAATGAAGGTAATTTAGAAGTTTTGCAAGCTGTAATTTGGCAGTCGTTGAAGATATCATGATGAAGTTTGGCAGGAACGTTACTCTTATTACTCTATGTCTGCTTAATAAAAATTAGCAAAATCGGAGAACGACCACGCCCACTTTTTAAAAAAATTTTTTTTTAAATTTAAATTTTAAAAGAAAAGTTAATATCTTTACAGCATATACGTAAATTATGCCAAAATTCAACTCCAGTAATTATATGGTGCAACAAAATACAAAAATAAAAGAAAATTTCAAAATGGGCGTGGCTCCGCCCTTTTTCATTTAATTTGTCTAGGATGCATTTAATGCCATAAGTCGAACAAAAATTAACCAATCATTGTGAAATTTGGTAGAGGCTTAGCTCCTAGGACTGTAACTATTTTCTGTGAAAAAGGGCGAAATCGGTTGAAGCCACGCCCAGTTTTTATACACAGTCGACCGTCTGTCCTTCCGCTCGGCCATTAACACGATAACTTGAGCAAAAATCGATATATCTTTACTAAACTCAGTTGACGTACTTATCTGAACTCACTTTGTATTGGTGTCAAAAATGGCCGAAATCCGACTATGACCACGCCCACTTTTTCGATATCGAAAATTACGAAAAATGAAAAAAATGCCATAATTACATACCAAATACGAAAAAAGGGATGAAATATGGTATTGTATTGGTCTATTGACGCAAAATATAACTTTAGAAAAAAACTTGGTAAAATGGGTGTGACACCTACCATATTAAGTAGAAGAAAATGAAAAAGTTTTGCAGGGCGAAATCAAAAGCCCTTGGAATCTTGGAAGGAATACTGTTCGTAGTATTACATATATAAATAAATTAGCGGTACCCGACAGATGATGTTCTGGTACACACTGGTCCACATTTTGGTAGATATCTCGAAAACGCCTTCACATATACAACTAAGGGCCACTCCCTTTTAAAACCCTCATTAATACCTTTAATTTGATACCCATTTCGTACAAACGCATTCTAGAGTCACCCCTGGTCCACGTTTATGGCGATATCTCGAAAAGGCGTCCACATATAGAACTAAGGCCCACTCCTTTTTAAAATACTCATTAACACCTTTCATTTGATACCCATATCGTACGAAAAAATTCTAGAGTCACCCCTGGCCCACCTTTATAGCGATATTTCGAAAAGGCGTCCACCTATAGAACTAAGGCCCACGCCCTTTTAAAATACTCATTAACACCTTTCATTTGATACCCATATTGTATAAATGCATTCTAGAGTCACCCCTGGTCCACTTTTATAACGATATTCCGAAAAGGCGTCCACCTATAGATTAAGGCCCACTCCCTTTTAAAACACTTATTAACACCTTTCGTTTGATACCCATATTGTACCAACGCATTCTACAGTCAACCCTGGTCCACTTTTATAACGATATTCCGAAAAGGCGTCCACCTATAGAACTAAGGCCCACTCCCTTTTAAAATACTCATTAACATCTTTCATTTGATACCCATATCGTACAAACAAATTCTATAGTCACCCCTGGGCCACCTTTATGGCGATATTTCGAAAAGGCGTCCACCTATAGAACTAAGGCCCACTCCTTTTTAAAATACTCATTAACACCTTTCATTTGATACCCATATCGTACAAACAAATTCTAGAGTCGCCCCTGGTCCACCTTTATGGCGATATTTCGAAAAGGCGTCCATCTATGGAACTAAGGCCCACGTCCTTTTAAGATACTCATTAACACCTTTCATTTGATACCCATATCGTACAAACAAATTCTAGAGTCACCCCTGGTCCACGTTTATGGCGATATCTCGAAAAGACATCCACCTATAGAACTAAGGCCTACGCCTTTTTAAAATATTCATTAACACCTTTCATTTGATACCCATATCGTACAAACAAATTCTAGAGTCACCCCTGGTCCACGTTTATGGCGATATCTCGAAAAGGCATCCACCTATAGAACTAAGACCCACGCCCTTTTAAAATACTCATCAACACCTTTCACTTGATACCCATATTGTACAAACGCATTCTAGAGTCACCCCTGGTCCACTTTTATAACGATATTCCGAAAAGGCGTCCACCTATAGAACTAAGGCCCACTCCCTTTTAAAACACTTATTAACACCTTTCGTTTGATACCCATATCGTACAAACAAATTCTAGAGTCACCCCTGGTCCATCTTTATGCCGATATCTCGAAACGGCGTCCATCTATAGAACTAAGGCCCATTCCCTTTTAAAATAGTCATTACCACCTTTCATTTGATACCCATATCGTACAAAATAAATTCTAGAGTCACCCTTGGTCCACCTTTATGGCGATATCTCGAAAAGGCGTCCACCTATAGAACTTAGGCCCACTCCCTTTTAAAATTATCATTAACACATTTCATTTGATACCCATATCGTACAAACAAATTATAGAGTCAGGCCTGGTCCACCTTTATGGCGATATCCCTAAGTGGCGTCCATCTATAGAACTATGGCCCACTTCCTCTTAAAATACTCTTTAATACCTTCCATTTGATACACATGTCATACAAACACATTCCAGGGTTACCCTTGGTCCTTTTTACAACATGGAGATTTTCCCTTACTTTGTCTCCACAGCTGTCAACTGAGTATGTAATGTTCGGTTACACCCGAACTTAGCCTTCCTTACTTGTTTATTTTATATTTATTTTAAAAATCGTTTAGGTATATAGATCTGTTCACTATATATTTCTTATTTTATACATCCCATTATTCGGAGATTACGAACGGGATAAGATTATTGTTCAGCCCCATTCATGAAAGGTATGAAGTCTTCGGCACAGCCGAAGACAGTCCCGTTCTTACTTGTTTATTTTATATTTATCTTAAAAATCGTTTAGGTATGTTCAAATTTCACTAAATGCTTACGTGTATAGCATATATTTTTGTCTGAAAAAATCATAGAAACCGGTGGTATATATAGTATATATCTCATACAACCGATTGTTCAGATAAGAAACTTTGCGCAATTTCTTCCCCATTTTAACAGCTAGAAAGAGGCTTCAAATTTCACCAAATGCTTACGTGCATAGCATATATTGTCGGTGGTATATATAGTATATATATTGTAACGAGTGTTAGCAGCACTGAGCGATGCTATCGTCTCTAAGCCGATGCTAAGCAGTGACGTGAATGCACATCAATAATTCAATCATTATGTATCTACATAAACGAAACAATAACTGCGTCTACATATATGTACCATGTACGTATACGAGCAGCGGAGAGTCAATGCACTAATACATACATCTGGGAGACGCTGAAAAGGAGACAATTGTAAACAAGTAGAAACTATATGAGAACTATAAACACACGAAATAGTTGGTAAGTTCTGGAAATAGAAGAGCCTAGATGTATGCAGCGTAAACTATAAAAGTGGCGCAAGCGAGTAAGAAGTAATTCAGTTTGAGTTGACCTATCAATCAGTTTGATTAAGCACGCGATCTGGCGGCCAATAGTAGAGTTCAATTTGAGTTATCAATCAGTTTGGTTATTAAGCCAGCGAGTAGCAAAGTATAAGTGTCATTGTGAAGTACTTTAATAAAGGCAATTTTTCCATTATTCAATATTGGAGTTATTTATTCAACAGTTTAGTGATTCGAACTTAGCAGAGGATTGCAAATAATAGGATTTGCAGCAAATTCGTTACAATATGGTGGTATATATAGTATATATATATATAGTATATATATATATATATTCGCAATTTTAGCCCCATTTTAACAGGTAGAAGCTTCAAATTTTACCGAATGCTTACGTATATAGCATATATTGTTGTCTGAAAAAATCATAGAGATCGGCTGTATATATAGTATATATCTCATACAACTGATTGTTCAGATAAGAAACTTTTCACAATTCCTACCCCATTTTAACAGCTACAAGCTTCAAATTTCACCGATTGCTTACGTATATAGTATATATTGTTGTGTCAAGAAATCATAGAGATCGGTGATATATATAATATATATATGATGGTATATATAGTATATATATATATATAGTATATATATATATTTTTTTGCGATTTCGGCCCCATTTTAACAGCTAGAAGCTTCAAATTTCACCATATGCTTACGTATATAGCATATATTGATGTCTGAAAAAATCATTGAGATCGGTGGTATACACAGTATATATCTCATACAACCGATTGTTCAGATAAGAAACTTTGCGCAATTTCTGCTTTGTTTTAACAGCTAGAAGCTTCAAATTTCACAAAATGCTTACATATATAGCATATATTGTTGTCTGAAAAAATCGTAGAGATCGGTGGTATATATATTATATAATTCATATAAACTGTCATTTTTGCCCCTTTTTTACGGCTAGAAGCTTCAAAATTCATAAAATTTCATCAAATAGTTACGTTTACGTCATATATTTTTGAAATATGTGATTGGTAGTCATAGATTTTACATGCAGACCACAAAAAACGTGAAGCTATGCATCCTCACACAAAGTACCTACCTATTTTGATACCTTTCGTGAAAATGAAATGGTATATTAATTCCGTCACGAAACCCAAAATTGTAAGTCCTTAAAGGAAAATAGATAGACCCACCATTAAGTATACCGAAATAATCAGGATGAAGAGCTGAGTTGATTTAGCCATGTCCGTGTGTCCGTCTGTCTGTTTGTATGCAAACTAGTCGCTCAATTTTAGAGATATATTGATAAAATTTGGTGAGCGGGTGTATTTGGGTGTCCGATTAGAAGTTTGTCGGAACCGGCCAGATCGGACCACTATAGCATATATTCTCCATACAACCGATTTTTCAGAAAAAGAGGATTTTTGTCATATCTTACTCAATTTAACAGATTGAAGCTTCAAACTTCACCATATAATTTCGTATATTGCACATATTTTTGCCTGAACAAATTGATGAGATCGGTCGTATATATAGTATACATCCCCAACAACCGATTGTTCAGATAAGAAACTTTTCATAATTACTGCCCTATTTTAAGAGCTAGTGGCTTCAAATTTCACCGAATGCTCGGTTGTATATATAGTATATATCTCATACAACCGATTGTTCAGATAAGAAACTTTTCGCAATTTCTACCCCATTTTAGCAGCTAGAAGCTTCAAATTTCACCAAATTTGGTGAGCGGGTGTATTTGGGAGTCCGATTAGACATTTGTCGGAACCGGCCGAATGGGACCACTATAGCATATATCCTCCATACAACCGATTTTTCAGCAAAAGAAGATTTTTGTCATATCTTCAATTCAATTTAACAGATTGAAGCTTCAAACTTCACCATATAATTTCGTATATTGCACATATTGTTGCTTGAAAAAATCGATGAGATCGGTCGTATATATAGTATAGTATATATAGTATATATCCCCCGATCGGTGGTATACATAGTATATATTTCATACAACCGATTGTTCAGATAAGAAACTTTTCGCAATTTCTGCCCCGTTTTAACAGCTAGAAGCTTCAAATTTAACCAAATGCTTCCGTATATAGCATATATTATTGTCTGAAAAAATCATAGAGATCGGTGGTATATATATTTTATACTTCATATAAACTATAATTTTTTCCCCTTTTTCACGGCTAGAAGCTTCAAAATTCATCAAATTTCTTCAAATAGTTACGTTTACGTCATATATTTTTGAAATACGTGATTCCTAGTCATAGTTTTTACATGCAGACCACAAAAAACGTGAAGCTTTGCATCCTCACACAAAATACCTACCTATTTTTATACTCAGTTGAGCAGAGCTCACAGAGTATATTAACTTTGATTGGATAACGGTTGGTTGTACAGGTATAAAGGAATCGATCAGGAATCATCAGTATCGAAAAAAAATTCGATTGAGCCATGTCCGTCCGTCCGTCCGTCTGTCCGTTAACACGATAACTTGAGTAAATTTTGAGGTATCTTGATGAAATTTGGTACGTAGGTTCCTGGGCACTCATATCAGATCGCTATTTAAAATCAACGATATCGGACAATAACCACGCCCACTTTTTCGATATCGAAAATTTCGAAAAATTGAAAAAGTGCGATAATTCCTTACCAAATACGGAAGAAGCGATGAAACTTGGTAGGTGAGTTGAACTTATGACGCAGAATAGAAAACTAGTAAAATTTTGGTCAATGGACGTGGCACCGCCCAATTTTAAAAGAAGGTAATTTAGAAGTTTTACAAGCTGTAATTTGGCAGTCGTTGAAGATATCATGATGAAATTTGGCAGGAACGTTACACTTATTACTATATGTATGCTTAATAAAAATTAGCAAAATCGGAGAACGACCACGCCCACTTTTTAAAAATTTTTTTTTTTTTAATTCAAATTTTAAAAGAAAAGTTAATATCTTTACAGTATATAAGTAAATTATGTCAACATTCAACTCCAGTAATGATATGGTGCAACAAAATACAAAATAAAAGAAAATTTCAAAATGGACGTGGCTCCGCCCTTTTTCATTTAATTTGTCTAGGATACTTTTAATGCCATAAGTCGAACAAAAATTTACCAATCCTTGTGAAATTTGGCAGATGCCTCGATTCTAGGACGATAACTGTTTTCTTTGAAAAAGGGTGAAGGGTCGACCGTCTGTCCTTCCGCTCGGCCGTTAACACGATAACTTGAGCAAAAATCGATATATCTTTACTAAACTCAGTTGACGTACTTATCTGAACTCACTTTATATTGGTGTAAAAAATGGCCGAAATCCGACTATGACCACGCCCA
This sequence comes from Eurosta solidaginis, assembly GCF_040869045.1. Classification (NCBI taxonomy): domain Eukaryota; kingdom Metazoa; phylum Arthropoda; class Insecta; order Diptera; family Tephritidae; genus Eurosta; species Eurosta solidaginis. The sequence goes on from NC_090324.1 coordinate 118,980,269, forward strand.
CTTTTTCGATATCGGTAATTACGAAAAATGAAAAAAATGCCATAATTATATACCAAATACGAAAAAAGGGATGAAACATGGTAATTGTATTGGTCTATTGGCGCAAAATATAACTTTAGAAAAAAACTTGGTAAAATGGGTGTGACACCTACCATATTAAGTAGAAGAAAATGAAAAAGTTTTGCAGGGCGAAATCAAAAGCCCTTGGAATCTTGGTAGGAATACTGTTCGTGATATTACATATATAAATAAATTAGCGGTACCCGACAGATGATGTTCTGGATCACCCTGGTCCACATTTTGGTCGATATCTCGAAAACGCTTTCACATATACAACTAAGGGCCACTCCCTTTTAAAACCCTCATTAATACCTTTAATTTGATACCCATATCGTACAAACACATTCTAGAGTCACCCCTGGTCCACGTTTATGGCGATATCTCGAAAAGGCGTCCACATATAGAACTAAGGCCTACTCCTTTTTAAAATACTCATTAACACCTTTCATTTGATACCCATATCGTACAAACAAATTCTAGAGTCACCCCTGGTCCACCTTTATGGCGATATCTCGAAAAGGCGTCCACCTATAGAACTAAGGCCCACGCCCTTTTAAAATACTCATTAACACCTTTCATTTGATACCCATATTATACAAACGCATTCTAGAGTCACCCCTGGTCCAATTTTATAGCGATATTCCGAAAAGGCGTCCACCTATAGAACTAAGGCCCACTCCGTTTTAAAACACTTATTAACACCTTTCGTTTGATACCCATATTGTACAAACGCCTTCTAGAGTCACCCCTGGTCCACTTTTATAACGATATTCCGAAAAGGCGTCCACCTATAGAACTAAGGCCCACTTCGTTTTAAAACACTTATTAACACCTTTCGTTTGATACCCGTATTGTACAAACGCATTCTAGAGTCACCCCTGGTCCACTTTTATAACGATATTCCGAAAAGGCGTCCACCTATAGAACTAAGGCCCACTCCGTTTTAAAACACTTATTAACACCTTTCGTTTGATACCCATATTGTACAAACGCATTCTAGAGTCACCCCTGGTCCACTTTTATAACGATATTCCGAAAAGGCGTCCACCTATAGAACTAAGGCCCACTCCCTTTCAAAATACTCATTAACACCTTTCATTTGATACCCATATAGTACAAACAAATTCTAGAGTCACCCCTGGTCCACCTTTATGGCGATATTTCGAAAAGGCGTCCACCTATAGAACTAAGGACCACGCCCTTTTAAAATACTCATTAACACCTTTCATTTGATACCCATATCGTACAAACAAATTCTAGAGTCACCCCTGGTCCACCTTTATGGCGATATCTCGAAAAGGCGTCCACCTATAGAACTAAGGCCCACGCCCTTTTAAAATACACATTAACACATTTCATTTGATACCCATATTGTACAAACGCATTCTAGAGTCACCCCTGGTCCACTTTTATAACGATATTCCGAAAAGGCGTCCACCTATAGAACTAAGACCCACTCCGTTTTAAAACACTTATTAACACCTTTCGTTTGATACCCATATTGTACAAACGCATTCTAAAGTCAACGCTGGTCCACTTTTATAGCGATATTCCGAAAAGGCGTCCACCTATAGAACTAAGGCCCACTCTCTTTCAAAATACTCATTAACACCTTTCATTTGATACCCATATAGTACAAACAAATTCTAGAGTCACCCCTGGTCCACCTTTATGGCGATATCTCGAAAAGGCGTCCACATATAGAACTAAGGCCCACGCCCTCTTAAAATACTCATTAACACCTTTCATTTGATACTCATATCGTACAAACAAATTCTAGAGTCAACCCAGATCCATCTTTATGGCGATATCTCGAAACGGCGTCCATCTATAGAACTTAGGCCCACGCCCTTTTAAAATACTCATTAATACCTTTCATTTGATACCCATATCGTACAAAATAAATTCTAGAGTCACCCCTGGTCCACCTTTATGGCGATATCTCGAAACGGCGTCCATCTATGGAACTTAGGCCCACGCCCTTTTAAAATACTCATTAATACCTTTCATTTGATAACCATATCGTACAAAATAAATTCTAGAGTCACCCCTGGTCCACCTTTATGGCGATATCTCGAAAAGGCGTCCACCTATAGAATCTAGGCCCACTCCCTTTTAAAATTATCATTAACACATTTCATTTGATACCCATATCGTACAAACAAATTCTAGAGTCAGGCCTGGTCCACCTTTATGGCGATATCCCTAAATGGCGTCCATCTATAGAACTATGGTCCACTTCCTCTTAAAATACTCTTTAATACCTTCCATTTGATACAAACACATTCCAGGGTTACCCTAGGTTCTTTTTACAACATGGTGATTTTCCCTTACTTTGTCTCCACAGCTCTCAACTGAGTATGTAATGTTCGGTTACACCCGAACTTAGCCTTCCTTACTTGTTTATTTTATATTTATCCTAAAAATCGTTTAGATATGTTCAAATTTCACCAAATGCTTACGTATATAGCATATATTGTTGTCTGAGAAAATCATAGATACCGGTGGTATATATAGTATATATCACATACAACCGATTGTTCAGATAAGAAACTTTGCGCAATTTCTGCCCCATTTTAACAACTAGAAGCTTCAAATTTCACCAAATGCTTACGTATATAGCATATATTGTTGTATGAAAAAACCATAGAGATCGGTGGTATATATATTATATACCCCATATAAACTGTAATTTTTGCCCCTTTTTTACGGCTAGAAGCTTCAAAATTCATCAGATTTCATCAAATAGTTACGTTTACGTCATATATTGTTGAAATACGTGATTCGTAGTCATAGTTTTTACACGCAGACCACAAAAAACCTGAAACGTTGCATCCTCACACAAATTACCTACCTGTTTTTTATTTTATATTTATCTTAAAAATCGTTTAGGTATGTAGATCTGTTCACTATATATTTCTTATCTTATACATCCTATTATTCGGAGATTACGAACGGGATAAGATTATTGTTCAGCCCCATTCATGAAAGGTATGAAGTCTTCGGCACAGCCGAAGACAGTCCCGTTGTTACTTGTTTATTTTATATTTTTATCTTAAAAATCGTTTAGATATGTTCAAATTTCACCAAATGCTTACGTGTATAGTATATATTGTTGTCTGAAAAAATCATAGAAACCGGTGGTATATATAGTATATATCTCATACAACCGATTGTTCAGATAAGAAACTTTGCGCAATTTCTTCCCCATTTTAACAGCTAGAAAGAAGCTTCAAATTTCACCAAATGCTGACGTGTATAGCATATATTGTTGTCTGAAAAAATCATTAAGATCGGTGGTATATATATAGTATATATATCATTAAACCGATTTTTCAGATAAGAAACTTTGCGCAATTTCTGCTCCATTTTAACAGCTAGAAGCTTCATATTTCACCAAATGCTCACGTATATAGCATATATTGTTGTCTGAAAAAATCATAGAGATCGGTGGTATATATGTATATAATATACCTCATATAAACTGTCATTTTTGCCCCTGTTTTACGGCTATAAGCTTCAAAATTCATTCAATTTCATCAAATATTTACGTTTACGCCATATATTAATGAAATAGGTGATTCGTAGTCATAGTTTTTACACGCAGACCACAAAAAATCTGAAACTTTGCATCCTCACACAAAGTACCTACCTGTTTTTTATTTTATATTTATCTTAAAAATCGTTTAGGTATGTAGATCTGTTCACTATATATTTCTTAGATTATACATCCTATTATTCGGAGATTACGAACGGGATAAGATTATTGTTCAGCCCCATTCATGAAAGGTATGAAGTCTTCGGCACAGCCGAAAACAGTCCCATTGTTACTTGTTTATTTTATATTTTTATCTTAAAAATCGTTTAGATATGCTCAAATTTCACCAAATGCTTACGTGTATAGTATATATTGTTGTCTGAAAAAATTATAGAGACCGGTGGTATATATAGTATATATATGGTGGTATATATAGTATATATAACTTACAGTTCCCAGGATAGGAACCTTTAAAAAGTTGTGACGAACCAGCAATGGTTAAATCAAACACAAGAATTCAATTGAAATTCGCAAGACAAATTTATTGTGCACTGGTGGCACTCACTATCATAACTAACTCTAAACATAATTACTTCTTCCCATGAAACCTTTAACTCTACGCTACTTATGTTAACGTTGCAGATCCCACCACCATCAAATATTTCGCAATCGATGAGTTGTGCGTGCACGTCAATATTGCCTATGCTGCATTTCTCACGGGTTGTTGATCGTGTTGTGTTACCATTCGCTTGCGCGTGGACTACGTCAGCGAAAGTTCTATATTGGCCAACAAACTCACATGCACGGCAACGTGAGTAAAGGGTGCGTCATTGGGGGTATTGGGAATATGGGTGTGATAACTCCTCCCCCTTTAAAGATCTGCGTCCCGCAGATCAAACGAAAAACGTGAAAGGTTTATGGTAGGTATGGAGTGGTCAAGGCTCCCTGTTGGTTGGCTAGTTCCTGAGTAATCAAGCTCAAATGTAGATTTGTCCTTCGTGATCGTATTGGCCTTTGTGCGATATGCCCCGTGTTCGAATATTTCTGGAAGGTTTAGCTTTCTAGTGTACCATCTCCATAGGATAGCAGCGGCCACGACTATTCCACATACTGTTAGGGCGTCTGTAATGATAGGCAAATTGATTTTTTCATTAACGTATCCCAGATACCTTACGTTGTCCATTGTGATATCGTGGATATATTCCAGGTTTATCTTCATTGTATGATTTTTAACTTTGGAAAGGATGGCTGGCAGAGCCTGCACTGTTATTGCTTGGTTGCTGGAGAAAACTTGGTCACCGATCTTGATAGTTTCGTTGTTTAGTTGGATGACGTAGGTGCCGTTGATGGTGTTTGTGGAATTATTGCTCCTGATCACGCCTTGGTAATTCGAGAGGAATATCGTATTGTCGTTTACCAATTCTATAGTCGATCCATTTCTCCTGGTGAATTGGCAGCTAGCGTCTCCCCCTTTTAGTAATCGTGGTATGCAGCTATCTTCATCCAATTTTGATAAGGAGTCTGACCTGCATACTGTAGATGAACTGATTAGTATACAATTACCCGTCAACCCGTAAGTTTCCTCTTGGTTAACGAGCATCCTGTCAAACGGTAGGGCCAGCTGTTTGTGTCCGTATATGCCGGCGCGAGTGATCAGCATATTATATTTTTTGGCTGTTGCCTTCGGCATTGAGAGCACATAGAGAAGCAGTGTCCCATTTGTATATACTGACGGTTGACCGTACTCAATTGCTTCGATTATATTTTCATACGGAAGGGTCTCCTTTTCCGACAGCACCTGATTGATCTCGTCATTGTCAAGTAAGTTTGTGTTGACAATACCACTTTTTGCCAGCTGGCATGCCCGCACTATTTCGTTGACCTCTTCGTGAACGAGCAGGATATTGTGCAGTGCATTTTGATCAAATTCTGTTGCCTCGTTCTCCTTTGTAACATAGTTTGTGCGGTCCATCACCTCGTCAATTTTCTTCACGATGTCTTGGGTGGCCGTAAAAAGCTTCTTGTTAACTTTATATTGGTGGTTATATCTCTCAATTACTTCGTTTTGGCTGCGGAGAATATTATTCCAGTCGGTTGCGTCGGGTGACCCTGCCAACCATTTCCATGCTGATCCCAGCCAATCGATTGAGCGGGTTTTCCTAACTTTGCTTGTGTTGCTCGTTAATTTCTGGAGTCGCTCTAGTGTTTGGTTAATGTAGAGTTGAGCCAAAATCTTGTCGTCGGTTCGCCTCATTAGCCGGCTTGTCAATTCTTCCATCTGCATGGTAATTGTAGCATATTGTTGGAGGTTGATAGCGTGAATCAGCTTGAATGATCCGCCAATGATCCACCCATTTCCGTCCTGGATGGTTATGATGGGTTCTTTATAGTGGAAAATATGAAGGGCGCTGATGGCTGGTGCCAGCAGTGGGAATCTGCAAGGATGTTATTCTTGTTAGTGTGTTAGTAAAGTAATTCCTAAGTTACTTAAAAATTTTGTTAGGATTTGTAGGTTTTACTAACTAGTGTGAGAAAAGAAAAATTTAATTTTGCCTTTAGGGCTGTAAATGTAGTTATTAGTGCTAGGTTTACAGAAAGGGATTTTATTTTGATATTTTATTATTATGCATAGCTTTGGTCTTCTTGCTTAGATAAAATATTTTTTAGTGTGTTAGTAGCTTTTATTTATTTATTTATGTTTCTAGAATTAAAAATTTCGATAAATGTTTAGTAAAAATTTCGATACATGTTTAGTACAATATCTATAGGAATAGTTTTCATTGTCATTGTGGTTAGTCGAGAGAAAAAAAAGGATAAAAAATAAAAGGATGTTAGTTTTTCTTCAATTATTATTTTTTCCCTTATTACGCCTTTAAAATGGGAAAAAATAATTTGTTTTCTTGTTTAAGTATATTCCCCATTTCTTGTGCGGTAAGCAAAAAATGTGACTCTAAATTGCGGTTAAAAGATTTGTAAGTTGTAATTTTGATTAGTGGGGGAAAGGGAAACAAAATTTAAAAATATGAAAGGATAAAAAAGAATGGTTTATTGTTTTTATTTATACTTTTTTTGTTCTATAATTTTTCATTTCCCTTTTTTCCTTTGGCAATAAAATAAAAGAAAAAAGGAAAAGGCAAATTTAAAAAGGTTTGGTTTTTGTTTTTACTTTTTTTTGTGTTTTTTTTTTTTTTTTTTTTTTGCTTAGCGGATTAGGCGAAGAGCATAACTTTTTCTTTTTTTCACTCAACGGATTAGGCGAAGAGGATAATTTTTTCTTTTTTTCACTCAACGCATTAGGCGAAGAGGATAATTTTTTCTTTTTTTCACTCAACGGATTAGGCGAAGAGGATAATTTTTTCTTTTTTTTTCTCACTCAACGGATTAGGCGAAGAGGATAATTTTTTCTTTTTTTCACTCAACGGATTAGGCGAAGAGTATAAAGTCTTATATTTTTTCTTCCTGCGGATTAGGCGCTAGTATTAAGTTTCAATGTTTTTATAGGCTAGAGGATCATACTGTTCTCGAACCAGCTATGGGGGATCGTGGAATCCGGTTTGGGAGTGGCGTAGCCATTTGTCAAATTCGATGGCGTCACAACCTACTAAGGTACGATTTGTCCCACTAACAAGCCCGCCCTTGTAGTAATGATCATTTCCTTTTGTTTCGATTTCTTTTCGTTTTTGTTTTTGAGTTATTATAATTTTTTCATTTATTTTTCTGTGATTTTTTCTCTATATTTTTTATTTTTGCAACGATGTTTGCTTTTTTTCTCAGTTATGTGCTAGGATGTGTGTTCCTGCGTTTGACATTTTTAATGTGAGTTTTGTGAATTTTTTTACCACTGACTGTGGTTACTGATACCCTGTTATCCTTTGCGACAATTTCCTTTCTATATATGGGTTCTTGTTTACCCTTGATCTGGTTGTCCTTCACGTATATGACATCATTTTCGTCATAACGCTCAGGTAAAGACCTTTTCCTATTATGTCGTTCAATCTGGGCTTGCTGCTTTTCTGTCAACAAAGTTTTCAAATATTCATTGGTCTTCCTACTTTTTCTAGAAGTTCTTGGTAGTTGAAAGCTCTTGCGCGGTTGAAAAATATTTCGCTGGGCTTCCGGTTTGTAACAGAATGGATAGAATTGTTATATCGATCTACTGCTATGGTTACTAACTGCTTTGTTTTTAGGTTTGCGTTATCTGCCTTTAGGCACCTGATGATTTCGATTAAAGTGGAATGTAGTCTTTCCACCTGACCATTCACTTCGCTTCTCTGGGTCGGTGTGCGATACAACCTAACCCCTAATGATTCCAAGAGGTTCTGTATAATTGGACTAATCATACCGCGCTCGTTGTCGGTACCTAGGATATCTGGGGTCGTAAAATAGTGTAGGAGTTTCACTATTTTGTCGTGAAGGTGCAAAGTAGACTTGTTTCTCAAGTGAAAGAGTTTCGCAAATTTTGAAAATTTGTCAATACAACTGAGAAATTTCTCTCCTTGTATTTCAAATATGTCCACGTGAATAATTTCACAAGGACGTGATGGGATAGGTGTGTTTTGTAATTCTGGTTTATTTGGATGTCTATCGAATTTGTTAATTTTACACGTCTCGCAGGACGAGACGTATTTCTTGATGATGCTGTTCATTTTTGGGAAGCAGTATTTCTCTAAGATTTGCCTTTTATTTTCGGTGGCGTTGCGATGAGCTCTTTTGTGCTCTGCCCACACTATCTCGCAAATCCTATCAGGAGCTCTCAAATCCTCTACAATAGACTGACTTACACGGATTTTTTATTGCATAAAATTCTCTAGGTATACTTTTTGGAGCAGCCCTAGATTACCTTCTGGCATTTTAATGCCGTTGACAACATTCGGCCTAAGCTTCTCTTTGAGTACCCTAATAAGCTCCTCTTCAGTGATACCTTCTATCTTTAGGTAGTGTCTCGAGTAACCTGGATGAGGTTCTTCAAATATTTCTAGTCTGCCCCTAAATACAAGCTGGTTCCTAACTACGTTAAGGGGCACTTCAACGAACGGTATGAGGTCAGAATTGTCCTGTTCTGCACTGTGGATCGTATCATCGTCCTCGCTTTCAGAGTTCGCTGTTGATCCTGTGGTTGCGTTCCGACTGGCTGCTTCGGATGTTGATGTTGTGAGTGGGTTTGCTTGAGTTTTGAGTCGAGACAGAGCGTCAGCCACGACGTTAGATTTCCATGGTTTGTAGATTATCTCGTTATTGTATTCCTCAGTCCTAGCCTTCCAACGTTTTAGCTTGGCATTGTAATTACGATTGCTTAGAGAGAAAGTTAACGGTTGGTGGTCAGTAAATATACGTATCTTTTTAGCACCATAGAGGTAGTTCCGGAGGTTGTCCAAAGCCCATACGATAGCAAGCATTTCTTTTTCGTTTGTTGCGTATGCTTCTTCCGTAGTGGATAAACTCCGCGATATAAACGCTATGGGTTTTTCCTTGCCATCGTGGTCTTGTGATAGTACTGCACCAATAGCGAAATCGGAAGCGTCCGTCGTCAGGTTGAAGGATTTATCGAACTTAGGGAAGGTCAAGACTTCGAAGGTCGTCAATATCTCCTTGAGATTCGCGAATGCTTCTTGGGCTTCATCGTTCAAGGTAATCGGCACCTTTTTCGATTGAGTTGCCCTTACTTGTGCATGTTCCCCTCGCGTAAGGTTGGTAAGTGGCTTTGCTATCTTCGCGTAATCGCGAATAAACTTCCTATAATATGAAGTTAGCCTTAGAAAGCTCTTGAGTTCTTTTAGGTTCGATGGAGGCAGCATGTTTTTAATGGAATTGACTTTCTTTGGGTCAGGGAGTATTCCTTCGTGAGTCACGATGTACCCCAAAAATTCCACACTTCTTTTCAGAAATTGCGTCTTTTCAAGGTTGACCTTAAGACTCGCAATCAAAAGCCTGGCAAGGATAGTGTCGATGTCCCTTAAATGTGTAGCTTCGTCTCTGCTGAAAATTATGATGTCGTCGATATATACGAAACAAATACGACCTATGTATTCTTTTAGCACGTCGTCTATCATGCGCTGGAAGATAGAGGGTGCATTTTTCAGACCGAAAGGAAGGCGCAAAAATTCATATTTTCCATTCATTGTGGAAATTGCTCTCCTTCATTGGGATTTGGTGGAATCCCGAAGTAAGGTCGAGTGTCGTGAAAAATTTCGCATTACCAAGACTCGCGATAGTGCCATTGATATCAGGGATAGGGTACGTATCGGGGATTGTTACGGCGTTTAGCCGCTTAAAGTCAATGACCATTCGATATTTCTTTTCTCCATCGGATTGAGATTTCTTTGGTACGATCCATATGGGTGAATTGTAGGGACTCTTGGAAGGACGAATGATGCCTTCTGATAGTAAGTCCCGGATTTGCTTTTCCACCTCCTCGCGCATATTAACGGGGTAGGGGTATCTTTCTGTATAGATGGGGTTCTCGGTTACAGTTTTAATCTCTGCCTGGACATTGGTGTGGATTTCCATGCTTCGGTCGACCGGTCTGAACAAAATTTCATATTTTTCTAGTATCTGGTATAGCTTATTTCTTGTAAAGTGGGTAATATTATTATAAAGGGGGATATTTGTACTGATACTATTCACCTGCTGCGCTTTTTTTCGTTTAAGAGGCAGCAGAATGTCTGGTTTTAAAATGAGAACATTCAGTTCCCGGTCTAAGACTGCCTTGATTTCTGACAACGTATCGTCGCCTATTATTCCGTCGAACGATTTGAGGCCTGGGAGAACAAAAAAGGTGGTGAGTAGGTCTTTGCCTACAAATTTAAAGAAGTGTCCACATATTTTCCTGTCCACCTTTATAGTTCCACCCGCGGAGATTACATGAAACGGCTTTTCTACCGGTGAAGTATTTTGTGCTATGCGTTCACTTATATAATTTTTATTCGCCCCCGTATCCACTAAAAATTCTAGAACACCAAAATCTTGTGTAGCGTATTCTAAATACGGTACGCCGGACACGAGGCTCCCATGGTAAAATTTACCTGATCGCCTGTTGTTTGTTCGCTGTTGTTGTTGGTTGAGGTGCTCGGGCTCTCTTCTTCGTCTACTGGAATCAGATGGAATAATTTCTGTTGCTTACTCGGGGTTTTGTTTGCATATCCTTTGTAGCTTGTAGAACTTGCCCCCCTTTTTGTATTGTCGTATCTAGAGAATATGCTGTTGCCTCTTTGTCGGCTCTGTGAAGATGGTTCGGCGTCCATTCTTACTACCGTGTTGTTTCTCCAACTTGGGGTGGACTGATTGCTCAATTTCGTTTGACCTGAGCTTGGGTAAGAGGGCCGTTGCCCTGTTTGGTTGTTATCTCTCCAGCTGCGGCCCGAATTGTCTAAATTAGGATAATTTCTTCCATTGCGGGAAAAAAATTTTGGAGCTGAAGGTTGATAATTGTCATTTCTATTATCCCTGTGGACGGGTGGGCGTTAGATTGCATTTCTGCGATCCACATTCAAACTCTGCATGCCTCAGGTAGGATTTTCAGGTTTTGGACAAGAAGCAGGGCAGGAAGATCTCCGTTTAGCCCTCTTATGAAGACGTCTAACGCCCTTCGGCGTGTACGTATTTGTATACCTTTATTGTATTTATCATTAAAGAAAGCTGTTTCTGCACTTGAGCATAAAAATCGGACATCTTTTGCCGTCCTTGCGACATTAGTGTCAGTTGTTGCTCTAACGTTCCTATGTCCCTAATGTCTGCGTAATGCAGAGAGAGGATTTCCTTTATCGTCCTCCAGTCCGAATCTAGGATATTGTGCGCAAGTAGCTCAGATTCTGCCGCGCCCCTAATCTTCCCTCTAATGTGACTTAAGATAGCAGTGTATATTGGCTTATGTCGCACTATTTCATAATCACGTATAACTTGTTCGACGCTATGGACCCAGCAGCCGTAGTGCTCCCGTGATCCATCGAATAGCTGCAATTCTTTTACACAGTCGGGTAACTTAGCGACCTCCGCCAGCTCACTCTCTGTCCGAGGACTCACTAATGGCTCTACTATTAGTTCTTCCCTGGTGTCCAAAGACTGCCTTCGCACTTCCCGCACTTGGGCCTCTAGCCTTTCCAAATTATCACTCAATCCAGACAAGGATTCATCGCTGTTCTTTGATTCTACACCTTTGAGTCGTTGGTCAATTTTTTTGAGTTGGGCTAGTATGGCGTTAATGGCGCCATTCTGTTCCGTAAGCGATTTCTTCACCTCGTCTGCGTCCATGGTTTTATCTCTGTGAAAAAATAGGAAAAGAAATATACAGCAGGGATTAGTTTATACTCACAAGATCCAATATCTCATTGGAACTTTCTGGTTGAAACTTATTGAGATTTTCGTAAGGAAAAAATGTATTTATCTGTATTTTCCCTTTGCTAGTTCACTCTTTTTCACTTAGAACTTTTTCAACGTGTTGAAAATTTGTTTATTGTTTTTTACCCAGTTTTTTCTTTATCTGGGTTTTAGTTCACTTCCTCTTTCACTTAGAACAAGCACTTCGCACCGATTGCTCGGGCGCCACTTACAGTTCCCAGGATAGGAACCTTTAAAAAAGTAAAGTTGTGACGAACCAGCAGTTCGCCAATGGTTAAATCAAACACAAGAATTCAATTGAAATTCGCAAGACAAATTTATTGTGCACTGGTGGTACTCACTATCATAACTAACTCTAAACATAATTACTTCTTCCCATGAAACCTTTAACTCTACGCTACTTATGTTAACGTTGCAGATCCCACCACCATCAAATATTTCGCAATCGATGAGTTGTGCGTGCACGTCAATATTGCCTATGCTGCATTTCTCACGGGTTGTTGATCGTGTTGTGTTACCATTCGCTTGCGCGTGGACTACGTCAGCGAAAGTTCTATATTGGCCAACAAACTCACATGCACGGCAACGTGAGTAAAGGGTGCGCCATTGGGGGTATTGGGAATATGGGTGTGATAACTTATATATATAGTATATATATATATTTTTTTTTTGCAATTTCGGCCCCATTTTAACAGCTAGAAGCTTCAAATTTCACTAAATGCTTACGTGTATAGCATATATTGATGTCTGAAAAAATCATTGAGATCGGTGGTATACATAGTATATATCTCATAAAACCGACTGTTCAGATAAGAAACTTTTCGCAATCTCTGCCCCGTTTTAACAGCTAGAAGCTTTAAATTTCACCAAATGCTTACGTATATAGCATATATTCTTGTCTCAAAAAATCATAGAGATCGGTGGTATATATATTATATACTTCATATAAACTGTAATTTTTGCCCCTTTTTTACGGCTAGAAGCTTCAAAATTCATCAAATTTCTTCAAACAGTGACGTTTACGTCATATATTTTTGAAATACGTGATTCCTAGTCATAGTTTTTACATGCAGACCACAGAAAACGTGAAGCTTTGCATCCTCACACAAAATACCTACCTATTTTTATACTCAGTTGAGCAGAGCTCACAGAGTATATTAAGTTTGATTGGATAACGGTTGGTTGTACATATATAAAGGAATCGAGATAGATATAGACTTCCATATATCAAAATAATCAGGATCGAAAAAGAATTTGATTGAGCCATGTCCGTCCGTCCGTCCGTTCGTCCGTCCGTCCGATAACTTGAGTAAATTTTGAGGTATCTTGATGAAATTTGGTATGTAGGTTCCTGAGCACTCATGTCGTTGAAGATATCATGATGAATTCTGGCAGGGACGTTACTCCTATTACTATATGTAAGCCTAATAAAAATTAGCAAAATCGGAGAAGGACCACGCCCACTTTAAAAAAAAAAAATTTTTTAAAGTAAAATTTTAACAAAAAATTTAATATCTTTACAGTATATAAGTAAATTATGTCAACATTTAACTCCAGTAATGATATGGTGCAACAAAATACAAAAATAAAAGAAAATTTCAAAATGGGCGTGGCTCCGCCCTTTTTCATTTAATTTGTCTCGGATACTTTTAACGCCATAAGTCGAACAAAAATTAACCAATCCTTTTGAAATTTGGTAGGGGCATAGATTTTATGGCGTTAACTGTTTTCTGTAAAAATGGCCGAAATCGGTTGATGCCACGCCCAGTTTTTATACACAGTCGTCCGTCTGTCCTTCCGCATGGCCGTTAACACGATAACTTGAGCAAAAATCGACATATCTTTAATGAACTTAGTTCACGTGCTTACTTGAACTCACTTTATCTTGGTATGAAAAATGAACGAAATCCGACTATGACCACGCCCACTTTTTCGATATCGAAAATTATGAAAAATGAAAAAAATGCCATAATTCTATACCAAATACGAAAAAAGGGATGAAACATGGTAAGGTAATTGGATTGTTTTATTGACGCGAAATATAACTTTAGAAAAAACTTTATAAAATGGTTGTGACACCCACCATATTAGGTACAAGAAAATGAAAAAGTTCTGCAGGGTGAAATAAAAAACCCTTAAAATCTTGGCAGGTATTATATATATAAATAAATTAGCGGTATCCAACAGATGATGTTCTGGGTCACCCTGGTCCACATTTTGGTCGATATCTGGAAAACGCCTTCACATATACAACTAAGGGCCACTCCCTTTTAAAACTATCATTAATACCTTTAATTTGATACCCATATCGTACAAGCTCATTCTAGAGTCACCTCTGGTCCACCTTTACCTCGCTATATCGAAAAGGCGAACACCTATAGAACGAAGGCCCACTCCCTTTTAAAAATACTCATTAACTCTTTTCGTTTGATAACCATATTGCACAAACGAATTCTAGAGTCACCCCTGGCCCACTTTATGGCGATATCTGGAAACGGCTTCCACCTATAGAACTAAGGATTACTCCCTTTTAAAAAACTCATTAACACCTTTCTTTTGATACCCATATTGTACAAACAAATTCTAGGGTCACCCCTGGTCCACCTTTATGGCGATATCTAGAAACGGCGTCCACCTATAGAACTGAGGATTACTCCCTTTTAAAATACTCATTAACACCTTTCATTTGATACCCATATCGTACAAACGCATTCTAGAGTCAACCCTGATCCACCTTTAGGCTATATCCCTAAATGGCGTCCACCTATAGAACTATGGCCCACTCCCTCATAAAATACTCTTTAATGCCTTTCATTTGATACACATGTCATACAAACACATTCCAGGGTGTTTAGGCCCAATGCCTAACTTTTACCTGATTGACGGCGCCCCTCCCTAACGTTTTAATAATATTTCCAGCCACCCACACTCACGCCGCATTTGTGTGCATGCATGCACATGCATGCGTTTCATACACATGCACGTGTGTGTGCAGGTTGTCAGCACCCATGCACGTATATGTGGGTGTCGTTGTGTGCGTGGCTTTTTTCCTCTCCTTAATACCAGAGGACCTTTTCGCGGCTTAGCGGTTGTCATCAACGGGACAACCGGTCTCTTTTTCGATCAACTGCCAACCAGCACACATCGCAAGGATCACCATCGTCACTTAAAACACCAAGGTAATATTGTCACCACAGTGTATATTTTCCGTCACTCTAAATTAAATATTATATTATAACGAGGAAATTCCTCTTTGTGTTCTTATTTATTTCTTTTGAGCGAACCATCCACTCCAAGATCGACCCTTGTGCGCCTACCCACTGCCGGTTTACGACGCACTCAGGCCGAACATTGGTCCTCCTCACCAGGAACTAAAAGCGCCTTTTTATATATACAGTCCACAACACAGCACATTTTGCCTACTAGACAATTTGCCGAAGGATTTTGCTTACAAAAAATTTATTTGCCACAGCAGATCACAGCAGCCAAAAATTGACAAGGAAAAAGTTGGAGTTTTTATATTGTACATAGGTGACCAGAGCCACAGCATATTCGCCAACCACAGCACAGCACAATCAAATTTTCTGACGACAAACTAAGAAGTAAGTGTTATATTTCTTGCCACTTTTTTTTGAGTGTTGTTTGTTTTTGCAAAATAAAGAAGAAACCCGTGTAGTGCGCGAAAAAAATAAAAAATTTAAATCAAGGAAAAAAAAAGTGAAAACAGTGAAGTGATTTAGTGAGCACCAATTTATTTTCTATTTTCAAAGGTTAAATCACTTGGTTTGTTAGCCTTTATTTCAGTCCTTGTGATTATCTGGTCTATCCCCCCCACCAGTGGTAAGGTTTTCCAGACACAACACAAGGAAGGGGGTAACCTAACCTCACTTTCCGCACCATACTAAATAGGTTTTTGTTGTTGTTTTTTTTGTATTTCACAAACACGAAATTAAGTTCAATTTAATTAATTAATCCGGTGCTCACTTCACTTTTTAAACATTTTTTACACTTTTTTTGGCGCTTGTTTTGCAATATCGCACGCATTTTTTCACTTCTTCAAAAATACACCCATTATTTGTGGAGGTGGCGAGTGGTCCCCTTTTTTGTTGTTGCCGTTGAGACAAAAATTTGTACATTAAATCTTTTGCTGTTTTCGCTGCTGTGACAAAATGTCTAAAAATAAATCCTTCTTGTTGTCCCTGTTGTGACAAAAAGTTGAAAAATAAACCTCTGTTGTTGTCGCTACCGAGACAAAAAGTCTGCAATATAAAAAGAAATAATAAAGCTTCGACTTTCAATAGTGTTTATTTACGGCTGGGCAGGTATTTTTACTCAAAATCGTTCCATTTCTCTAATCAGCAATTATTTCTTTAATAAATTCAAATAAGACCATGGAAACCTACATCAGACTGGTAGAATTAATCGCAGAGTTTGATACAGATTACAGCCTTATTCCGGAAAGCGACCATAGCAAACACACCCTTGCGATACAGCAGGAAGAGTTGCGGTCCTTGTGGAAGAAGGTAAAGTCTGCGTTTGATTCGCTACTAGGATCTGAGGAGGTGTCAGGGGATGACGTTATGGCGGTAAGAAAAAAGCAAAAAGCAGCATACGCAATCTACATGCGATGCCTAGCGTCTATATCTGCTGAGGCAGAAAAATACAAGAAAGCGGACAAGAACGTCAACCCTGAGCAAGAACCTCATGCGCATAAAATTCGCCTCCCTGCTTGCGACACGGAAGTTTTTAAAGGGGATTATCTGTCTTGGCCAACTTTTCGCGAACTTTTCACGGCAATTTATATAAACAATTCGAGCTTGAAAGGGGTGGAAAAGTTATTCCATCTCAACAACAAAACGCAGGGCGAAGCAAAAGATATCGTTAAAAAATGCCCTCTCACAAATGAAGGTTTCGAGATGGCCTGGAAAAACTTGTGTGAAAGATACGAAAACAAACGTATCTTAGTTAACACATAACTACAAATTTTATTTAACTTAAAAAAGGTAGAGAGTGAGTGTGGCAGTTCAATAAAAAAGCTGCAAAATGATATAAATAATTGTATTTCGTCCCTCAAATGCCACAAAATTGACACTTCCAATTGGGATGCAATCCTGACCTATCTATGCTCAACCAAGTTACCAGAGAGCACGCTGGCTCTTTGAGAGCAAAGTATAGACCATAAAATGGACATATCCAAGTGGGAGGATATGGATAAATTCCTGTCTAATCGGTTTCAGACACTTGAAACAGTGTCTGGTTTTACAGGGCATGCCACTTCGAAAGTGCAAAAACCAAACGCGTCGCGACAATCAACGGAACCCCCCACGAAAATACTTGGTGCTTTTCAAACGAAAGTATCCAAGCAAACAATAAAATCAATTTGTAAAATGTGTAAATCCCCTGAACACAGACTACGCAACTGTTCACGCTTCTGCGAGTTAACCCCAGTAGAAAGGATTAAATTTATAAAATCCATAAGTGGCTGCCTGAATTGCTTATCCCCATGACACACCGTTACGAAGTGCACCAGTTCCTACAACTGTTCCAAATGCCACTCTCGTCACCACACGCTCCTGCATGCGGATACATCTCAGCACACGGCTGTACGCAATCCTTTCAAAGATGCGGATAATAGCCCAACAACTTCGGCACAGGCGCGACAATCTGCGAACCAGAATGTAAAATCCTGTCATGACAATTCCAGCACAGGCGTGCTATTAGGAACTGCTCGCGTACACATTCGCCATAATGGTACCGACTTCTCCGCACGGGCATTAATTGATTCAGGGTCTGAATGTTCCTTTATAACTGAAAGACTGAAACGCAGAATCAATTTGCCAGCAAGAAAAATGCATGCCCAAGTTTCAGGCATCACAAATTCGGTGTCAGCCCAGGTGAAAGAAGCATCCAAAATTGAATTACGTTCACCAGTGGATGCCTGCTTCAGCCTGACTACACCCGTTCTAGTCCTAGCCAAACTCACTGGGAATCTTCCATCCTGCCATATCAACGTCATGACTATGCAGGCATTCCCAGACTTGGTTTTGGCAGACAAGAGGTTCTACATCAACGAAGATGTAGACCTCATACTTGGAGGAGACATATATCCCCAAATTATACTGAGTGGTCTGAAAAAGAATGTACTAAATACACTTTTGGCCCAAGAGACAGTGTTCGGTTGGATACTAACCGGTCGCATCGAAGCACCGAGTCCAACGAAGAGCATCATGTCATTCTACAACGAGGTTGCGTTGGACAACCAATTAAAAGCTTTCTGGGAGGTAGAAAATGTTCCCAAAAACAAAATGCTTAATGAAGAAGAAAGGTATTGTGAACAATTATTTAAGGACACAACAAAACGTGATGAAAGTGGAAGATATACGGTCTCGCTACCATTCAGGCAGGATTACCCTGAGAAGATTGCATTAGGACCGTCTCTAAAGCGCGCATGTTCACAATTCTTCAGAAATGAGGGGCGATTACTGAAAAACCAAGAGTTAGGGAAAGAGTATGTTCGGGTGTTATCCGAATACGAAACGCTTGGACATATGAGAAAAATTAAAAATAATGTACCATCCGACGATTCGGATAATTATTTCCTGCCCCACCACGCCGTTGTAAAGGCGGAAAGTACCACTACCAAGGTGCGCGTCGTCTTCAACGCGTCAAGTCCGACAGCAAATGGCATTAGTCTAAACGACATACTCCACCCAGATCCAGTACTCCAAGCAGACTTGCCTATTTTAATTTTACGTTGGCGACTGTATCGCTTTGTCTTTAATAGTGACATAGAAAAGATGTATAGGCAAATTTGGGTGACCGATAATCACGCCAAATTTCAAAGAATTGTCCATCGAACATCCCCCAACGAAGCCATCAGTCTTTACGAACTAAAGACTGTCACATTTGGTGTAAACTGTGCCCCCTACCTCGCGATACGGTCACTTCTACAATTGGCTAATGATGTAGAAAATACCCACCCAATAGCATCGGGTATATTACGCGAAAGTATGTATGTCGACGACGTTTTATCTGGAGGGCATACAATAGCGTCAACTACCAAAGCAAGGAACGAGATTCGCGAAGCATTACACTCAGCTGGCTTTCCATTGCGCAAGTGGACATCCAATTGTGAGGAAGTCCTTCAGGACATCCCCAAAACGGATTTGCTCAGCGAGGACTTCCTAGCGTTTGAAGAGGCTAGCTCGGTGAAGGCACTCGGAATACGATGGAACGCGCATTCAGACATGTTTTACTTCACCGCAGGAGTTTTAGAGAAGGGCGAGAACATCACCAAACGCGCAATCCTATCCGCTATAGCCAAACTTTTCGACCCTTTAGGCTGGCTTGCACCAATGGTCATAGTAGCAAAAATATTAATGCAGAATATTTGGTTAGAAGGCACCGGATGGGATGAGCCTGTGTCACCAAATACATTAGAACGGTGGAAAACCTTCACCCAACACTATGGCGAAATAGATAACATACGGATACCGCGGTGGGTAAATTTTTCCCCGGAAGGCGAAATAGAAATCCACGGCTTCTGTGACGCTTCCGAGAAAGCATATGCTGCAGCGATATATATGCGCGTAAAAAGAGACGATCAGGTTTTCATTCACTTACTCTTAGCAAAAACCAGAGTAGCTCCAGTGAAAACCATCTCGCTACCACGTTTAGAACTCTGCGGCGCCGTGCTTCTCGCAGAAATGATGGAATCAATATTCCGAAATATTCATTTGGGAACCGTAAAAGTTCACCTCTGGACGGATTCAACCATCGTACAGCCGAAGACAGCCCCGTTCTTACTTGTTTATTTTATATTTATCTTAAAAATCGTTAAGATATGTTCAAATTTCACCAAATGCTTACGTGTATAGCATATATTGTTGTCTGAAAAAATCATTGAGATCGGTGGTATATATAGCATATATCTCATACAACCGATTGTTCAGATAAGAAACTTTGCGCAATTTCTGCCCCATTTTAACAGCTAGAAGCTTCAAATTTCACCAAATGCTTACGTATATAGCATATATTGTTGTCTGAAAAAATCATAGAGATCGGTGGTATATATATTATATACCCCATATAAACCGTAATTTTTGCCCCTTTTTTACGGCTAGAAGCTTCATCAAATTTCATCAAATAGTTACGTTTGCGTCATATATTGTTGAAATACGTGATTCGTAGTCATAGTTTTTACACGCAGACCACAAAAAACCTGAAACTTTGCATCCTCACATAAAGTACCTACCTGTTTTTATACCTTTCATGAAAATGAAATTGTATATTAATTTCGTCACGAAACCCAAAATTGTAAGTCCTTAAAGGAAAATAGATAAACCCACGATTAAGTATACCGAAATAATCAGGATGAAGAGCTGAGTTGATTTAGCCATGTCTGTCTGTCCGTCTGTCGGTTTGTATGCAAACTAGTCCCTCAATTTTAGAGATATCTTGATAAAATTTGGTGAGCAGGCGTATTTGGGTATCCGATAAGACATTTGCCGGAACCGGCCGGATCGGACCACTATAGCATATATCCTCCATACAAACCGGTTTTTCAGAAAAAGAGGGCTTTTGTCATATCTTACTTAATTTAACATATTGAAGCTTGAAACTTCACCATATAATTTCGTATATTGCACATATTGTTGCCTGAAAAAATTGATGAGATCGGTCGTATATATAGTATACATCCCCCACAACCGATTGTTCAGATAAGAAACTTTTCGTAATTACTGCCCTATTTTAAGAGCTAGAGGCTTCAAATTTCAACGAATGCTTACGTATATAGCATATATTGTTGTCTGAAAAATCATAGAGATCGGTTGTATATATAGTATATATCTCATACAACCGATTGTTCAGATAAGAAACTTTTCACAATTTCTACCCCATTTTAACAGCTATAAGCTTCAAATTTCACCAAATGTTTACGTATATAGCATATATTGTTGTCTGAAAAAACCATAGAGATTGGTGGTATATATATTATATACCCCATATAAACTGTAATTTTTGCCCCTTTTTTACGGCTAGAAGCTTCAAAATTCATCAAATTTCATCAAATAGTTACGTTTACGTCATATATTTTTGAAATACGTGATTCGTAGTCATAGTTTTTACATGCAGACCACAAAAAACGTGAATCTTTGCATCCTCACATAAAGTACCTACCTATTTTTATACTCAGTTGAGCAGAGCTCACAGAGTATATTAACTTTGATTGGATAACGGTTGGTTGTACAGGTATAAAGGAATCGAGATAGATATAGACTTCCATATATCAAAATCATCAGTATCGAAAAAAAATTCGATTGAGCCATGTCCGTCCGTCCGTCCGTCTGCCCGTTAACACGATAACTTGAGTAAATTTTGGGGTATCTTGATGAAATTTGGTATGTAGGTTCTTGGGCACTCATCTCAGATCGCTATTTAAAATGAACGATATCGGACAATAACCACGCCCACTTTTTCGATATCGAAAATTTCGAAGAATCGAAAAAGTGCGATAATTCCTTACCAAATACGGATAAAGCGATGAAACCTGGTAGGTGAGTTGAATTTATGACGCAGAATAGAAAACTAGTAAAATTTTGGACAATGGGCGTGGCACCGCCCACTTTTAAAAGAAGGTAATTTAGAAGTTTTGCAAGCTGTAATTTGGCAGCCGTTGAAGATATCATGATGAAATTTGGCAGCAACGTTACACTTATTACTATATGCCTGTTTAATAAAAATTAGCAAAATCGGAGAACGACCACGCCCACTTTTTAAAATTTTTTTTTTTTAATTCAAATTTTAAAATAAAAGTTAATATCTTTACAGTATATAAGTAAATTAAGTCAACATTCAACTCCAGTAATGATATGGTGCAACAAAATACAAAAATAAAAGAAAATTTCAAAATGGGCATGGCTCCGCCCTTTTTCATTTAATTTGTCTAGGATACTTTTAATGCCATAACTCGAACAAACATTTACCAATCCTTGTGAAATTTGGCAGAGGCTTAGATTCTAGGACGATAACTGTTTTCTGTGAAAAAGGGCGAAATCGGTTGAAGCCACGCCCAGTTTTTATACACAGTCGACCGTCTGTCCTTCCGCTCGGCCGTTAACACGATACCTTGAGCAAAAATCGATATATCTTTACTAAACTCAGTTGACGTACTTATCTGAACTCACTTTGTATTGGTGTCAAAAATGGCCGAAATCCGACTATGACCACGCCCACTTTTTCGATATCGAAAATTACGAAAAATGAAAAAAATGCCATAATTATATACCAAATACGCAAAAAGGGATGAAACATGGTAATTGTATTGGTCTATTGACGCAAAATATAACTTTAGAAAAAAACTTGGTAAAATGGGTGTGACACCTACCATATTAAGTAGAAGAAAATGAAAAAGTTTTGCAGGGCGAAATCAAAAGCCCTTGGAATCTTGGAAGGAATACTGTTCGTGGTATTACATATATAAATAAATTAGCGGTACCCGAAAGATAATGTTCTGGTTCACCCTGGTCCACATTTTGGTCGATATCTCGAAAACGCCTTCACATATACAACTAAGGGTCACTCCATTTTAAAACCCTCATTAGTACCTTTAATTTGATACCCATATCTTACAAACACATTCTAGAGTCACCCCTGGTCCACGTTTATGGCGATATCTCGAAAAGGCGTCCACCTTAAGAACTAGGACACACGCCCTTTTAAAATACTCATTAAAACCTTTGATTTGATACCCATATCGTACAAACAAATTCTAGAGTTACCCCTGGTCCACCTTTATGGCGATATTTCGAAAAGGCGTCCACCTATAGAACTAAGGTCCACGCCCTTTTAAGATACTCATTAACACCTTTAATTTGATACCCATATCGTACAAACAAATTCTAGAGTCACCCCTGGTCCACGTTTGTGGCGATATCTCGAAAAGGCGTCCACACATAGAACTAAGGCCCACTCCTTTTTAAAATACTCATTAACACCTTTCATTTGATACCCATATCGTACAAACAAATTCTAGAGTCGCCCCTGGTCCACCTTTATGGCGATATTTCGAAAAGGCGTCCACCTATAGAACTAAGGCCCACGCCCTTTTAAAATACTCATTAACACCTTTTATTTGATACCCATATTGTACAAACGCATTCTAGAGTCACCCCTGGTCCACTTTTATAACGATATTCCGAAAAGGCGTCCACCTATAGAACTAAGGCCCACTCCCTTTTAAAACACTTATTAACACCTTTCGTTTGATACCCATATCGTACAAACAAATTCTAGAGTCACCCCTGGTCCATCTTTATGCCGATATCTCGAAACGGCGTCCATCTATAGAACTAAGGCCCATTCCCTATTAAAATAGTCATTACCACCTTTCATTTGATACCCATATCGTACAAAATAAATTCTAGAGTCACCCTTGGTCCACCTTTATGGCGATATCTCGAAAAGGCGTCCACCGATAGAACTTAGGCCCACTCCCTTTTAAAATTATCATTAACACATTTCATTTGATACCCATATCGTACAAACAAATTCTAGAGTCAGGCCTGGTCCACCTATATGGCGATATCCCTAAATGGCGTCCATCTATAGAACTATGGCCCACTTCCTCTTAAAATACTCTTTAATACCTTCCATTTGATACACATGTCATACAAACACATTCCAGGGTTACCCTTGGTTCTTTTTACAACATGGAGATTTTCCCTTACTTTGTCTCCACAGCTGTCAACTGAGTATGTAATGTTCGGTTACACCCGAACTTAGCCTTCCTTACTTGTTTATTTTATATTTATTTTAAAAATCGTTTAGGTATATAGATCTGTTCACTATATATTTCTTATTTTATACATCCCATTATTCGGAGATTACGAACGGGATAAGATTATTGTTCAGCCCCATTCATGAAAGGTATGAAGTCTTCGGCACAGCCGAAGACAGTCCCGTTCTTACTTGTTTATTTTATATTTATCTTAAAAATTGTTTAGGTATGTTCAAATTTCACTAAATGCTTACGTGTATAGCATATATTTTTGTCTGAAAAAATCATAGAAACCGGTGGTATATATAGTATATATCTCATACAACCGATTGTTCAGATAAGAAATTTTGCGCAATTTCTTCCCCATTTTAACAGCTAGAAAGAGGCTTCAAATTTCACCAAATGCTTACGTGCATAGCATATATTGTCGGTGGTATATATAGTATATATATTGTAACGAGTGTTAGCAGCACTGAGCGATGCTATCGTCTCTAAGCCGATGCTAAGCAGTGACGTGAATGCACATCAATAATTCAATCATTATGTATCTACATAAACGAAACAATAACTGCGTCTACATATATGTACCATGTACGTATACGAGCAGCGGAGAGTCAATGCACTAACACATACATCTGGGAGACGCTGAAAAGGAGACAATTGTAAACAAGTAGAAACTATATGAGAACTATAAACACACGAAATAGTTGGTAAGTTCTGGAAATAGAAGAGCCTAGATGTATGCAGCGTAAACTATAAAAGTGGCGCAAGCGAGTAAGAAGTAATTCAGTTTGAGTTGAGCTATCAATCAGTTTGATTAAGCACGCGATCTGGCGGCCAATAGTAGAGTTCAATTTGAGTTATCAATCAGTTTGGTTATTAAGCCATCGAGTAGCAAAGTATAAGTGTCATTGTGAAGTACTTTAATAAAGGCAATTTTTCCATTATTCAATATTGGAGTTATTTATTCAACAATTTAGTGATTCGAACTTAGCAGAGGATTGCAAATAAGAGGATTTGCAGCAAATTCGTTACAATATGGTGGTATATATAGTATATATATATATAGTATATATATATTCGCAATTTTAGCCCCATTTTAACAGCTAGAAGCTTCAAATTTTACCGAATGCTTACGTATATAGCATATATTGTTGCCTGAAAAAATCATAGAGATCGGCTGTATATATAGTATATATCTCATACAACCGATTGTTCAGATATGAAACTTTTCGCAATTCCTACCCCATTTTAACAGCTATAAGCTTCAAATTTCACCGATTGCTTACGTATATAGTATATATTTTTATGTCAAGAAATCATAGAGATCGGTGATATATATAATACATATATGATGGTATATATAGTATATATATATATATAGTATATATATATATATTTTTGCGATTTCGGCCCCATTTTATCAGCTAGAAGCTTCAAATTTCACCATATGCTTACGTGTATATCATATATTGATGTCTGAAAAAATCATTGAGATCGGTGGTATAGACAGTATATATCTCATACAACCGATTGTTCAGATAAGAAACTTTGCGCAATTTCTGCTCCGTTTTAACAGCTAGAAGCTTCAAATTTCACAAAATGCTTACATATATAGCATATATTGTTGTCTGAAAAAATTATAAAGATCGGTGGTATATATAGTATATATATGGTGGTATATATAGTATATATATATATATATTCGCAAATTTTAGCCCCATTTTAACAGCTAGAAGCTTCAAATTTCACAGAATACTTACGTATATAGCATATATTGTTGTCTGAAAAAATCATCGAGATCGGTTGTATATATAGTATATATGTCATACAACCGATTGTTCAGATAAGAAACTTTTCGCAATTTCTACCCCATTTTAACAGCTATAAGCTTCAAATTTCACCGATTGCTTACGTATATAGTATATATTGTTGTGTCAAGAAATCATAGAGATCGGTGATATTTATAATATATATATGATGGTATATATAGTATATATATATATATATAGTATATATATATATTTTTTTGCGATTTCGGCCCCATTTTAACAGCTAGAAGCTTCAAATTTCACCATATGCTTACGTGTATAGCATATATTGATGTCTGAAAAAGTCATTGAGATCGGTGGTATACACAGTATATATCTCATACAACCGATTGTTCAGATAAGAAACTTTGCGCAATTTCTGCTCCGTTTTAACAGGTAGAAGCTTCAAATTTCACAAAATGCTTACATATATAGCATATATTGTTGTCTGAAAAAATCGTAGAAATTGGTGGTATATATATTATATAATTCATATAAACTGTCATTTTTGCCCCTTTTTTACGGCTAGAAGCTTCAAAATTCATAAAATTTCATCAAATAGTTACGTTTACGTCATATATTTTTGAAACACGTGATTGGTAGTCATAGATTTTACATGCACACCACAAAAAACATGAAGCTTTGCATCCTCACACAAAGTACCTACCTATTTTTATACCTTTCATGAAAATGAAATGGTATATTAATTCCGTCACGAAACCCAAAATTGTAAGTCCTTAAAGGAAAATAGATAGACCCACCATTAAGTATACCGAAATAATCAGGATGAAGAGCTGAGTTGATTTAGCCATGTTCGTGTGTCCGCCTGTCTGTTTGTATGCAAACTAGTCGCTCAATTTTAGAGATATATTGATAAAATTTGGTGAGCGGCTGTATTTGGGTGTCCGATTAGACGTTTGCCGGAACCGGCCAGATCGGACCACTATAGCATATATTCTCCATACAACCGATTTTTCAGAAAAAGAGGATTTTTGTCATATCTTACCCAATTTAACAGATTGAAGCTTCAAACTTCACCATATAATTTCGTATATTGCACATATTTTTGCCTGAAAAATTTGATGGGATCGGTCGTATATATAGTATACATCCCCAACAACCGATTGTTCAGATAAGAAACTTTTCATAATTACTGCCCTATTTTAAGGGCTAGAGGCTTCAAATTTCACCGAAGGCTTACGTATATAGCATATATTGTGGTCTGAAAAAATCATAGAGATCGGTTGTATATATAGTATATATCTCATACAACCTATTGTTCAGATAAGAAACTTTTCGCAATTTCTACCCCATTTTAGCAGCTAGAAGCTTCAAATTTCACCAAATTTGGTGAGCGGGTGTATTTGGGTGTCCGATTAGACATTTGTCGGAACCGGCCGAATGGGACCACTATAGCATATATCCTCCATACAACCGATTTTTCAGCAAAAGAGGATTTTTGTCATATCTTCAATTCAATTTAACAGATTGAAGCTTCAAACTTCACCATATAATTTCGTATATTGCACATATTGTTGCTTGAAAAAATTGATGAGATCGGTCGTATATATAGTATAGTATATATAGTATATATCCCCCGATCGGTGGTATACATAGTATATATTTCATACAACCGATTGTTCAGATAAGAAACTTTTCGCAATTTCTGCCCCGTTTTAACAGCTAGAAGCTTCAAATTTAACCAAATGCTTCCGTATATAGCATATATTATTGTCTGAAAAAATCATAGAGATCGGTGGTATATATATTTTATACTTCATATAAACTATAACTTTTTCCCCTTTTTCACGGCTAGAAGCTTCAAAATTCATCAAATTTCTTCAAATAGTTACGTTTACGTCATATATTTTTGAAATACGTGATTCCTAGTCATAGTTTTTACATGCAGACCACAAAAAACGTGAAGCTTTGCATCCTCACACAAAATACCTACCTATTTTTATACTCAGTTGAGCAGAGCTCACAGAGTATATTAACTTTGATTGGATAACGGTTGGTTGTACAGGTATAAAGGAATCGATCAGGAATCATCAGTATCGAAAAAAAATTCGATTGAGCCA
This sequence comes from Eurosta solidaginis, assembly GCF_040869045.1. Classification (NCBI taxonomy): domain Eukaryota; kingdom Metazoa; phylum Arthropoda; class Insecta; order Diptera; family Tephritidae; genus Eurosta; species Eurosta solidaginis. The sequence goes on from NC_090324.1 coordinate 119,007,872, forward strand.
TGTCCGTCCGTCCGTCCGTCTGTCCGTTAACACGATAACTTGAGTAAATTTTGAGGTATCTTGATGAAATTTGGTATGTAGGTTCCTGGGCACTCATATCAGATCGCTATTTAAAATGAACGATATCGGACAATAACCACGCCAACTTTTTCGATATCGAAAATTTCGAAAAATTGAAAAAGTGCGATAATTCCTTACCAAATACGGATGAAGCGATGAAACTTGGTAGGTGAGTTGAACTTATGACGCAGAATAGAAAACTAATAAAATTTTGGTCAATGGGCGTGGCACCGCCCACTTTTAAAAGAAGGTAATATAGAAGTTTTACAAGCTGTAATTTGGCAGTCGTTGAAGATATCATGATGAAATTTGGCAGGAACGTTACGCTTATTACTATATGTATGCTTAATAAAAATTAGCAGAATCGGAGAACGACCACGACCACTTTTTAAAAAATTTTTTTTTTAATTCAAATTTTAAAAGAAAAGTTAATATCTTTACAGTATATAAGTAAATTATGTCAACATTCAACTCCAGTAATGATATGGTGCAACAAAATACAAAATAAAAGAAAATTTCAAAATGGGCGTGGCTCCGCCCTTTTTCATTTAATTTGTCTATGATACTTTTAATGCCATAAGTCGAACAAAAATTTACCAATCCTTGTGAAATTTGGCAGATGCCTCGATTCTAGGACGATAACTGTTTTCTGTGAAAAAGGGTGAAATCGGTTGAAGCCACGCCCAGTTTTTATACACAGTCGAACGTCTGTCCTTCCTCTCGGCCGTTAACACGATAACTTGAGCAAAAATCCATATATCTTTACTAAACTCAGTTGACGTACTTATCTGAACTCACTTTATATTGGTGTAAAAAATGGCCGAAATCCGACTATGACCACGCCCACTTTTTCGATATCGAAAATTACGAAAAATGAAAAAAATGCCATAATTATATACCAAATACGATAAAAGGGATGAAACATGGTAATTGTATTGGTCTATTGACGCAAAATATAACTTTAGAATAAAAACTTGGTAAAATGGGTGTGACACCTGCCATATTAAGTAGAAGAAAATGAAAAAGTTTTGCAGGGCGAAATCAAAAGCCCTTGGAATCTTGGTAGGAATACTGTTCGTGATATTACATATATAAATAAATTAGCGGTACCCGACAGATGATGTTCTGGATCACCCTGGTCCACATTTTGGTCGATATCTCGAAAACGCTTTCACATATACATCTAAGGGCCACTCCCTTTTAAAACCCTCATTAATACCTTTAATTTGATACCCATATCGTACAAACACATTCTAGAGTCACCCCTGGTCCACTTTTATGGCGATATCTCGAAAAGGCGTCCACATATAGAACTAAGGCCCACTCCTTTTTAAAATACTCATTAACACCTTTCATTTGATACCCATATCGTACAAACAAATTCTAGAGTCACCCCTGGTCCACCTTTATGGCGATATCTCGAAAAGGCTTCCACCTATAGAACTAAGGCCCACGCCCTCTTAAAATACTCATTAACACCTTTCATTTGATACTCATATCGTACAAACAAATTCTAGAGTCAACCCAGATCCATCTTTATGGCGATATCTCGAAACGGCGTCCATCTATAGAACTTAGGCCCACGCCCTTTTAAAATACTCATTAATACCTTTCATTTGATACCCATATCGTACAAAATAAATTCTAGAGTCACCCCTGGTCCACCTTTATGGTGATATCTCGAAACGGCGTCCATCTATAGAACTTAGGCCCACGCCCTTTTAAAATACTCATTAATACCTTTCATTTGATAACCATATCGTACAAAATAAATTCTAGAGTCACCCCTGGTCCACCTTTATGGCGATATCTCGAAAAGGCGTCCACCTATAGAATCTAGGCCCACCCCCTTTTAAAATTATCATTAACACATTTCATTTGATACCCATATCGTACAAACAAATTCTAGAGTCAGGCCTGGTCCACCTTTATGGCGATATCCCTAAATGGCGTCCATCTATAGAACTATGGTCCACTTCCTCTTAAAATACTCTTTAATACCTTCCATTTGATACAAACACATTCCAGGGTTACCCTAGGTTCTTTTTACAACATGGTGATTTTCCCTTACTTTGTCTCCACAGCTCTCAACTGAGTATGTAATGTTCGGTTACACCCGAACTTAGCCTTCCTTACTTGTTTATTTTATATTTATCCTAAAAATCGTTTAGATATGTTCAAATTTCACCAAATGCTTACGTATATAGCATATATTGTTGTCTGAGAAAATCATAGATACCGGTGGTATATATAGTATATATCACATACAACCGATTGTTCAGATAAGAAACTTTGCGAAACCTCTTCCCCATTTTAACAGCTAGAAGCTTCAAATTTCACCAAATGCTTACGTGTATAGCATATATTGTTGTCTGAAAAAATCATTGAGATCGGTGGTATATATAGTATATATCTCATACAACCGATTGTTCAGATAAGAAACTTTGCGCAATTTCTGCTCCATTTTAACAGCTAGAAGCTTCATATTTCACCAAATGCTCACGTATATAGCATATATTTTTGTCTGAAAAAATCATAGAGATCGGTGATATATATGTATATAATATACCTCATATAAACTGTCATTTTTGCCCCTGTTTTACGGCTATAAGCTTCAAAATTCATTAAATTTCATCAAATAGTTACGTTTACGCCATATATTAATGAAATAGGTGATTCGTAGTCATAGTTTTTACACGCAGACCACAAAAAATCTGAAACTTTGCATCCTCACACAAAGTACCTACCTGTTTTTTATTTTATATTTATCTTAAAAATCGTTTAGGTATGTAGATCTGTTCACTATATATTTCTTATTTTATACTTCCTATTATTCGGAGATTACGAACGGGATGAGGTTATTGTTCAGCCCCATTCATGAAAGGTATGAAGTCTTCGGCACAGCCGAAGACAGTCCCGTTCTTACTTGTTTATTTTATATTTATCTTAAAAATCGTTTAGATATGTTCAAATTTCATTAATGCTTACGTGTATAGCATATATTTTTGTCTGAAAAAATCATAGAAACCGGTGGTATATATAGTATATATCTCATACAACCGATTGTTCAGATAAGAAACTTTGCGCAATTTCTTCAGCTAGAAAGGAGCTTCAAATTTCACCAAATGCTTACGTGTATAGCATATATTGTTGTCTGAAAAAATCATTGAGATCGGTGGTATATATAATATATATATCATACAACCGATTTTTCAGATAAGAAACTTTGCGCAATTTCTGCTCCATTTTAACAGCTAGAAGCTTCATATTTCACCAAATGCTCACGTATATAGCATATATTTTTGTCTGAAAAAATCATAGAGATCGGTGATATATATGTATATAATATACCTCATATAAACTGTCATTTTTGCCCCTGTTTTACGGCTATAAGCTTCAAAATTCATTAAATTTCATCAAATAGTTACGTTTACGCCATATATTAATGAAATAGGTGATTCGTAGTCATAGTTTTTACACGCAGACCACAAAAAATCTGAAACTTTGCATCCTCACACAAAGTACCTACCTGTTTTTTATTTTATATTTATCTTAAAAATCGTTTAGGTATGTAGATCTGTTCACTATATATTTCTTATCTTATACATCCTATTATTCGGAGATTACGAACGGGATAAGATTATTGTTCAGCCCCATTCATGAAAGGTATGAAGTCTTCGGCACAGCCGAAGACAGTCCCGTTGTTACTTGTTTATTTTATATTTTTGTCTTAAAAATCGTTTAGATATGTTCAAATTTCACCAAATGCTTACGTGTATAGTATATATTGTTGTCTGAAAAAATCATAGAGATCGGTGGTATATATAGTATATATATGGTGGTATATATAGTATATATAACTTACAGTTCCCAGGATAGGAACCTTTAAAAAATTAAAGTTGTGACGAACCAGCAGTTCGCCAATGGTTAAATCAAACACAAGAATTCAATTGAAATTCGCAAGACAAATTTATTGTGCACTGGTGGTACTCACTATCATAACTAACTCTAAACATAATTACTTCTTCCCATGAAACCTTTAACTCTACGCTACTTATGTTAACGTTGCAGATCCCACCACCATCAAATATTTCGCAATCGATGAGTTGTGCGTGCACGTCAATATTGCCTATGCTGCATTTCTCACGGGTTGTTGATCGTGTTGTGTTACCATTCGCTTGCGCGTGGACTACGTCAGCGAAAGTTCTATATTGGCCAACAAACTCACATGCACGGCAACGTGAGTAAAGGGTGCGTCATTGGGGGTATTGGGAATATGGGTGTGATAACTCCTCCCCCTTTAAAGATCTGCGTCCCGCAGATCAAACGAAAAACGTGAAAGGTTTATGGTAGGTATGGAGTGGTCAAGGCTCCCTGTTGGTTGGCTAGTTCCTGAGTAATCAAGCTCAAATATAGATGTGTCCTTCGTGATCGTATTGGCCTTTGTGCGATATGCCCCGTGTTCGAATATTTCTGGAAGGTTTAGCTTTCTAGTGTACCATCTCCATAGGATAGCAGCGGCCACGACTATTCCACATACTGTTAGGGCGTCTGTAATGATAGGCAAATTGATTTTTTCATTAACGTATCCCAGATACCTTACGTTGTCCATTGTGATATCGTGGATATATTCCAGGTTTATCTTCATTGTATGATTTTTAACTTTGGAAAGGATGGCTGGCAGAGCCTGCACTGTTATGGCTTGGTTGCTGGAGAAAACTTGGTCACCGATCTTGATAGTTTCGTTGTTTAGTTGGATGACGTAGGTGCCGTTGATGGTGTTTGTGGAATTATTGCTCCTGATCACGCCTTGGTAATTCGAGAGGAATATCGTATTGTCGTTTACCAATTCTATAGTCGATCCATTTCTCCTGGTGAATTGGCAGCTAGCGTCTCCCCCTTTTAGTAATCGTGGTATGCAGCTATCTTCATCCAATTTTGATAAGGAGTCTGACCTGCATACTGTAGATGAACTGATTAGTATACAATTACCCGTCAACCCGTAAGTTTCCTCTTGGTTAACGAGCATCCTGTCAAACGGTAGGGCCAGCTGTTTGTGTCCGTATATGCCGGCGCGAGTGATCAGCATATTATATTTTTTGGCTGTTGCCTTCGGCATTGAGAGCACATAGAGAAGCAGTGTCCCATTTGTATATACTGACGGTTGACCGTACTCAATTGCTTCGATTATATTTTCATACGGAAGGGTCTCCATTTCCGACAGCACCTGATTGATCTCGTCATTGTCAAGTAAGTTTGTGTTGACAATACCACTTTTTGCCAGCTGGCATTACCGCACTATTTCGTTGACCTCTTCGTGAACGAGCAGGATATTGTGCAGTGCATTTTGATCAAATTCTGTTGCCTCGTTCTCCTTTGTAACATAGTTTGTGCGGTCCATCACCTCGTCAATTTTCTTCACGATGTCTTGGGTTGCCGTAAAAAGCTTCTTGTTAACTTTATATTGGTGGTTATATCTCTCAATTACTTCGTTTTGGCTGCGGAGAATATTATTCCAGTCGGTTGCGTCGGGTGACCCTGCCAACCATTTCCATGCTGATCCCAGCCAATCGATTGAGCGGGTTTTCCTAACTTTGCTTGTGTTGCTCGTTAATTTCTGGAGTCGCTCTAGTGTTTGGTTAATGTAGAGTTGAGCCAAAATCTTGTCGTCGGTTCGCCTCATTAGCCGGCTTGTCAATTCTTCCATCTGCATGGTAATTGTAGCATATTGTTGGAGGTTGATAGCGTGAATCAGCTTGAATGATCCGCCAATGATCCACCCATTTCCGTCCTGGATGGTTATGATGGGTTCTTTATAGTGGAAAATATGAAGGGCGCTGATGGCTGGTGCCAGCAGTGGGAATCTGCAAGGATGTTATTCTTGTTAGTGTGTTAGTAAAGTAATTCCTAAGTTACTTAAAAATTTTGTTAGGATTTGTAGGTTTTACTAACTAGTGTGAGAAAAGAAAAATTTAATTTTGCCTTTAGGGCTGTAAATGTAGTTATTAGTGCTAGGTTTACAGAAAGGGATTTTATTTTGATATTTTATTATTATGCATAGCTTTGGTCTTCTTGCTTAGATAAAATATTTTTTAGTGTGTTAGTAGCTTTTATTTATTTATTTATGTTTCTAGAATTAAAAATTTCGATAAATGTTTAGTAAAAATTTCGATACATGTTTAGTACAATATCTATAGGAATAGTTTTCATTGTCATTGTGGTTAGTCGAGAGAAAAAAAAGGATAAAAAATAAAAGGATGGTAGTTTTTCTTCAATTATTATTTTTTCCCTTATTACGCCTTTAAAATGGGAAAAAATAATTTGTTTTCTTGTTTAAGTATATTCCCCATTTCTTGAGCGGTAAGCAAAAAATGTGACTCTAAATTGCGGTTAAAAGATTTGTAAGTTGTAATTTTGATTAGTGGGGGAAAGGGAAACAAAATTTAAAAATATGAAAGGATAAAAAAGAATGGTTTATTGTTTTTATTTATACTTTTTTTGTTCTATAATTTTTCATTTCCCTTTTTTCCTTTGGCAATAAAATAAAAGAAAAAAGGAAAAGGCAAATTTAAAAGGGTTTGGTTTTTGTTTTTACTTTTTTTTGTGTTTTTTTTTTTTTTTTTTTTTTGCTTAGCGGATTAGGCGAAGAGCATAACTTTTTCTTTTTTTCACTCAACGGATTAGGCGAAGAGGATAATTTTTTCTTTTTTTCACTCAACGCATTAGGCGAAGAGGATAATTTTTTCTTTTTTTCACTCAACGGATTAGGCGAAGAGGATAATTTTTTCTTTTTTTTTCTCACTCAAGGGATTAGGCGAAGAGGATAATTTTTTCTTTTTTTCACTCAACGGATTAGGCGAAGAGTATAAAGTCTTATATTTTTTCTTCCTGCGGATTAGGCGCTAGGATTAAGTTTCAATGTTTTTATAGGCTAGAGTATCATACTGTTCTCGAACCAGCTATGGGGGATCGTGGAATCCGGTTTGGGAGTGGCGTAGCCATTTGTCAAATTCGATGGCGTCACAACCTACTAAGGTACGATTTGTCCCACTAACAAGCCCGCCCTTGTAGTAATGATCATTTCCTTTTGTTTCGATTTCTTTTCGTTTTTGTTTTTGAGTTATTATAATTTTTTCATTTATTTTTCTGTGATTTTTTCTCTATATTTTTTATTTTGCAACGATGTTTGCTTTTTTCTCAGTTATGTGCTAGGATGTGTGTTCCTGCGTTTGACATTTTTAATGTGAGTTTTGTGAATTTTTTTACCACTGACTGTGGTTACTGATACCCTGTTATCCTTTGCGACAATTTCCTTTCTATATATGGGTTCTTGTTTACCCTTGATCTGGTTGTCCTTCACGTATATGACATCATTTTCGTCATAACGCTCAGGTAAAGACCTTTTCCTATTATGTCGTTCAATCTGGGCTTGCTGCTTTTCTGTCAACAAAGTTTTCAAATATTCATTGGTCTTCCTACTTTTTTCTAGAAGTTCTTGGTAGTTGAAAGCTCTTGCGCGGTTGAAAAATATTTCGCTGGGCTTCCGGTTTGTAACAGAATGGATAGAATTGTTATATCGATCTACTGCTATGGTTACTAACTGCTTTGTTTTTAGGTTTGCGTTATCTGCCTTTAGGCACCTGATGATTTCGATTAAAGTGGAATGTAGTCTTTCCACCTGACCATTCACTTCGCTTCTCTGGGTCGGTGTGCGATACAACCTAACCCCTAATGATTCCAAGAGGTTCTGTATAATTGGACTAATCATACCGCGCTCGTTGTCGGTACCTAGGATATCTGGGGTCGTAAAATAGTGTAGGAGTTTCACTATTTTGTCGTGAAGGTGCAAAGTAGACTTGTTTCTCAAGTGAAAGAGTTTCGCAAATTTTGAAAATTTGTCAATACAACTGAGAAATTTCTCTCCTTGTATTTCAAATATGTCCACGTGAATAATTTCACAAGGACGTGATGGGATAGGTGTGTTTTGTAATTCTGGTTTATTTGGATGTCTATCGAATTTGTTAATTTTACACGTCTCGCAGGACGAGACGTATTTCTTGATGATGCTGTTCATTTTTGGGAAGTAGTATTTCTCTAAGATTTGCCTTTTATTTTCGGTGGCGTTGCGATGAGCTCTTTTGTGCTCTGCCCACACTATCTCGCAAATCCTATCAGGAGCTCTCAAATCCTCTACAATAGACTGACTTACACGGATTTTTTATTGCATAAAATTCTCTAGGTATACTTTTTGGAGCAGCCCTAGATTACCTTCTGGCATTTTAATGCCGTTGACAACATTCGGCCTAAGCTTCTCTTTGAGTACCCTAATAAGCTCCTCTTCAGTGATACCTTCTATCTTTAGGTAGTGTCTCGAGTAACCTGGATGAGGTTCTTCAAATATTTCTAGTCTGCCCCTAAATACAAGCTGGTTCCTAACTACGTTAAGGGGCACTTCAACGAACGGTATGAGGTCAGAATTGTCCTGTTCTGCACTGTGGATCGTATCATCGTCCTCGCTTTCAGAGTTCGCTGTTGATCCTGTGGTTGCGTTCCGACTGGCTGCTTCGGATGTTGATGTTGTGAGTGGGTTTGCTTGAGTTTTGAGTCGAGACAGAGCGTCAGCCACGACGTTAGATTTCCATGGTTTGTAGATTATCTCGTAATTGTATTCGTCAGTCCTAGCCTTCCAACGTTTTAGCTTGGCATTGTAATTACGATTGCTTAGAGAGAAAGTTAACGGTTGGTGGTCAGTAAATATACGTATCTTTTTAGCACCATAGAGGTAGTTCCGGAGGTTGTCCAAAGCCCATACGATAGCAAGCATTTCTTTTTCGTTTGTTGCTTATGCTTCTTCCGTAGTGGATAAACTCCGCGATATAAACGCTATGGGTTTTTCCTTGCCATCTTGGTCTTGTGATAGTACTGCACCAATAGCGAAATCGGAAGCGTTCGTCGTCAGGTTGAAGGATTTATCGAACTTAGGGAAGGTCAAGACTTCGAAGGTCGTCAATATCTCCTTGAGATTCGCGAATGCTTCTTGGGCTTCATCGTTCAAGGTAATCGGCACCTTTTTCGATTGAGTTGCCCTTACTTGTGCATGTTCCCCTCGCGTAAGGTTGGTAAGTGGCTTTGCTATCTTCGCGTAATCGCGAATAAACTTCCTATAATATGAAGTTAGCCCTAGAAAGCTCTTGAGTTCTTTTAGGTTCGATGGAGGCAGCATGTTTTTAATGGAATTGACTTTCTTTGGGTCAGGGAGTATTCCTTCGGGAGTCACGATGTACCCCAAAAATTCCACACTTTTTTTCAGAAATTGCGTCTTTTCAAGGTTGACCTTAAGACTCGCAATCAAAAGCCTGGCAAGGATAGTGTCGATGTCCCTTAAATGTGTAGCTTCGTCTCTGCTGAAAATTATGATGTCGTCGATATATACGAAACAAATACGACCTATGTATTCTTTTAGCACGTCATCTATCATGCGCTGGAAGATAGAGGGTGCATTTTTCAGACCGAAAGGATGCGCAAAAATTCATATTTTCCATTCATTGTGGAAATTGCTCTCCTTCATTGGGATTTGGTGGAATCCCGAAGTAAGGTCGAGTGTCGTGAAAAATTTCGCATTACCAAGACTCGCGATAGTGCCATTGATATCAGGGATAGGGTACGTATCGGGGATTGTTACGGCGTTTAGCCGCTTAAAGTCAATGACCATTCGATATTTCTTTTCTCCATCGGATTGAGATTTCTTTGGTACGATCCATATGGGTGAATTGTAGGGACTCTTGGAAGGACGAATGATGCCTTCTGATAGTAAGTCCCGGATTTGCTTTTCCACCTCCTCGCGCATATTAACGGGGTAGGGGTATCTTTCTGTATAGATGGGGTTCTCGGTTACAGTTTAAATCTCTGCCTGGACATTGGTGTGGATTTCCATGCTTCGGTCGACCGGTCTGAACAAAATTTCATATTTTTCTAGTATCTGGTATAGCTTATTTCTTGTAAAGTGGGTAATATTATTATCAAGGGGGATATTTGTACTGATACTATTCACCTGCTGCGCTTTTTTTCGTTTAAGAGGCAGCAGAATGTCTGGTTTTAAAATGAGAACATTCAGTTCCCGGTCTAAGACTGCCTTGATTTCTGAAAACGTATCGTCGCCTATTATTCCGTCGAACGATTTGAGGCCTGGCAGAACAAAAAAGGTGGTGAGTAGGTCTTTGCCTACAAATTTAAAGAAGTGTCCACATATTTTCCTGTCCACCTTTATAGTTCCACCCGCGGAGATTACATGAAACGGCTTTTCTACCGGTGAAGTATTTTGTGCTATGCGTTCACTTATATAATTTTTATTCGCCCCCGTATCCACTAAAAATTCTAGAACACCAAAATCTTGTGTAGCGTATTCTAAATACGGTACGCCGGACACGAGGCTCCCATGGTAAAATTTACCTGATCGCCTGTTGTTTGTTCGCTGTTGTTGTTGGTTGAGGTGCTCGGGCTCTCTTCTTCGTCTACTGGAATCAGATGGAATAATTTCTGTTGCTTACTCGGGGTTTTGTTTGCATATCCTTTGTAGCTTGTAGAACTTGCCCCCCTTTTTGTATTGTCGTATCTAGAGAATATGCTGTTGCCTCTTTGTCGGCTCTGTGAAGATGGTTCGGCATCCATTCTTACTACCGTGTTGTTTCTCCAAATTGGGGTGGACTGATTGCTCAATTTCGTTTGACCTGAGCTTGGGTAAGAGGGCCGTTGCCCTGTTTGGTTGTTATCTCTCCAGCTGCGGCCCGAATTGTCTAAATTAGGATAATTTCTTCCATTGCGGGAAAAAAATTTGGAGCTGAAGGTTGATAATTGTCATTTCTATTATCCCTGTGGACGGGTGGGCGTTAGATTGCATTTCTGCGATCCACATTCAAACTCTGCATGCCTCAGGTAGGGTTTTCAGGTTTTGGACAAGAAGCAGGGCAGGAAGATCTCCATTTAGCCCTCTTATGAAGACGTCTAACGCCCTTCGGCGGTGAGCCTCGGCCAATGCCTCTATGGTTTCTGCGTGTACGTATTTGTATACCTTTATTGTATTTATCATTAAAGAAAGCTGTTTCTGCACTTGAGCATAAAAATCGGACATCTTTTGCCGTCCTTGCGACATTAGTGTCAGTTGTTGCTCTAACGTTCCTATGTCCCTAATGTCTGCGTAATGCAGAGAGAGGATTTCTTTTATCGTCCTCCAGTCCGAATCTAGGATATTGTGCGCAAGCAGCTCAGATTCTGCCGCGCCCCTAATCTTCCCTCTAATGTGCCTTAAGATAGCAGTGTATATTGGCTTATGTCGCACTATTTCATAATCACGTATAACTTGTTCGACGCTATGGACCCAGCAGCCGTAGTGCTCCCGTGATCCATCGAATAGCTGCAATTCTTTTACACAGTCGGGTAACTTAGCGACCTCCGCCAGCTCACTCTCTGTCCGAGGACTCACTAATGGCTCTACTATTAGTTCTTCCCTGGTGTCCAAAGACTGCCTTCGCACTTCCCGCACTTGGGCCTCTAGCCTTTCCAAATTATCACTCAATCCAGACAAGGATTCATCGCTGTTCTTTGATTCTACACCTTTGAGTCGTTGGTCAATTTTTTTGAGTTGGGCTAGTATGGCGTTAATGGCGCCATTCTGTTCCGTAAGCGATTTCTTCACCTCGTCTGCGTCCATGGTTTTATCTCTATGAAAAAATAGGAAAAGAAATATACAGCAGGGATTAGTTTATACCTCACAAGATCCAATATCTCATTGGAACTTTCTGGTTGAAACTTATTGAGATTTTCGTAAGGAAAAAATGTATTTATCTGTATTTTCCCTTTGCTAGTTCACTCTTTTTCACTTAGAACTTTTTCAACGTGTTGAAAATTTGTTTATTGTTTTTTACCCAGTTTTTTCTTTATCTGGGTTTTAGTTCACTTCCTCTTTCACTTAGAACAAGCACTTCGCACCGATTGCTCGGGCGCCACTTACAGTTCCCAGGATAGGAACCTTTAAAAAAGTAAAGTTGTGACGAACCAGCAGTTCGCCAATGGTTAAATCAAACACAAGAATTCAATTGAAATTCGCAAGACAAATTTATTGTGCACTGGTGGTACTCACAATCATAACTAACTCTAAACATAATTACTTCTTCCCATGAAACCTTTAACTCTACGCTACTTATGTTAACGTTGCAGATCCCACCACCATCAAATATTTCGCAATCGATGAGTTGTGCGTGCACGTCAATATTGCCTATGCTGCATTTCTCACGGGTTGTTGATCGTGTTGTGTTACCATTCGCTTGCGCGTGGACTACGTCAGCGAAAGTTCTATATTGGCCAACAAACTCACATGCACGGCAACGTGAGTAAAGGGTGCGCCATTGGGGGTATTGGGAATATGGGTGTGATAACTTATATATATAGTATATATATATATTTTTTTTTTGCAATTTCGGCCCCATTTTAACAGCTAGAAGCTTCAAATTTAACTAAATGCTTACGTGTATAGCATATATTGATGTCTGAAAAAATCATTGAGATCGGTGGTATACATAGTATATATCTCATAAAACCGACTGTTCAGATAAGAAACTTTTCGCAATCTCTGCCCCGTTTTAACAGCTAGAAGCTTTAAATTTCACCAAATGCTTACGTATATAGCATATATTCTTGTCTCAAAAAATCATAGAGATCGGTGGTATATATATTATATACTTCATATAAATTGTAATTTTTGCCCCTTTTTTACGGCTAGAAGCTTCAAAATTCATCAAATTTCTTCAAATAGTGACGTTTACGTCATATATTTTTGAAATACGTGATTCCTAGTCATAGTTTTTACATGCAGACCACAGAAAACGTGAAGCTTTGCATCCTCACACAAAATACCGACCTATTTTTATACTCAGTTGAGCAGAGCTCACAGAGTATATTAAGTTTGATTGGATAACGGTTGGTTGTACATATATAAAGGAATCGAGATAGATATAGACTTCCATATATCAAAATAATCAGGATCGAAAAAGAATTTGATTGAGCCATGTCCGTCCGTCCGTCCGTTCGTCCGTCCGTCCGATAACTTGAGTAAATTTTGAGGTATCTTGATGAAATTTGGTATGTAGGTTCCTGAGCACTCATGTCGTTGAAGATATCATGATGAAATCTGGCAGGGACGTTACTCCTATTACTATATGTACGCCTAATAAAAATTAGCAAAATTGGAGAAGGACCACGCCCACTTTAAAAAAAAAAAAAATTTTTAAAGTAAAATTTTAACAAAAAATTTTATATCTTTACAGTATATAAGTAAATTATGTCAACATTTAACTTCAGTAATGATATGGTGCAATAAAATACAAAAATAAAAGAAAATTTAAAAATGCGCGTGGCTCCGCCCTTTTTCATTTAATTTGTCTCGGATACTTTTAACGCCATAAGTCGAACAAAAATTAACCAATCCTTTTGAAATTTGGTAGGGGCATAGATTTTATGGCGTTAACTGTTTTCTGTAAAAATGGGCGAAATCGGTGGATGCCACGCCCAGTTTTTATACACAGTCGTCCGTCTGTCCTTCCGCATGGCCGTTAACACGATAACTTGAGCAAAAATCGACATATCTTTAATGAACTTAGTTCACGTGCTTACTTGAACTCACTTTATCTTGGTATGAAAAATGAACGAAATCCGACTATGACCACGCCCACTTTTTCGATATCGAAAATTATGAAAAATGAAAAAAATGCCATAATTCTATACCAAATACGAAAAAAGGGATGAAACATGGTAAGGTAATTGGATTGTTTTATTGACGCGAAATATAACTTTAGAAAAAACTTTATAAAATGGTTGTGACACCCACCATATTAAGTACAAGAAAATGAAAAAGTTCTGCAGGGTGAAATAAAAAACCCTTAAAATCTTGGCAGGTATTATATATATAAATAAATTAGCGGTATCCAACAGATGATGTTCTGGGTCACCCTGGTCCACATTTTGGTCGATATCTGGAAAACGCCTTCACATATACAACTAAGGGCCACTCCCTTTTAAAACTCTCATTAATACCTTTAATTTGATACCCATATCGTACAAGCTCATTCTAGAGTCACCTCTGGTCCACCTTTACCTCGCTATATCGAAAAGGCGAACACCTATAGAACGAAGGCCCACTCCCTTTTAAAAATACTCATTAACTCTTTTCGTTTGATAACCATATTGCACAAACGAATTCTAGAGTCACCCCTGGCCCACTTTATGGCGATATCTGGAAACGGCTTCCACCTATAGAACTAAGGATTACTCCCTTTTAAAAAACTCATTAACACCTTTCTTTTGATACCCATATTGTACAAACAAATTCTAGGGTCACCCCTGGTCCACCTTTATGGCGATATCTAGAAACGGCGTCCACCTATAGAACTGAGGATTACTCCCTTTTAAAATACTCATTAACACCTTTCATTTGATACCCATATCGTACAAACGCATTCTAGAGTCAACCCTGATCCACCTTTAGGCTATATCCCTAAATGGCGTCCACCTATAGAACTATGGCCCACTCCCTCATAAAATACTCTTTAATGCCTTTCATTTGATACACATGTCATACAAACACATTCCAGGGTGTTTAGGCCCAATGCCTAACTTTTACCTGATTGACGGCGCCCCTCCCTAACGTTTTAATAATATTTCCAGCCACCCACACTCACGCCGCATTTGTGTGCATGCATGCACATGCATGCGTTTCATACACATGCACGTGTGTGTGCAGGTTGTCAGCACCCATGCACGTATATGTGGGTGTCGTTGTGTGCGTGGCTTTTTTCCTCTCCTTAATACCAGAGGACCTTTTCGCGGCTTAGCGGTTGTCATCAACGGGACAACCGGTCTCTTTTTCGATCAACCGCCAACCAGCACACATCCCAAGGATCACCATCGTCACTTAAAACACCAAGGTAATATTGTCACCACAGTGTATATTTTCCGTCACTCTAAATTAAATATTATATTATAACGAGGAAATTCCTCTTTGTGTTCTTATTTATTTCTTTTGAGCGAACCATCCACTCCAAGATCGACCCTTGTGCGCCTACCCACTGCCGGTTTACGACGCACTCAGGCCGAACATTGGTCCTCCTCACCAGGAACTAAAAGCGCCTCTTTATATATACAGTCCACAACACAGCACATTTTGCCTACTAGACAATTTGCCGAAGGATTTTGCCTACAAAAAATTTATTTGCCACAGCAGATCACAGCAGCCAAAAATTGACAAGGAAAAAGTTGGAGTTTTTATATTGTACATAGGTGACCAGAGCCACAGCATATTCGCCAACCACAGCACAGCACAATCAAATTTTCTGACGACAAACTAAGAAGTAAGTGTTATATTTCTTGCCACTTTTTTTTGAGTGTTGTTTGTTTTTGCAAAATAAAGAAGAAACCCGTGTAGTGCGCAAAAAAAAAAAAAAAATTTAAATCAAGGAAAAAAAAAAGTGAAAACAGTGAAGTGATTTAGTGAGCACCAATTTATTTTCTATTTTCAAAGGTTAAATCACTTGGTTTGTTAGCCTTTATTTCAGTCCTTGTGATTATCTGGTCTATCCCCCCACCAGTGGTAAGGTTTTCCAGACACAACACAAGGAAGGGGGTAACCTAACCTCACTTTCCGCACCATACTAAATAGGTTTTTGTTGTTGTTTTTCTTGTATTTCACAAACACGAAATTAAGTTCAATTTAATTAATTAATCCGGTGCTCACTTCACTTTTTAAACATTTTTTACACTTTTTTTGGCGCTTGTTTTGCAATATCGCACGCATTTTTTCACTTCTTCAAAAATACACCCATTATTTGTGGAGGTGGCGAGTGGTCCCCTTTTTTGTTGTTGCCGTTGAGAAAAAAATTTGTACATTAAATCTTTTGCTGTTTTCGCTGCTGTGACAAAATGTCTAAAAATAAATCCTTCTTGTTGTCCCTGTTGTGACAAAAAGTTGAAAAATAAACCTCTGTTGTTGTCGCTACCGAGACAAAAAGTCTGCAATATAAAAAGAAATAATAAAGCTTCGACTTTCAATAGTGTTTATTTACGGCTGGGCAGGTATTTTTACTCAAAATCGTTCCATTTCTCTAATCAGCAATTATTTCTTTAATAAATTCAAATAAGACCATGGAAACCTACATCAGACTGGTAGAATTAATCGCAGAGTTTGATACAGTTACAGCCTTATTCCGGAAAGCGACCATAGCAAACACACCCTTGCGATACAGCAGGAAGAGTTGCGGTCCTTGTGGAAGAAGGTAAAGTCTGCGTTTGATTCGCTACTAGGATCTGAGGAGGTGTCAGGGGATGACGTTATGGCGGTAAGAAAAAAGCAAAAAGCAGCATACGCAATCTACATGCGATGCCTAGCGTCTATATCTGCTGAGGCAGAAAAATACAAGAAAGCGGACAAGAACGTGAACCCTGAGCAAGAACCTCATGCGCATAAAATTCGCCTCCCTGCTTGCGACACGGAAGTTTTTAAAGGGGATTATCTGTCTTGGCCAACTTTTCGCGAACTTTTCACGGCAATTTATATAAACAATTCGAGCTTGAAAGGGGTGGAAAAGTTATTCCATCTCAACAACAAAACGCAGGGCGAAGCAAAAGATATCGTTAAAAAATGCCCTCTCACAAATGAAGGTTTCGAGATGGCCTGGAAAAACTTGTGTGAAAGATACGAAAACAAACGTATCTTAGTTAACACACAACTACAAATTTTATTTAACTTAAAAAAGGTAGAGAGTGAGTGTGGCAGTTCAATAAAAAACTGCAAAATTATATAAATAATTGTATTTCGTCCCTCAAATGCCACAAAATTGACACTTCCAATTGGGATGCAATCCTGACCTATCTATGCTCAACCAAGTTACCAGAGAGCACGCTGGCTCTTTGAGAGCAAAGTATAGACCATAAAATGGACATATCCAAGTGGGAGGATATGGATAAATTCCTGTCTAATCGGTTTCAGACACTTGAAACAGTGTCTGGTTTTACAGGGCATGCCACTTCGAAAGTGCAAAAACCAAACGCGTCGCGACAATCAACGGAACCCCCCACGAAAATACTTGGTGCTTTTCAAACGAAAGTATCCAAGCAAACAATAAAATCAATTTGTAAAATGTGTAAATCCCCTGAACACAGACTACGCAACTGTTCACGCTTCTGCGAGTTAACCCCAGTAGAAAGGATTAAATTTATAAAATCCATAAGTGGCTGCCTGAATTGCTTATCCCCATGACACACCGTTACGAAGTGCACCAGTTCCTACAACTGTTCCAAATGCCACTCTCGTCACCACACGCTCCTGCATGCGGATACATCTCAGCACACGGCTGTACGCAATCCTTTCAAAGATGCGGATAATAGCCCAACAACTTCGGCACAGGCGCGACAATCTGCGAACCAGAATGTAAAATCCTGTCATGCCAATTCCAGCACAGGCGTGCTATTAGGAACTGCTCGCGTACACATTCGCCATAATGGTACCGACTTCTCCGCACGGGCATTAATTGATTCAGGGTCTGAATGTTCCTTTATAACTGAAAGACTGAAACGCAGAATCAATTTGCCAGCGAGAAAAATGCATGCCCAAGTTTAAGGCATCACAAATTCGGTGTCAGCCCAGGTGAAAGAAGCATCCAAAATTGGATTACGTTCACCAGTGGATGCCTGCTTCAGCCTGACTACACCCGTTCTAGTCCTAGCCAAACTCACTGGGAATCTTCCATCCTGCCATATCAACGTCATGACTATGCAGGCATTCCCAGACTTGGTTTTGGCAGACAAGAGGTTCTACATCAACGAAGATGTAGACCTCATACTTGGAGGAGACATATATCCCCAAATTATACTGAGTGGTCTGAAAAAGAATGTACTAAATACACTTTTGGCCCAAGAGACAGTGTTCGGTTGGATACTAACCGGTCGCATCGAAGCACCGAGTCCAACGAAGAGCATCATGTCATTCTACAACGAGGTTGCGTTGGACAACCAATTAAAAGCTTTCTGGGAGGTAGAAAATGTTCCCAAAAACAAAATGCTTAATGAAGAAGAAAGGTATTGTGAACAATTATTTAAGGACACAACAAAACGTGATGATAGTGGAAGATATACGGTCTCGCTACCATTCAGGCAGGATTACCCTGAGAAGATTGCATTAGGACCGTCTCTAAAGCGCGCATGTTCACAATTCTTCAGAAATGAGGGGCGATTACTGAAAAACCAAGAGTTAGGGAAAGAGTATGTTCGGGTGTTATCCGAATACGAAACGCTTGGACATATGAGAAAAATTAAAAATAATGTACCATCCGACGATTCGGATAATTATTTCCTGCCCCACCACGCCGTTGTAAAGGCGGAAAGTACCACTACCAAGGTGCGCGTCGTCTTCAACGCGTCAAGTCCGACAGCAAATGGCATTAGTCTAAACGACATACTCCACCCAGGTCCAGTACTCCAAGCAGACTTGCCTATTTTAATTTCACGTTGGCGACTGTATCGCTTTGTCTTTAATAGTGACATAGAAAAGATGTATAGGCAAATTTGGGTGACCGATAATCACGCCAAATTTCAAAGAATTGTCCATCGAACATCCCCCAACGAACCCATCAGTCTTTACGAACTAAAGACTGTCACATTTGGTGTAAACTGTGCCCCCTACCTCGCGATACGGTCACTTCTACAATTGGCTAATGATGTAGAAAATACCCACCCAATAGCATCGGGTATATTACGCGAAAGTATGTATGTCGACGACGTTTTATCTGGAGGGCATACAATAGCGTCAACTACCAAAGCAAGGAACGAGATTCGCGAAGCATTACACTCAGCTGGCTTTCCATTGCGCAAGTGGACATCCAATTGTGAGGAAGTCCTTCAGGACATCCCCAAAACGGATTTGCTCAGCGAGGAATTCCTAGCGTTTGAAGAGGCTAGCTCGGTGAAGGCACTCGGAATACGATGGAACGCGCATTCAGACATGTTTTACTTCACCGCAGGAGTTTTGGAGAAGGGCGAGAACATCACCAAACGCGCAATCCTATCCGCTATAGCCAAACTTTTCGACCCTTTAGGCTGGCTTGCACCAATGGTCATAGTAGCAAAAATATTAATGCAGAATATTTGGTTAGAAGGCACCGGATGGGATGAGCCTGTCTCACCAAATACATTAGAACGGTGGAAAACCTTCACCCAACACTATGGCGAAATAGATAACATACGGATACCGCGGTGGGTAAATTTTTCCCCGGAAGGCGAAATAGAAATCCACGGCTTCTGTGACGCTTCCGAGAAAGCATATGCTGCAGCGATATATATGCGCGTAAAAAGAGACGATCAGGTTTTCATTCACTTACTCTTAGCAAAAACCAGAGTAGCTCCAGTGAAAACCATCTCGCTACCACGTTTAGAACTCTGCGGCGCCGTGCTTCTCGCAGAAATGATGGAATCAATATTCCGAAATATTCATTTGGGAACCGTAAAAGTTCACCTCTGGACGGATTCAACCATCGTACTCGCATGGATAAGAAAGCCGCCCTGTTCCTGGTCAACCTTCGTCGCACACCGAATCACTAAGATCATCGATATGGTCGGTAGCAAGGACTGGCTTCACGTGGACTCGGAATCTAATCCAGCGGATCTAGGAAGCAGAGGACTACTTGCATCAGAGTTGACCAACAATTCGTTGTGGTGGCAGGGACCTTCTTGGCTGCAAGAAGACAATTCCCACTGGCCAGCACAAGAGACCGAATACAAAACGTCCGTTGAGGAAAAGAGGGCACAAACATATGCCACAAGGGTAGATCATATAGATATTCTCGATCGTTTTTCAAATTTACCCAGGGCTTTGAAGGTTCTATCCTATGTTAGGAGATTTTATAAACGAAATCACCCGAAAACTAAAGCAATGTTCCACGAAAGGTCGTGCATAATCTCAGCCGATGAGATTAAGGCAACGACTCAAGCATTAATACGAGTCTGCCAGAAATAATTTTACGGGACAGAATATTTAAAATTAAAAAATAGGGAACCTATCGATCGCAAGAGTGAAATACTGTCCCTAAATCCATATATCGACAAAGATGATATTATTAGAACAGGGGGGCGTCTAGGGGCGTCAAAAGACATGTCATACAACGAGCGTCATCTGATCATCTTGCCTTACAATTGCAGGCTGTCTCGACTTACAGTTATGATGGCTCATCATGACTCCCTTCATGGCGAGAACCAGCTCATGCTCCGTCTCATCCGAACCCAATACTGGATACCGAATGTCAAGACCATGATCAGAGCCATCATCCACAATTGCAAAACCTGCATTATTCACCGAAAGCAGGCCCAGTCCCAACTTATGGGGACCCTTCCCTGCGAGCGGACTACTTTTACCCGCGCGTCCACTAATACCGGGGTAGACTTTGCAGGGCCTTTCGACATCAAAAGCTACCGCGGTAGGGGATGTCGACTGTCAAAAGGCTACGTATGCCTTTTCGTCTGTTTTTCCACTAAGGCCATCCATTTAGAAGCCACTAGTGACCTTAGTAGCCCAGGCTTCCTCGCGGCCTTTTCGCGTTTTATCGCGAGAAGAGGATGTCCGAAGAACATCTACTCCGACAATGGTACGAATTTTGTCGGAGCTTCCAGATCTCTACGATCGGAATTCAAAGCCTTCCTGGCAGAAAGCCGAGACAAAACAGTCTCCAAGTATAGCCATCAAGCATTAACTTGGCATTTTATTCCCGCTGGCACTACACATATGGGCGGCTTGTGGGAGGCGGGAGTGAAGAGCTTCAAAAGCCACTTCAAAAGGATCGCGTCTCCCCATAAGTACACCATAGAGGAGTTCCAAACCCTTTTGTGCAGGATTGAGGCGTGCCTCAACTCGCGCCCTCTCAGTCCAGGGTCGAATGACCCAACGGACCTGGAACCTCTAACCCCAGGACATTTCCTAACGGGCAGCCATCTTCTGGCGCCGCCAGAACCGGATGTGAACGATAGCCCGGCCTCCATAATAAACAGATGGCAGAAGCTCAAGGCCCTCCATCAAACCTTCTGCCGTCGTTGGAAAACCGAATACCTTTCCGAACTTCAAAAACGAGTGAAGTGGAAACAGTCAAAGCAAAATCTTAAAGTGGATGATCTAGTTGTCATCAAAGAGGACAACCTATCTCCCAACGAATGGAGGTTAGGTAGAGTCATCAACGTACACCCCTGCGAAGATAACCGAGTACGTGTAGTCGACCTCTTTACCGAGAAGGGTCAAGTCAGACGACCTTTGGTCAAACTGATCCTTCTTCCCAATGGAGGAGATGGATTGCGAGAAGGCCAATAACTCCTCGTAACAATCCCTCCGTTCCTCTCCCTCACTCCCTTCCGAACTCCACTTCCCTATCGAGACCCAAAACAAACCCAAATTCACTCGCTTGTCCAGAGCGAGGACACCAGAAAATATCCCACAATCGACTCGCTCCCCCGAACGAGGACACCATACCATTCACACGTTATCCCATAACGAGGATACCAGAAAAGCCCTAACGCAGATCCGCTATCTGCCACTGAACATAAAGGCCTTCGGCCTATTTTATGTACAATTTTCAATAAGCAACCCCAACTCACTCGTTATCCCTTAACGAGGACAACAGAAGAGCCTACCGCAGAAGGGCGAACCGATCTACCACAGAAAACAGCTGCACTCGTTGGCGCGCAACGAGGCCCATCGCAAGACTAACGTGGCGATCCTGCCAGAACACCTACACACTCGGCCAAAGGCGCGAGACCAACAAAATGTATGTATTGAAATATCTATTAAAAAATAGTTAAAATGGAAACCAACCGTTTCCTTCTTAACTATAAATACAATCAAATCAAAATCCATGCTCAACTACCCATAGAGGTTGCACCTAACCAAATACGTGCCTCTTTTCGAAAACACATGCAAGGTGTTGAGAACGTGTTCAAAATGATACACTGGCACCAACGGGTTAACGGATTTTTTTTACCCGTACCGATAAAGTATTCATTCTTTAAAAGGATGCATATACATTTAATTTAATGACACTATGACAGCACTCGAAGACTTCGGGATAAGAATATAACCACCCCATTGTGAAGTACCATTTGATTTCTGATGCCAGTTCAAAAACCCCCTGTCTCGAAAGTTTTTTTTTTATAAAATACATACTATCTATTCATTTAAATTTTTCTTAAAAATTAAAAAAGGTCGTCTCTATTATTCCGGAAATTTTCGTTGCATACAAATTCCTGGCAGAAGTTGTTTCGAAAGCTTCTCCAAACCAGACGAACTTTTTTTCTAAATTACATTAGCATACAAGAGTCTTATTTATTCATTGCCTTAATATGCTATACCGTCAAAATGGACGACTCTTTAGCTTGAGGAGATTGTTTGAATTGATCTTTGTCTTTGTTCGGCCTGAGTGCGTCGTAAACCGGCAGTGGGTAGGCGCACAAGGGTCGATCTTGGAGTGGATGGTTCGCTCAAAAGAAATAAATAAGTACACAAAGAGGAATTCCTCGTTATAAAATAATATTTAATTTGAGTGTGCGGAAATGTAAAAGAGGATGCAATATTACCTTTGTGTATAACTTGACGATGGTGATCCTGGGCGATGTGAACTGCTTGGCGGTCAATCGAAAAAGAGACCGGTTATCCCGTTGAGGACAACCGCTAAGCCGCGAAAAAGTCCTCTGGTGTTAAGGAGGGGAAAGGCCACACATACAACCACCCCCACATATACGTGCATGGGTGCTGACAACCTGCACACACACACGTGCATGTGTATGAAACGCATGCATGTGCATGCATGCACACAAATGTAGGCGTGAGTGTGGGTGGCTGGAAATATTATTAAAACATTAGGGAGGGGCGCCGTCAATCAGGTAAAAGTTAGGCATTGGGCCTAAACATGCCGCCCCCCTTGCGGTACGCAACGTCACAGTCCGCCAAGGATCACCGACCGTGAAGAAGAGAAGAAAAAAATAAAAACTTATAGCTAATTATATCTAACTTAACATAAACGCTGTTTAGTCCGCCGGCTTGGCGGCACGCAAGATGGTTTGCGCAATGGGTGAGCTTGGTTGCTGATGCCTCTGTCATTCGGCACTTTTCCCGTTATGATTCAAGGCCTAAGCCAGGCTTGCCTAGAGCTAGGGATAGCGAAAAGAAGTAAGAAGATATACGTGTTCATATTTCTTGCCGTTAATTACAAATTCATTGGAAATTCTATGCTTGTGAGTTTTGTAAGAAGAAAATTTAATAAAAAATAGCTTATTATAATGATACAAGATTTTAAACGCATACCTCCATTGTGAATTCATACAAGTGGCGAAGGTTTGATAGAAATGTTCACAATAGTAAACAGCTTCGAGCACCTGTTCAATCGTTGTCCGATTACCTAAATCATTAGCTCACCAGTGGTATATTGCTTTATTTACATATTTTAAAATGCCTGCGTAGCTGGTGGCTTGAATTTAATCTATAAACTTGATTTTAGAAATGAATATTAATATGTAGTCTGATTTTCGGTAGACAAATTTAAAAGAAAGCTGATTTGAAACAAATGTACAATTCATGGCACTTCAATTTAATAACGGCGAGCAAAAGAAAACAAACCTTTATTCCCTTATCTGGCCATTCGCGACTGCCGTTCTCCCTGTCAGCTATTATTTGACACGTAGGTATGGCAATGGAGGAATCGAACGATTTTTCGCTGGTACGAATTCACAATGCAAGTCTGTTGCAACTGTGTACACCAAAATTCAATAAAAATAACAAAGTATAAAAAATTCATTTGTTTCGGTCGTTACCGAATATTTTGATGTTAGGCCTTGGTTGTGCCCGAGAGTACCCAACCGAAGATGGTACTCTGAGCCAGCAAAGGGCCAAACGTGGTGGGCAGAATCCCTGGTAATATTATTTCCGCATATACATCTGTTCCTAGGATGAGGCGGATCGGCGCGGATGCATGGAACTGCGGATCCGCCAGACGGAGATGTGCGTACGGGGCTGCGATGGCACTGTCGATGCTGGTTGTGGGTGTCATGCGCCGAAAGTTTGATACGACCGCAGCATGGGTCGCAATTCTTTTGTTTTGTCCGTGTCTTCCTCGGATACGCAGCAGACATCCTGCTTGCCCGCCAATGTTGCTGGTAGGAAGTTGGAGCTCCTGGGCGAGCTCATCCGCAATCATTGTGGTGGGGGAGCATCCATCGATTAAGGCGCGGACGAGGTGTAGCCGCCCCCCTGCTTCTATTTTCACGACCGCGGTGGGGGTGATCGCTACCGTCGGTATCATGGTGGCGGTGGCAGCTGAATGCGGGGCTAGGAGCCCTGCCCGGAAGGCGGACACTGTGGTGAGTTGTAACGATCCAGATCCGTTGCGGCGGTCCTGCGGCTGATGATGAGTGTGAAGTCGTTGTTGCAGGCGAAGAGGCCTTGTCTCCGCTCTGCGGTCGCGCGAAGATCGTCTCCGTTGGAGGTTCCTGGGTTGCCGGCGAAGAGACCGGGTCTCCGCTCGGCCGTTATATGTTTGGCGCTGTGCTGTCGCTGTCCCTTGTTGGAGCCGCTTCATCTCATGCTGCAATCGAGGTCGAAATGACTTGGCTGTTGGTGGTATGGTCGGGCGAAGAGACCGCGTCTCCGCTCCGGTCCGACTGGCATCGTGGTTTCGGGGTGGACGAAGAGGTCCAGTCTCCGTTCCAACGTCCGACGCATATAAAGAGATCGAGTCGTCTATCCGCTCTCGGGGTGAATCTAGCTCCTCTTCCACTTGGACGCTCCATGGCTTGGAGCGGGCTTCTCGGAGTAGCTGCTCCTCCTCGTCGATCGAGGCGATGTGTAGCATCGTGTGGTGCTTCTCGCCGCACCGTTTGCATCGCCCTTGGCTTGGGCACGTGTTAGAGCGGTGATCAGGGGCCAGACAATTTCCGCAGTAGCTTCCGCGTATCGCCACATAGAGGCGCTCTTCTGGCTTTTTTGCCCGAAAGATGGGGCACAAGCGGATAGGGTGTCGCCCAAGACACACTCGGCATTCAGATGAATAACGCACTGCGTGCGCGGCGGCATTCCGTTTCAAGGCGGCAAAACGACCCATTTTCTGAAAGGAATGCAATGGGTTTCAGTAGGTCGGGTCCTTGTCGGAGTGCAGGGGCGAGTGGTCCCTAATTGTATTGTTGAGATTTGGGAAATTTTAGTAGCGCGCGCATAAGGGGAAACATCTGTCGCTGAATAAAAAAAATATTCATATGTGGCGTGCATTATGTGCATGGCCTCTTTCCCCGCACGTTATGTGCCTGGGTCTTTAGTGCCTTATTTTGTTTATTTTGTGTCACCCGGCAGCGTTTTAGTTGGCCACGGGCACACTAGTTCTGCAGAAAATGAGCATTTACGATTTTCGGTTCACACATTCTGGTGCCGAACCGGGTAGAAAGTGTATAGCGTGGGTTCTTTTGAGTCGCTGTTATTTGTGTTGTTGGTGCTAAAACCCAACAACTTCCCTGCCCGCCACAAAAAAAATGTTTGGACAGCAAAATTGTATACGATGTAAAGAGAAAATAAAAAAAAAATGTTCGTTTTGGATGAGGAGAATCATTTGTAGAATGTATCATTTTCCTCTTTTTGTATTACCTTTCGGTTATTTGTGAGAGTTGTTGATTCAACCTTTCCCCAAGTACGCTTCTAGTCCGGTTTAATTGATGGCCTTTAGCAAATGGCACGGTTCCCGAAGGGTGCTTGGCTCCGGTACCGATTTTTCGGAAACGGGTTCTTCGGTACCCGTTTGCATCATTTTATGAATCCCTAATATAATGTAAATTGAAAACTCGGCATATATATGTACATACGTTGGTATAAGTATATGGGCAGTCAGTGCACGGACTTTACCGCATTGGTAGTTTGACCAACCTTTTTGACCCATTTTTCATTTTCTACTACTTCTGCTACCAAAACTTAGATTCTACCAATATTTCAGTATTTTCGCACTGACTATACTGCATTACAGTAAAAAAGTGCCGAGCCCACCCAACTAATATTAGGAGGCGATCCTGACCAAATCAGTCAATTTTGCAAAATTTGTGAATAACTTAAACAGGAAATGAATTTTTTTTGATTAGAGAAATATAGTAGCTGAGCACGCGAGTATTTTCTGCGCTATTTTTTCTTATTATTATTAATTTTAATAGTTTGAACGACAATAAAAAGTTTTACGTAAACGATGACATGCCGGAATCGGTTATTTTGCGGCAGTACTTTTGGTACACTGAAAAATTGTTGTGGTAGTGAGACGTTGTGGGAAAAGTCTCGTGAGTGTTTATAGCTCGAAATACAGGAAAAAGGCAAGTATCCTACATGGATTTTGTTTGCAAATTTTTGTTGAGAGTTTGATTTCCATAAATGTGCTTTATTTCGTTTTAACAACATATTATGAATTTTTTGTACAAATATAAACGGTAATTTTAGTTTTAATTTCCGGACCAAAATCTACCAACTACTACTATTTCCTTTTTTCCGTCTACCAATATTTTGCCTTTAAAGGTCCGCGCACTGTTACCCAGCAGCCACGACCAAAACCGCTGAACATTCAAACATACAGATGTAGAGAAAAATTTGAACATTCAAACATACAGATGTATATGAAGAATGTGAACATTCAAATGCACATATGTATAGAATGTAAATTTCAATGGCATTGAAACAAACGGGAAGCAACATCGACTGATTCGCTGCTTCGCTTCTCCGTTACTTCATTCTCATTCTTCTGAAATTTACGGCGCGTGTGTAGCGTACGCTGAGCGTAGACGAGAAAAAAAATTGGTAAGTAAATTTTATTAGGTGATAATTTAATATTTTCTTTATTAATTAATTAAGTTTTTCTTTCTTTTCAGGTTACTGGCATGGATGGTGGTGACGATTCTACCCGTTGGCACCGGGATCGATTGGTTTTTCTTTGGTTTCATTTTTTTCTTTTTTAGGTTACCGGCATTGCAAAGGGGTGCTCCAACTGCGGCGTCGGCCGCGCCGTCAGTTGTCACACCTTTGCGGTGCCCATTGATGTATGCACTAATGGCTTTTTCTCTTTTTCTTTGCAGATTTTTTCATGGATATTTGTGGGCACAGGAGATCCTAGGTGAAATGGGTTCATGCCACGAATACCCAGAAATGTATTCGTGCTGGGCTGGGGGTAAACACAATGATTTGGGTGATGTTAGCCAAGATGTTTACCATCGCACACTTTTTTTGAAATGCTCGGCAATTGGTCATTTGGGGGTTACAAAAGGGAAGTATGCGTAAAGCATTGGACCCATTCAAAGTATTTGAAAGCCAAAATGAGCTGAACCCTCGTATGGGAATTTTTAGCTAACTCAACATACTTGTTAAGCAATGGGTCAGAGGGGTCTGGGCATTTTTAACGGCTAGTACGAAATTGCCGACATATCGCTTATATGTTACTTATTTTGGCGCTTATATGAATGAATATAAGAATATATATGAATATGAATCTTCTGGTCTAGAGCCCGATCTTAAATGCACACGAATGTGGTTGGATCTTGGACTTCGTCCAGAGCATATTTTGCCAGGCAGCATGAAAGATAGTTTTTGGGAAATTTAAGAGACCGTGCGGTCCCTGCTCTGAATTACATTTTGATCGTATTGGTGGACGTAGTTTGCCCGAATTAGTTACTAATGATTCCGACGTATTGGAAATCGGGAACTTAGTGTTTATACAATCTAATCGTGAATGCAATGGTAATTTGAGGTCATTGCCGAAAAAACATATTGACTGTGGCACGGGTTTCGGGCGACTTGGGTATGTTATGTTTGTTAGTGAATTGCCTATTGAGTGTCGAAATTATGAGTTAATTTTTTGGTAAAATGCAACCAAATGGTGTTATGTCGGGAGGACTGTTTGAGCAATTCGATTGCGTTGAGTTCGATACGCGCACTGCTGCGGGTATGGCTGCTGAGTAGTTGGTGACCAAAGGCATGTTCGAGGATGCTACTAAAGTGTTTGATATTGCTGCGATGCAAATTTAAGCGTTACGCTATCTTGCCAGACTCCTTTCTCAAGTCGTACATCAAAGTTCTCAAAAAGATTCGCTACGAGAACTTTTAACAGTAACTGCGGCTGACTTTAGAGAGCGAATGCGGGTCAATCGCATCGAACGTGAGCCAAAAGTTATTTCCACATTCAATTTACTATGCGAACTTGGTTCTTTCTTTGATTATTAGCACGAACAAAAGTATCAATTGGCGTTGGAAGTGCTTGCTAACACTAAACTTGTGCCCTTGTAAATGGGAGAGTTGGAAGAGTGCATAAATAATTTCAAACGCTTGGGCGGTGAGATTTGTAAAGTGTATCCAGATGTATGATTGGCAGCAATGGATATTTTATATGCCCAGTACAGAAATGTTGTGGGTAGTGATACTGGTATTGTAGATACGGGGCGTGAATGTCAATTGCAACTTTCGCGTGAAGAGGCTAAATAGGTGTATTAATGCACTAAATTGAATAAAGCAATTTATAAAGATGTTTTTGCAAAAAAAATGATAAATGTCGAAGACAAAAGGTCAAATTACGATACTGGGGAAGGCCAGGTATAAATATATACGGTTGTGAGAAAAAATAGACGAATAATGGCTTATTAGGGATCAGTAGATTATGTACAACGTTTGGGATTGATGAGCCGTTTGCATGTGCATTCGGGCTGCGTAAATACTGTTCGTTGGAATAACACAGGCGAATATTTGGTATCCCGAAGTGATGATTAGTGTATTGCCATCACAAATCCGCATAATCAAGAAGTATTACTAAAATATAAAACAGCACATCGAGCTAGTATTTTTAGTGCAAGATTCATGTCCAGATCGAACGAGCATTCCCTTGGATCATGTTCTGGGGATGACATTGGATTACACAGACTTGATGGCACCATATATATGACGGCAACGCATGGGAACAACGCTTTTGGATAATGGTACCTCAAATGTCAACAATGGTGGTTGCACTCTATAAACATAGAATGAGAATAATGCAAAATTGAGTTTCCTCAGATGCCATAAAAATGGTACACCTTATGAAGTACTGACCATACCCACTGAACCGCGTTCGTTATGAGTAGCGGTGAAGATGGAACAGTGCGTTTATTTGAGTTACGTCAAATATCAATTTGTCACAAGACCTGCTGTAAGGATAACATACTTATTTTCAGTCCTTCAGCTGTGCATGCCATGGATCTTTCACCTAAGGTAATTATTATGTAGCTGTGGGTAGTTCGGATGCGATTGTACATGTCTACGATCGGCGTTATTTATCGGTAATTGGTTTATGGGTCTATACCGACAACAGATAGGTATACATGTCCAATCAAAGCCGTACGTTATAGTCCAGAAGAGGCTGACTTGTTAGTTATTCATCAGAGTATATTTGGGCAGGTGCGTCCGCAATTGTATGCAAATATAATGAGTCGCATGACAGAGGACATTTCACGCATGTGGAATGATTCACGTACACGTATGTCGAGGTCAAGCACAATCGCTTGCTGTTAGTATAATTTGTAGTCTAAATTATATATCGTCGGTGAAAGTTCCAACCAACTGTTCGTGTTGTTGTATTCTTTGAGTTTTTGAAGTGATTATATCAAATCGCCTCCAAGACTGTCGGCTTACTACCGGGCTATGGCATTATTTCCACCTTTTGGTATTAAGACCCATCTATAGTGGAAAACGTTTTATATGTGGTTTGAGCTTTCACAGACGATATAAACGTATTTATATAAATGAATATGTGCGATGGAAAACCTTATATTTCCTTTTCAATAAAATTAGGTGTCATTTGCTTCATTATAAATACGTGACGCTTACGTGCATCCACAATTCATTGCGGACGTTGTGAAAACTGATGAAATCATGGTTCAGGAAGTACCGAACTTATCTGGTGGTGGAACGAGTTACACATCCAGTCACAACGAAACTATTCATCAATGAACAAAAAGAGGGTGAGTCTAGATTTGAATTACTACTAATGTAGATACCTATATGTTCGCATTTGTATACATACACGCTCTTCATCTTCGACCTACCCTCAGCACGTAGGTGATTAAATTCTGAATTTCCCCTTGTACCAATACCCATTGGGTTACTCTTTCTGACCAAATAGTGAGTTATCATATAATTTAACAAAGGAAATAATAAGATATGAGTACTTTTGATGATCAAAAACTGAAAAACATTTTTAGATCGCTTTTTAGAATTACTTTGAAGCCTCATGATGATAAAAGTTCAAGGCTTTACTCTGTATTGCGAACGATAGCTATGTCGAGCGATTCGCCTTCAAACCCTTTCGTTTAGCACTGATATTCTCCATAATTTCCTTTCGACATTTACGTTTCTTATTTTATGTAAAACAGGAAGCCGAATGAGATTGTCATATGACATGTTGCCGTCGTTTACCATAGTGCAAATATACTAGCGATCCGTCTATATGGTGAAACGAACGATCGTTTCGCAATACGGAATGAGGTCTTTAATTTATTCGTAAACGTCAACAAACAGAATAATAAAATATGGGGTACATTTTCTCCCGACGCGACAATAATTCTCGAATAGAAAATGCTGTTAAATTTGAACGTTTTCAGTCATCTTGGGTTATGATGTTTTTTTATTTAATTTTTGATCAGAATTTAAAAAACGGGGAAAAAAATCCTGGAGATACATAAAAGGGAAGAAACAGAACGCACCAAGTTGTGTTTTTGTTTTCTGCGCTTTGGGAGTGGTTGGTCTCTCAAAGAGCCTCTCATATCTGTCTGGAATGGACATGACTATCGTGCACTTGCGTATTTTGACTGCATGGACGTTAACTTGTTAGTCACAGGAGTCAACAGTAATGAGTGTTCGTTCGGGTAATTGTAATGCTAAATGCGAAATTTGCGACTCTTGATGGTTTCTCAGGGGGTGTAATTGTATTCTGTGGCAGATAATGGATCTGCGGTAAGGTTCTGGTGTCCTCGCTCGGGGTGGGCGAGTGAATTGGGGTTTGGTTTTGGAAATTAAAAATAAGTGTTTTGTGGCAGATGGGGATCTGCATTATGGTGCTGGTGTCCTCGCTCGGGGTGAGCGAGTGAATTTTTGGGTTGGATTGGTATAAAATAAAAATATAATGGGCCGAGTCCCTTGGCAGATGTGGATCTGCTTTAGGACTGTTGGTTGGCCTGAAGATTTAAAAGAGGGGGAGGAGGGATGTATAGCGAACGGAGGGATTGTTAGACGGAGCTCTTGGTCCTCTCACAATCGATCTCCTCCATGGGGAGAAGGATCAGTTTGACCAGAGGTCGTCTGACTTGACCCTTCTCGGTTATGAGGTCGACTACGCGTACTCGGTTATCTTCGCCGGGGTGTACGTAGACGACTCTACCTAGCCTCCACTCGTTGGGAGATAAGTTGTCCTCTTTGAGGACAGCGAGATCTCCCACTTTTATATTTTCTTTGGGATGCTTCCACTTCACTCGCTTTTGAAGTTCGGATAGATATTCCACCTTCCACCGTTTGCAGAAAGTGTGATGGAGGGCTTTGAGCTTCTGCCATCTGTTTATTATGGAGGCCGTGCTTTCGTTCACATCCGGTTCTGGCGGCGCCAGAAGATGGCTGCCTGTTAGGAAATGTCCTGGAGTCAGGGGTTCCAGGTCCGTTGGGTCATTCGACCCCGGACTGAGAGGGCGCGAGTTGAGGCACGCCTCAATCCGGCACAAAAGTGTTTGGAACTCCTCCATAGTATATTTGTGGGGAGAAGCGATCTTTTTGAAGTGGCTTTTGAAGCTCTTCACTCCCGCTTCCCACAAGCCGCCCATATGTGGAGCGCCAGCGGGAATAAAATGCCAAGTTAATGCTTGATGGCTATACTTGGAGACTGTTTTGTCTCGGCTTTCTGCCAGGAAGGCTTTGAATTCCGATCGTAGAGATCTGGAAGCTCCGACAAAGTTCGTACCATTGTCGGAGTAGATGTTCTTCGGACATCCTCTTCTCGCGATAAAACGCGAAAAGGCCGCGAGGAAGCCTGGGGTACTAAGGTCACTAGTGGCTTCTAAGTGGATGGCCTTAGTGGAAAAACAGACGAAAAGGCATACGTAGCCTTTTGACAGTCGACATCCCCTACCGCGGTAGCTTTTGATGTCGAAAGGCCCTGCAAAGTCTACCCCGGTATTGGTGAACGCGCGGGTAAAAGTAGTCCGCTCGCAGGGAAGGGTCCCCATAAGTTGGGACTGTGCCTGCTTTCGGTGAATAATGCAGGTTTTGCAATTGTGGATGATGGCTCTGATCATGGTCTTGACATTCGGTATCCAGTATTGGGTTCGGATGAGACGGAGCATGAGCTGGTTCTCGCCATGAAGGGAGTCAAGATGAGCCATCAAAACGGTCAGGCGAGACAGCCTACAATTGTAAGGCAAGATGATCGGATGACGCTCATTGTACGACATGTCCTTTGAAGCCCCTAGACGCCCCCCTGTTCTAATAATAGCATCTTTGTCGATATATGGGTTGAGTGACAGTATTTCACTCTTTCGATCGATAGGTTCCCTATTTTTCAATTTTAAATATTCTGTCCCGTAAAATTGTTTCTGGCAGACTCGTATTAATGCTTGAGTCGTTGCCTTAATCTCATCGGCTGAGATTATACACGACCTTTCGTGGAACATTGCTTTAGTTTTTGGGTGAGTTCGTTTATAAAATCTCCTAACATAAGATAGAACCTTCAAAGCCCTGGGTAAATTTGAAAAACGGTCGAGAATATCTACATGATCTACCCTTGTCGTGGCATATGTTTGTGCCCTCTTCTCCTCAACGGACGTTTTGTATTCGGTCTCTTGTGCTGGCCAGTGGGAATTGTCTTCTTGCAGCCAAGAAGGTCCCTGCCACCACAACGAATTGTTTATCAATTCTGATGCAAGTAGTCCTCTGCTTCCTAGATCCGCTGGATTAGATTCCGAGTCCACGTGAAGCCAGTCCTTGCTACCGACCATATCGATGATCTTAGTGATTCGGTGTGCGACGAAGGTTGACCAGGAACAGGGCGGCTTTCTTATCCAAGCGAGTACGATGGTTGAATCCGTCCAGAGGTGAACTTTTGCTGGCCCCAAATGAATGTTTCGGAATATTGATTCCATGATTTCTGCGAGCAGCACGGCGCCGCAAAGTTCTAAACGTGGTAGTGAGATGGTTTTCACTGGGGCTACTCGGGTTTTGGCTAGCAAGAGATTTGTGAAAATTGTATCGTCCCTTTTTACGCGCATGTATATAGCTGCTGCATATGCCTTTTCCGATGCATCGCAAAAACCATGTATTTCGATGTCGTCCTCGGGCGTAAAATTTACCCATCGCGGTATCCTAATGTTATCTATTTCGTTATAGTGTTGGGTGAAATTTTCCCACCGTTCTAAGGTAGTTGGGGAGACAGGTTCGTCCCACCCGGTGCCCTCTAACCAGATATGCTGCATTAGTATTTTTGCCACTATGACCACTGGTGCAAGCCAGCCTAAAGGGTCGAAAAGTTTGGCTATAGCGGATAGGATTACGCGTTTGGTGATGTTCTCGCCACTCTCTAAAGCTCCTGCGGTGAAGTAAAACATGTCTGAATGCGCGTTCCATCGTATTCCGAGTGCCTTCACCGAGCTAGCCTTTTCAAACGCTAGGAAGTCCTCGCTGAGCAGATCCGTTTTGGGGATGTCCTGAAGGATTTCCTCACAATTTGATGTCCACTTGCGCAATGGAAAGCCAGCTGAGTGTAATGCTTCGCGAATCTCGTTTCTTGCTCTGATTGTTGACGCTATTGTATGTCCTCTAGATAAAACGTCGTCGACATACATACTTTCTCGTAATATACCCGATGCTATTGGGTGCGTATTTTCTACATCATCAGCCAATTGTAGAAGTGACCGTATCGCGAGGTAGGGGGCGCAGTTTACACCAAAGGTGACAGTCTTTAGTTCGTAAAGACTGATGGGTTCGTTGGGGGATGTTCGATGGACAATTCTTTGAAATTTGGCGTGATTATCGGTCACCCAAATCTGCCTATACATCTTTTCTATGTCGCTATTAAAGACAAAGCGGTACAGTCTCCAACGTAGAATTAAAATAGGCAAGTCTGCTTGGAGTACTGGCCCTGGGTGGAGTATGTCGTTTAGACTAATGCCATTTGCTGTAGGACTTGACGCGTTGAAGACGACGCGCACCTTGGTGGTGGTACTTTCCGCCTTTACAACGGCGTGGTGGGGCAGGAAATAATTATCCGAATCGTCGGATGGTACATTATTTTTAATTTTTCTCATATGTCCAAGCGTTTCGTATTCGGATAACACCCGAAAATATTCTTTCCCTAACTCTTGGTTTTTTAGTAATCGCCCCTCATTTATGAAGAATTGTGAACATGCGCGCTTTAGGGACGGTCCTAATTTAATATTCTCAGGGTAATCCTGCCTGAATGGTAGCGAAACTATATACTTCCCATTTTCATCACGTTTTGTCGTTTCCTTAAAAATTTGTTCACAATACCTTTCTTCTTCATTAAGCATTTTGTTTTTGGGAACATTTTCTATCTCCCAGAAAGCTTTTAATTGGTTGTCCAATACAACCTCGTTATAAAATGACATGATGCTCATCGTTGGACTCGGTGCTTCGATACGACCGGTTAGTATCCAACCGAACACTGTCTCTTGGGCCAAAAGTGTATTTAGTACATTCTTTTTCATACCGCTCAGTATAATTTGGGGATATATGTCTCCTCCAAGTATGAGGTCTACGTCTTCGTTGATGTAGAACCTTTTATCTGCCAAAACCAAGTCTGGGAATGCCTGCATAGTCATGGCGTTGATATGGCAGGATGGAAGATTCCCAGTGAGTTTGGCTAGGACTAGAACGGGTGTAGTCAGGCTGAAGCATGCATCCACTGGTGAACGTAATTCAATTTTGGATGCCTCTTTCACCTGAGCTGACACCGCATTTGTGATGCCTGAAACTTGGGCATGCATTTTTCTCGCTGGCAAATTGATTCTGCGTTTCAGTCTTTCAGTTATAAAGGAACATTCAGACCCTGAATCAATTAATGCCCGTGCGGAGAAGTCGGTACCATTATGGCGAATGTGTACGCGAGCAGTTCCTAATAGCACACCTGTGCTGGAATTCGTATGACAGGATGTCACATTTTTGTTCCCGTTTGAACCTGGTTTTTCTGATTCCTGTCTCGCTAATGCCTGTCTAGAAGTAGAGGGCCTATTATCGTAGGAGTGTTGGGGCGTGTTGTAGGTGGTGTTTTTCTGTAGGCTATCCGCATGCAGGAGCGTATTGTGACGAGAGTGGCACGTATTGCAGTTGTAGGAACTGGTGCATCTGGTCACTGTGTGTCCTGGGGATAGACAATTCAGACAACCACTTGTAGATTTTATGAATTTAATCCTGTCTGGAGGGGTTAACTCGCAAAAGCGTGAACAGTTGCGTAATCTGTGTTCAGGGGATTTACACATTTTACAAATTGATTTTATTGTTTGCTTGGATACTTTCGTTTGAAAAGCACCAAGTCTTTTCGTAGGGGTTTCCGTTGATTGTCGCGACGCGTTTGGTTTTTGCACTTTCGAAGTGGCATGCCCTGTAAAACCAGACACTGTTTCAAGTGTCTGAAACCGATTAGACAGGAATTTATCCATATCCTCCCACTTGGATATGTCCATTTTATGGTCTATACTTTGCTCCCAAAGAGCCAGCGTGCTCTCTGGTAACTTGGTTGAGCATAGATAGGTCAGGATTGCATCCCAATTGGAAGTGTCAATTTTGTGGCATTTGAGGGACGAAATACAATTATTTATATCATTTTGCAGCTTTTTTATTGAACTGCCACACTCACTTTCTACCTTTTTTAAGTTAAATAAAATTTGTAGTTGTGTGTTAACTAAGATACGTTTGTTTTCGTATCTTTCACACAAGTTTTTCCAGGCCATCTCGAAACCTTCATTTGTGAGAGGGCATTTTTTAACGATATCTTTTGCTTCGCCCTGCGTTTTGTTGTTGAGATGGAATAACTTTTCCACCCCTTTCAAACTAGAATTGTTTATATATATTGCCGTGAACAGGTCGCGAAAAGTTGGCCAAGACAGATAATCCCCTTTAAAAACTTCCGTATCGCAAGCAGGGAGGCGAATTTTATGCCCATGAGGTTCTTGCTCAGGGTTGACGTTCTTTTCATCCTTCTTGTATTTTTCTGCCTCAGCAGATATAGACGCTAGGCATCGCATGTAGATTGCGTATGCTGCTTTTTGCTTTTTTCTTACCGCCATAACGTCATCCCCTGACACCTCCTCAGATCCTAGTAGCGAATCAAACGCAGACTTTACCTTCTTCCACAAGGACCGCAACTCTTCCTGCTGTATCGCAAGGGTGTGTTTGCTATGGTCGCTTTCCGGTATAAGGCTGTAATCTGTATCAAACTCTGCGATTAATTCTACCAGTCTGATGTAGGTTTCCATGGTCTTGGTTACGTTTATTAAAGAGAAAATTGCCGATTAGAAATAATGAGAGTCTCTTGAATTAAGATACCTGGCCTAGCAGTGAATTAAAAAAACTTTGAATTTCGACGTTTTATATTTATTACTTTTATTTCAGACTTTGTCAGTGTAGCGACAAGGGAAAAGGGTTTATTTTTTGGACTTTTTGTCAAAGCAGTGAAAAATAGCAAACGATATTTTGTACAAACTTTTTGTCTCACCGGCAACAACAAAAGGGGGGACCACTCGCCACGTCCACAGATAAATGAGTGTATTGTGAACAAATGATAAAGTGCGTGCGATATTGCTAATGAAAATCGAAAAATAACCGGAAAAAAGTGAAGAAAGAAATAAATGTTTTACAAGAAGTGAGCGCCTGAATTAATTTAATTGGAATTAATGTGTTTTTGATGTGCAAAAAAAAACAACAACAACAAACTTATTCGGTATCGTGCGGAAAGTGAGGTTAGGTTAACCTCTTCCTTGTGTTGTGTCTGGAAAACCTTACCACTGGTGGGGGGATAGACCAGATAATCACAAGGATCGAAATAAAATTAATAAACCAAGTGATTTAATTTTTGAAATTGGAAAGAAAAAAAAATGGTGCTCAATAAATAATTTCACTTTTTCACTTCTTTTTCGATTTTAATTTTTTCGCGCACTACACGGGTAACACTCAAAAAAAAAAAAAATGGCAAGAAATATAACACTTACTTCTTATTATTTATTTTGATGTGGATCTGGTGGTTCTGCTCAGATGTGCTGTAGCAATCCTTTGACAAAAAAAATTTGTAGGCAGATGTGCTGTGGCTCTGGTCACTTGTATATAATATAATCCCACTTTTCTCGTTGTTTGGCTGCTGAGGCAAATGCTTTTATAATCTTTGGCAACAATTTTTCTGATGATCAAAATATGCTGTGCAGGTTGATATGTGGACTGTATATATATTAAAAAAGGTGCTTTCAGTTCCTGATGAGGAGGACCAATGTTCGGCCTGAGTGCGTCGTAAACCGGCAGTGGGTAGGCGCACAAGGGTCGATCTTGGAGTGGATGGTTCGCTCAAAAGAAATAAATAAGTACACAAAGAGGAATTCCTCGTTATAAAATAATATTTAATTTGAGTGTGCGGAAATGTAAAAGAGGATACAATATTACCTTTGTGTATAACTTGACGATGGTGATCCTGGGCGATGTGAACTGCTTGGCGGTCAATCGAAAAAGAGACCGGTTATCCCGTTGAGGACAACCGCTAAGCCGCGAAAAAGTCCTCTGGTGTTAAGGAGGGGAAAGGCCACACATACAACCACCCCCACATATACGTGCATGGGTGCTGACAACCTGCACACACACACGTGCATGTATATGAAACGCATGCATGTGCATGCATGCACACAAATGTAGGCGTGAGTGTGGGTGGCTGGAAATATTATTAAAACATTAGGGAGGGGCGCCGTCAATCAGGTAAAAGTTAGGCATTGGGCCTAAACAGTCTTCCTTGACAAATCGTATCATCTCGTCGATCTGGTTAGTCCCACTTGAAGCACACTCCAGAAGCTCTAGACAGCCTTGCAGCGCCAACAAATCGTGTGTCAAACTAACTTCGCGTTCTAAGACACCAGCCAATCTTATAGTCTTTACCCAATTCACCAGTAATTCGTGAAACTTGGGCGTATAAACATCAAGCAACGCTGACACAACATCAATCATAACACGCATAAATCGATTCTCTCCAATATAACGGGATATAAACGTTGTCAGACGGGATAAGAAGTTGTGACTACGTCCAGCTAATGCACGATGAAAACCTTTACGATGTATCAGTTCTTGCATGAAACTAATTGTTACTTCGGGATGGAAACGTGCAATGGCTGGCATCATCACAGCATCTAAACATTTCACATATCCATACCTTTGTAAATAATTGTCATAATTCGCTAGTTTCGCTTGTAAGGGTTCACGTATTTCATGATCTATTTAAACCGAGCTGAAATGTTGATTCTTGTGATGTGACCGCTTCGGCTTTACATCATCCTTCTTCCGTTCGATTTCCCTATTTTGAATGGAAATAAGGCCATCAACCATTCCAGCTACCACAGTTTGATTACCGGGTGCTACACCCAAACTCAGCACAGCATTAGGAAAATCAAGTGTGTGCACAGTTTGATTAGTAGAAACATCAAATATCATAACATGACGATCCAAACTACCTGATAGTATACGTCTACCATTTAAACCTAGACGGAAACTTGTTATTGTTTTATGATGTTGCGAAACTTTTGTCAGGAGTCGACATCCGGCAAAGGCATCCCATATACGCCTTTCTGTGCCACCTGCGCTAATGAACATACCACCAGTTGGTAAAAATAATAACGACTCAACAGGGCTGTCATGATCAATTGAGAACGAAACTTGCTGTGTGCGCGTATCATACATTTTTAATTTTCCCATTATAGGCACCTGAGATAAGGGTATCAGGTGACATTGGGTTTACCGCCCCAGCACGTACCTAGTCTTGATGTTCCGCAAAGGTTAATATTGCTTTTTCTGTAATTAACAAGTGGGTTTGGAGGCATAAAAATGGCACATCGTAAGGTGTTTAAAGGTAAAACTGATTTTTTAAAGCTTCAAGAGGCCCTTGGTTGGATAATGGAGAACGAAGACAATGACTGAATATGATATTTTAGTCATACCTTCTGATCCTGCCATTGTAAGTGATGAAGAGGAGGTAAACGAAGATGACTTGGTATGCTCTAATATGCCGAATGATGTGACTGGGAGAATTGATGTAGAGCCACGTCGTCAAGAGGATTTTGATTGGGATGAAAGTGACGACGAGCCACTCGCACGCTTTGCCGAACGTAAAAAGGTCGATGCAGATTATTTCAGCGAACCAGTTTGGAGACGGGTTTCACCTAATTATATTACCAAATATCACTCCACTGATGCAGTTCAAAAAGTAGTCGATAACGTTGTAAACACAATAAATGATCGTACCCCTACGGATTTGTTTGAGACAATTTTTGACATCGATGCCCTAACAATGATATAACAGACATAATTATGTCCTTAGCATCGAGGAACTAAAAAGATTTGTGGGAATTTTGCTTTTAAGTGTCGAAATAGGTTCTCAGAAATCAAAAGAATTTACCATTTAGTGAAATTTGGAATATGCTTAATTGTAATGATTGTAAAAGAAGTATGGTTATCAAATTATTGTATGGGTTTGTATTAGTTACAGTACCTACTGTTATATGATAAGTATCCTGTTCCTTCGGAAGTGCATATTTTTCATTGAACTCTATAAAATACAAATACGATTCGTAATTCACATTATTAAGAGTGAATTGGTTTAAATAACTTCTGTCAATATAATCACTATACAACCGCGACGTCTTACAACTACACCCATAGCATAATAATTAAGCGCAATATATCGCCGTGGAGATTTAGGCCGAGCTCCTTCAATATGCATTGTACCTTATTTAATTTTTGGCAATGAATTCATGCGGATTGCGGTGCTTATATCGCTAAAGCTTAATAAATGAAAACCATTTTAACAAAATAACGATTTCGCATTAGTCAATAAAAAAAATTTCGTTTTGCAAAAAAAATGCGAAATGACTGACTATTTTATAATAAAATAAACGACGAAATAACGAAACGAAACTAATAAAACCTAAACGTATACTACGTTTAAAATCAGCACACTTAATTGGAACACAAGAGCTTTAACAGAGCACTGAAACGACAGAATGACTTCCGTTTCATCATCCACGACTTATGCCACCAAAAGACTTCATATCACACACGTCGACGCTTTTGGTCCGTATTTGCGTATATACGGCCATGCGAATCCGGACGCTATGACAGTTGTGCGCAATATAATTCAACAAATGCTGCCCACATGCCTCGCCATCGATCCAACATGGCCGGTGCAGCGGCAGTTGGTACCGCTACGCACTGGCGCAATGTGTCTTTATAAGAGCATGAATGGATCAACATCTACTGACTTTGAATTCAAACGGGTGCTCATTTTGGATGTCATAACTAATAGTGCTCAAAATGAGACGCATGGACAAAATCCGATCGTCAAGGTGGAAGTAGAGATTTTTGATTACGGCCGAAAAGCACTAGTTGCGAGTTTTGAGCTCCTCTTCATCCAACAACATGACGCCTTGTCGACTATGGCCACGATATGCACCTCGTACAACTTACTGGGCATTTGCAAAGACTTCAAACCCGCTGAGCTGGATGAGATTTCACGCATTATCCTGCGGCAAACTCTAGACATATCCATCGATTTTGAATATAAACAATTTAAATTTATAAGTATGAAATGGAAGGAATTCAATTTTGCTGAGTTTTTAATACATCAAAAGAATATTGGTGCTCCTATCGCAAACGATTTGGTACGTGATAATTTTGCGAAATTTATCAAACAACAATCGCCGAAGCAGCAACCACACCAGATACATCAACCAAAACCAACACCAGCAATGCAGGCACAACAAACACAACATTTAGCAGCGTCACAGCAGCAACAACAACACCAACTTCAAAAGCAAACAATGCAAATGTACGCTGTTAACAGCGGCAATATTAACAATAATAATTACTATGCCATTAACCATAACAATAATTTAGCAGCAGCTAGCGGTATATATCCGTCGGTTGGTCGTTCCGTAGCCTCGCGTTTACATCAGTATCAGTTACAGCCGCAGTTACAACAACAACAACCACATTTAGCGATGCAATCACATATGATGAATTTACAGCGTCCCATGCAACCTCGTATGCCACATACCGTTGGTAACTTGCGTTCGCTATATATACCTTATATGGCTCCTAATTATCACCAGCAAACTGCTTATAATGGGTTTTCATCAAACGTTGCTACTCACAAAAAAAAAAAAACTTGAATATAAAAGACGCCAGCAAACTTTTAACGTGTGCTAGCTGCTGGAATTAGAAGTGAAAACTACATTTGTGGACATGGAGAATAACTACTTCACTAATCTTTTACATGCTAAATTAATCAGTCTTTTCAGATGAACTATTTAGTGTATGAATTAAGATCTATCATTTGACTAGACGTATTGTTTTTTGTACAATGATGTTGAATAAAAAGAACTTACATAGATGAAGATGATGATACGAATTTTCCCCAACACGTGCTTATTCGAATGTAGAGAATAATTGCTTATCATAAGAAACTTTGAATCTTAAGAGATACATTCCTTCAACGAATCAGGTTGGTTTTCTTTTTTTGTATTGTAGGTAATTTTGTAGTCCTTGTCCTGCTGTTCTGAGCCATTGCGGATAGAACCCTTTTCATTCGTATACTGTGATATGGCCAATGTGGATCTATTCGTAGCTAAATTTATACTATTTTCTCTGCTTAAAATAACCGTTGACGCACTACAAACTGATTCACCATCATTGACCATCTTGTGCACGCCGTAGTAAAAAATGAAATGAACGAACGGAAAATCACTTGATACACTTCCCGCTGTTTCAATTCATAGGAATTTTACATTCTATACACGGGTATGTATGAATGTGCGTTTTTTTTTGTCTTTGCCGTTGGTATGCTGGTACCAGTGAGCGGGATGCTAAAAGGAGAATGGTAGTAGACGAAAAAATGAAAATAGTAGTAGTTGGTAGGTTTTACCAAGAAAACACCAGCTACAGTTCAGATGTGTA
This sequence comes from Eurosta solidaginis, assembly GCF_040869045.1. Taxonomy (NCBI): domain Eukaryota; kingdom Metazoa; phylum Arthropoda; class Insecta; order Diptera; family Tephritidae; genus Eurosta; species Eurosta solidaginis. Next base: position 119,050,233 of record NC_090324.1, read on the forward strand.
CAAACAATTAATAAGGTATTGTAAAACAAATATCGCACATTTTCAAGGAAATGACACCTTTAAAACACGTAAACAAGTCAAAATGACATGCACATTTGTATATACCTATGTACATAGCTTATGCCTATACGATACTCACTTTTTTCCTGTATCGTGAGTGTGAAATACTGACAAACATGCACCAAAACGTCTAATCACAACAAAAATTTTCCAAGGTACCAAAATTACTGCCGAAAAATAACCAATTTCAGCATGTTATCGTTTACGTAAAACTTCCTATTGTCGTTCAAATTATTCAAAAAAGAAAAAAAAAAAACTCGGAAAAATAGCGCAGAAAATATTCGCGTACTCAGTCATTATATTTCTCTACTCAAAAATTTATTTCCTGTTTAAGTTCTTTTTTTCAAAATTTACTGATTTGGTCAGTATCGCCTCCTAATGTTAGTTGGGTGGGCTCTGCAATTAAATACTTTAAAATTATCGCAGTATGCGTTTTCAGTGTGAAAATACTGAAATATTGGTAGAATCTAAGAGTTGGTAGCAGAAGTAGTAGAAAATGAAAAATGGGTCAAAAAGGTAGGTCAAACTACCAATGCGGTAAAGTACGTGCACTGACTGCCCATATACTTATACCAACGTATGTACATATATATGCCGAGTTTTAAATGTACATTATATTAGGGATGCATAAAATGATGCAAACCGGTACCGAAGAACCCGTTTCCGAAAAATCGGTACCGAAGCCAAACACCCTTCGGGACCCGTGCCATTTGCTAAAGGCCATCAATTAAACAGGACTAGAAGCGTACTTGGGGAAAGGTTGAATCAACAACTCTCATAAATAACCGAAAGGTAATACAAAAAGAGGAAAATGATACATTCTACAAATGATTCTCCTCATCCAAAACGAACATTTTTTTATTTTTTCTTTACATCGCATACAATTTTGCTGTCCAAACATTTTTTTGTGGCGGGCAGGGAAGTTGTTGGGTTTTAGCACCAACAACACAAATAACAGCGACTCAAAAGAACCCACGCTATACACTTTCTACCCGGTTCGGCACCAGAATGTGTGAACCGAAAATCGCAAATGCTCATTTTCTGCAGCACTAGTGTGCCCGTGGCCAACTAAAACGCTGCCGGGTGACACAAAATAAACAAAATAAGGCAATAAAGACCCAGGCACATAACGTGCGGGGAAAGAGGCCATGCACATAATGCACGCCACATATGAATATTTTTTTTATGCAGCGACAGATGTTTCCCCTTATGCGCGCGCTAATAAAATTTCCCAAATCCCCAATAATACAACTAGGGACCACTCGCCCCTGCACTTTGACAATGACCCGACCCATTGAAACCTATTTCACTCCTTTCAGGAAAATGGGTCGTTTTGCCGCTTTAAAACGAAACGCTGCCAGGAACGTCATGCGTTATACGTCGGAATGCCGCGCTTGTTTTAAGCAACATCCCATACGCCTGTGCCCCATCTTTCGGGCCAAAAAACCCGAGGAGCGTCTTTATTTAGTGATCCGCGGGAGCTGCTGTGGAAATTGCTTGGCTCTAGACCACCGCTCTAACGCATGCCCAAGCCAAGGCCGATGTAAAAAATGCGGCGAAAAACATCACACGATGCTTCACATCTCCTCGATTGATGAAGAGGAACAGCTACTCCACGGAGCCCGCTCCAAGCCATGGAGTGTACAAGTTGAGGAGGAGCTGGAATCACCCCGTGAGCGGATTGACGACTCCATATCGTTATATGCGTCAGATGCTGGAACGGAGACTGGGCCTCTTCGTCCAGCTCGAATCCACCGAACCGGAGCGGAGACTCGGTGCTCTTCGCCCGAACACAACACGAGCAGCCAAATCGTATCGACCGCTTTTGCAGCACGAAAGGAAGCGGCTCCAGCGCAACCCATCTACAGTCCAGCGCCATGTTCGTGACGGCCGAGCGGAGACTTGGTCTCTTCGCCGGCAAACTAAGGACCCTCAACGAAGACAACCACCGGGCGATCGCAGAGCGGAGACAAAGCCTCTTCGCCTGCAACAACGACATCACACCCATCATCAACCACGAGATCGCAGTCACGGATCCAACTCGCTGCAGCTCACCACCATGTCCGCCTTCCGGGCAGAGCTCCTAGCCCCGCATTCAGCTGTCACCGCCACCATGATACCGACGGTAGCGATCACCCCCACCGCGGTCGTGAAAATAGAAGCAGGGGGGCGGCTACACCTCGTTCGCGCCTTAATCGATGGATGCTCCCCCACCACAGTGATTGCGGATGAGCTCGCCCAGGAGCTCCAACTTCCTACCACCAGCATTGGCGGGCAAGCAGGATGTCTGTTGCGTATCCGAGGAAGACACGGACAAAACAAAAGAATTGCGACCCATGCTGCGGTCGTATCAAATTTTCGGCGCATGACACCCACAACCAGCATCGACAGTGCCATCGCAGCCCCGTACGCACATCTCCGTCTGGCGGATCCGCAGTTCCATGCATCCGCGCCGATCCGCCTCATCCTAGGATCAGATGTATATGCGGAAATAATATTACCAGGGATTCTGCCCACCACGTTTGGCCCTTTGCTGGCTCAGAGTACCATCTTCGGTTGGGTACTCTCGGGCACAACCAAGGCCTAACATCAAAATGTCCGGTAACGACCGAAACAAATGAATTTTTTATACTTTGTTATTTTTATTGAATTTTGGTGTACACAGTTGCAACAGACTTGCATTGTGAATTCGTACCAGCGAAAAATCGTTCGGTTCCTCCATTGCCATACCTACGTGTCAAATAATAGCTGACAGGGAGAACGGCAGTCGCGAATGGCCAGACAAGGGAATAAAGGTTTGTTTTTCTTTTGCTCGCCGTTATTAAATTGAAGTGCCATGAATTGTACATTTGTTTCAAATCAGCTTTCTTTTAAATTTGTCTACCGAAAATCAGACTACATATTAATATTCATTTCTAAAATCAAGTTTATAGATTAAACTCAAGCCACCAGCTATGCAGGCATTTTAAAATATGTAAATAAAGCAATATACCACTGGTGAGCTAATGATTTAGGTAATCGAACAACGATTGAACAGGTGCTCGAAGCTGTTTACTATTGTGAACGTTTCTATCAAACCTTCGCCACTTGTATGAATTCACAATGGAGGTGTGCGTTTAAAATCTTGTATCACCACAATAAGTTATTTTTTCTTGAATTTTCTTCATACAAAATTCTATTTGTAATAAACGGCAAGAAATATGAACACGTATATCTTCTTACTTCTTTTCGCAATCCCTAGCTCTAGGCAAACCTGGCTCAGGCCTTAAACCATAACGGGAAAATTGGCGAATGACCAAGGCAGCAGCAACCAAGCTCGCACACTGCGCAAACCATCTTGCGTGCCGCCAAGCCGGCGGACTGGCCGGCGTTATGTTAAGTTAGATATAATTAGTTATAAGTTTTTTATTTTTTTTTCTCTTCTTCTTCACGGTCGGTGATCCTTGGCGGACTGTGATGTTGCGTACCGCAAGGGGGGCGGCATGTTTAGGCCCAATGCCTAACTTTTACCTGATTGACGGCGCCCCTCCCTAACGTTTTAATAATATTTCCAGCCACCCACACTCACGCCGCATTTGTGTGCATGCATGCACATGCATGCGTTTCATACACATGCACGTGTGTGTGCAGGTTGTCAGCACCCATGCACGTATATGTGGGGGTCGTTGTGTGCGTGGCTTTTTTCCCCTCCTTAATACCAGAGGACCTTTTCGCGGCTTAGCGGTTGTCATCAGCGGGACAACCGGTCCTTTTTCGATCAACCGCCAACCAGCACACATCGCAAGGATAACCATCGTCACTTAAAACACCAAGGTAATATTGTCACCACAGTGTATATTTTCCGTCACTCTAAATTAAATATTATATTATAACGAGGAAATTCCTCTTTGTGTTCTTATTTATTTCTTTTGAGCGAACCATCCACTCCAAGATCGACCTTTGTGCGCCTACCCACTGCCGGTTTACGACGCACTCAGGCCGAACACAGGGTTTCCCTCGGTTCATTTTCCTACATGGTTATTTTCCCTTATGTTGTCACCATAGCTCTCAACTGAGTATGTAATGTTCGGTTACACCCGAACTTAACTTTCCTTACTTGTTTATTTTATATTTATCCTAAAAATCGTTTAGATATGTTCAAATTTCACCAAATGCTTACGTATATAGCATATATTGTTGTCTGAGAAAATCATAGATACCGGTGGTATATATAGTATATATCTCATACAACCGATTGTTCAGATAAGAAACTTTGCGCACTTTATTCCCCATTTTAACAACTATAAGCTTCAAATTTCACCAAATGCTTACGTGCATAGCATATATTGTTGTCTGAAAAAATCATTGAGATCGGTGGTATATATAATATATATCTCATACAACCGATTGTTCAGATAAGAAACTTTGCGCAATTTCTGCCCCATTTTAACAACTAGAAGCTTCAAATTTCACCAAATGCTTACGTATATAGCATATATTGTTGTCTGAAAAAACCATAGAGATCGGTGGTATATATATTATATACCCCATATAAACTGTAATTTTTGCCCCTTTTTTACGGCTAGAAGCTTCAAAATTCATCAGATTTCATCAAATAGTTACGGTTACGTCATATATTGTTGAAATACGTGATTCGTAGTCATAGTTTTTACACGCAGACCGCAAAAAACCTGAAACTTTGCATCCTCACACAAAGTACCTACCTGTTTTTTATTTTATATTTATCTTCAAAATCGTTTAGGTATGTAGATCTGTTCACTATATATTTCTTATCTTATACATCCTATTATTCGGAGATTACGAACGGGATAAGATTATTGTTCAGCCCCATTCATGAAAGGTATGAAGTCTTCGGCACAGCCGAAGACAGTCCCGTTCTTACTTGTTTATTTTATATTTATCTTAAAAATAGTTTAGATATGTTCAAATTTCACTAAATGCTTACGTGTATAACATATATTTTTGTCTGAAAAAATCATAGAAAGCGGTGGTATATATAGTATATATCTCATACAACCGATTGTTCAGATAAGAAACATTGCGCAATTTCTTCCCCATTTTAACAGCTAGAAAGAAGCTTCAAATTTCACCAAATGCTTACGTGTATAGCATATATTGTTGTCTGAAAAAATCATTGAGATCGGTGGTATATATAGTATATATCTCATACAACCGATTGTTCAGATGAGAAACTTTGCGCAATTTCTGCCCCATTTTAACAACTAGAAGCTTCAAATTTCACCAAATGCTTACGTATATAGCATATATTGTTGTATGAAAAAACCATAGAGATCGGTGGTATATATATTATATACCCCATATAAACTGTAATTTTTGCCCCTTTTTTACGGCTAAAAGCTTTTTTTCGCTAGTTCCGTGTCTTGTTAGTACATATTAATTTTGTTATTGCATATTAATTTTTTTTTTTTTTTTTTATCTTTGTTTCATTTCTCTTTACATTGTATTTGCATTGTATAATTTTTTTTGTTTTTGTTTTAATGCTTCACTGAGTGATTTTGTTAGGCTTACTTGTTAATTTCTGTTGACAATTGTTAGTTGAAAACTTGCAACTGATGATGACACCACGCGCGTGTCGAAACAATTGTATTGTTATAAATAAAACAATTTAAACGACTAAAAGGTGTTGTTTCAATTTTATATGTTGTAGCATATATTGTTGTCTGAAAAAATCATAGAGATCGGTGATATATGGTATATATATTATATACTTCATATAAACTGTCATTTTTGTCCCTTTTTTACGGCTAGAAGCTTCAAAATTTATTAAATTTCATCAAATAGTTACGTTTACGTCATATATTTTTGAAATACGTGATTCGTAGTCATAGTTTTTACATGCAGACCACAAAAAACGTGAAGCTTTGCATGCTAACACAAAGTACCTACCTATTTTTATAACATTCATGAAAATGAAATGGTATATTAATTTCGTCACGAAACCCAAAATTGTAAGTCCTTAAAGGAAAATAGGTAGACCCACCATTAAGTATACCGAAATAATCAGGATGAAGAGCTAAGTTGATTTAGCCATGTCCGTCTGTCCGTCTGTCTGTTTGTATGCAAACTAGTCCCTCAATTTTAGAGATATCTTGATAAAATTTGGTGAGCGGGTGTATTTGGGTGTCCGATTAGGCATTTGTCGGAACCGGCCGAATCGGACCACTATAGTATATATCCTCCATACAACCGATTTTTTCAGAAAAAGAGGATTTTTGTCATATCTTACTCAATTTAACAGATTGGAGCTTCAAACTTCACCATATAATTTCGTAAATTGCACATATTGTTGTCTGAAAAAATCATTGAGATCGGTGGTATATATCGTATATATCTCATACAACCGATTGTTCAGATAAGAAATTTTGCGCAATTTCTTCCCCATTCTAACAGCTAGAAGCTTCAAATTTCACCAAATGCTTACGTATATAGCATATATTGTTGTCTGAAAAAATCATAGAGATCGGTGGTATATATATTATATACCCCATATAAACTGTAATTTTTGCCCCTTTTTTACAGCTAAAGCTTCAAAATTCATCAAATTTCATCAAATAGTTACGTTTGCGTCCTATATTGTTGAAATACGTGATTCTTAGTCATAGTTTTTACACGCAGACCACAAAAAACGTGAAGCTTTGCATGCTCACACAAAGTACCTACATATTTTTATAACATTCATGAAAATGAAATTTTTTATTAATTTCGTCACGAAACCAAAAATTGTAAGTCCTTAAAGAAAAATAGATAAACCCACGATTAAGTATACCGAAATAAGCAGGATGAAGAGCTGAGTTGATTTAGCCATGTCTGTCTGTCCGTCTGTCCGTCTGTCCGTCTGTCGGTTTGTATGCAAACTAGTCCCTCAATTTTAGAGATATCTTGATAAAATTTGGTGATCGGGCGTATTTGGGTGTCCGATAAGACATTTGCCGGAACCGGCCGGATCGGACCACTATAGCATATATCCTCCATACAACCGATTTTTCAGAAAAAGAGGGTTTTTGTCATATCTTACTCAATTTAACAGATTGAAGCTTCAAACTTCACCATATAATTTCGTATATTGCACATATTGTTGCCTGAAAAAATTGATGAGATAGGTCGTATATATAGTATTTATCCCCCACAACCGATTGTTCAGATAAGAAACTTTGCGCAATTTCTGCCCCATTTTAACAGTCATAAGCTTCAAATTTCACCAAATGCTTACGTGCATAGCATATATTGTTGTCTGAAAAAATCATTGAGATCGGTGGTATATATAGTATATATCTCATACAACCGATTGTTCAGATAAAAACTTTGCGCAATTTCTGCCCCATTTTAACAGCTAGAAGCTTCAAATTTCACCAAATGCTTACGCATATAGCATATATTGTTGTCTGAAAAAACCATAGAGATCGGTGGTATATATATTATATACCCCATATAAACTGTAATTTTTGCCCCTTTTTTACGGCTAGAAGCTTCAAAATTCATCAGATTTCATCAAATAGTTACGTTTACGTCATATATTGTTGAAATACGTGATTCGTAGTCATAGTTTTTACACGCAGACCACAAAAAACCTGAAACTTTGCATCTTGACACAAAGTACCTACCTGATTTTATACTCAGTTGAGCAGAGCTCACAGAGTATATTAACTTTGATTGGATAACGGTTCGTTGTACAGGTATAAAGGAATCGAGATAGATATAGACTTCCATATATCAAAATCATCAGTATCGAAAAAAAATTTGATTGAGCCATGTCCGTCCGTCCGTCCGTCTGTCTGTCCGTTAACACGATAACTTGAGTAAATTTTGAGGTATCTTGATGAAATTTGGTATGCAGATCCCTGGGCACTCATCTCAGATCGCTATTTAAAATGAACGATATCGGACTATAACCACGCCCACTTTTTCGATATCGAAAATTTCGAAAAACCGAAAAAATGCGATAATTCTTGCCAAAGGCGGTTAAAGCGATGAAACTTGGTAGATGGGTTGACGTTATGACGCAGAATAGAAAATTAGTAAGATTTTGGACAATGGGCGTGGCACCGCCCACTTTTACAAGAAGGAAATTTAAAAGTTTTGCAAGCTGTAATTTGGCAGTCGTTGAAGATATCATGATGAAATTTGGCAGGAACGTTACTACTATTACTATATATGTGCTAAATAAAAATTAGCAAAATTGGATGAAGAACACGCTCACTTTAAAAAAAAAAATTTTTTTTAATTCAAATTTTAACAAAAAATTTAATATCTTTACTGTATATAAGTAAATAAAGTCAAAATTCAACTCCATTAATGATATGATGCAACAAAATACAAAAATAAAAGAAAATTTAAAAATGGGCGTGGCTCCGCCCATTTTCATTTAGTTTGTCTAGAATTTACCAATCCTTCTCAAATTTGGTAGGGGCATAGATTCCATGACGGTAACTGTTCTCTGTAAAAATGTGCGAAATCGGTGGAAGCCAGCAGTTTTTATACACAGTCCACCGTCTGTCCTTCTGCTCGGCCGTTAACACAATAACTTGAGCAAAAACTGATATATCTTTACTAAACTTAGCCCACGTACATATCTGAACTCACTTTATCTTGGTATAAAAAATGGCCGAAATCCGACCATAACCACGCCCACTTTATCGATATCGAAAATTACGAAAAATGAAAAAAATGCCATAATTCTATACCAAATACGAAAAAGGGATGAAACATGGTACCTGGATTGGTTTATTGACGCAAAATATAACTTTGGAAAAAACTTTGTAAAATGGGTGTGACACCTACCATATTAAGTAGAAGAAAATGAAAAAAGTTCTACAAGGCGAAATCAAGAGCCCTTGGAATCTTGGCAGGAATACTGTTAGTGGTATTGCATATATAAATAAATTAGCAGTACCCGACAGATGATTTTCTGGATCACCTGGTCCACATTTTGGTCGATATCGCGAGAACGCCTTCACATATACATCTAAGGGCCACTCGCTTTTAAAACCCTCATTAATACCTTTAATTTGATATCCATATCGTACAAACACATTCTAGAGTCACCCCTGGCACACCTTAATGGCGATATCTCGAAAAGGCGTCCACCTATAGACCTAATGCCCACTCCCTCTTAAAATGCTCAGTAACACCTTTCGTTTGATACCCATATCGTACAAACATTCTAGAGTCACCCCTGGCCCACCCTAATGGCGATATCTCGAAAAGGCGTCCACCTATAGACCTAATGTCCACTCCCTCTTAAAATGCTCAGTAACACCTTTCGTTTGATACCCATACCGTACAAACACTCTAGAGTTACCCCTGGCCCACCCTAATGGCGATATCTCGAAAAGGCGTCCCCCTATAGACCTAATGCCCACTCCCTCTTAAAATGCTCATTAACACCTTTCGTTTGATACCCATATCGTACAAACATTCTAGAGTCACCCCTGGCCGACCCTAATGGCGATAGCTCGAAAAGGCGTCCACCTATAGACCTAATGCCCACTCCCTCTTAAAATGCTCAGTAACACCTTTCGTTTGATACCCATATCGTACAAACATTCTAGAGTCACCCTTGGTCCACCTCTATGGCGATATCTCGAAAAGGGGTCCACCTATAGAACTAAGGATTACTCCCTTTTAAAATACTCATTACCACCTTTCATTTTATACCCATATCGTACAAACACATTCTAGAGTCACCCTGGCCCACCCTAATGGCGATATCTCGAAAAGGCGTCCACCTATAGACCTAATGCCCACTCCCTCTTAAAATGCTCAGTAACACCTTTCGTTTGATACATATATCGTACAAACATTCTAGAGTCGCCCTTGGTCCACCTTTATGGCGATATCTCGAAAAGGCGTCCACCTATAGAAATAAGGATTACTCCCTTTTAAAATACTCATTACCACCTTTCATTTGATACCCATATCGTACAAACACATTCTAGAGCCACCCCTGGCCCACCCTAATGGCGATATCTCGAAAAGGCGTCCACCTATAGACCTAATGCCCACTCCCTCTTAAAATGCTCAGTAACACCTTTCGTTTGATACCCATATCGTACAAACATTCTAGAGTCACCCCTGGCCCACCCTAATGGCGACATCTCGAAAAGGCGTCCACCTATAGACCTAATGCCCACTCCCTCTTAAAATGCTCAGTAACACCTTTCGTTTGATTCCCATATCGTACAAACACATTCTAGAGACACCCCTGGTCCACCTTTATGGCGATATCTCGAAACGGCGTCCACCTATGGAACTAAGGATCACTCCCTTTCAAAATACTAATTAACAGCTTTCATTTGATACCCATATCGTACAAACATATTCTAGAGTCACCCCTGGTCCACCTTTATGGCGATTTCTCGAAAAGGCGTTCACCTATAGAACTAAAGCCCATTCCCTTTTAAAATACTCATTACCACCTTTCATTTGATACCCATATCGTACAAACACATTCTAGAGTCACCCCTGGTCCACCTTAATGGCGATATCTCGAAAAGGCGTCCACCGATAGACCTAAGGCCCACTCCCTCTTAATATGCTCAGTAACACCTTTCATTTGATACCGATATCGTACAAACAAATTCTAGAGTCAGCCCTGGTCCACCTTTATGGCGATATCCCTAAATGGCGGCCATCCATAGAACTATGGCCTACTCTCTCTTAAAATACTCTTTAATACCTTCCAATTGATACACATGTCATACCATCACATTCCAGGGTTACCCTAGGTTCATTTTCCTACATGGTGATTTTCCTTATTTTGTCTCCATAGCTCTCAACTGAGAATGTAATGTTCGGTTACACCCGAACTTAGCCTTCCTTACTTGTTTTATTTTATATTTATCTTAAAAATCGTTTAGGTATGTAGATCTGTTCACTATATATTTCGTATTTTATACATCCTATTATTCGGAGATTACGAACGGGATAAGATTATTGTTCAGCCCCATTCATGAAAGGTATGAAGTCACAGCCGAAGACAGTCCCGTTCTTACTGGTTTATTTTATATTTATCTTAAAAATCGTTTAGATATGTTCAAATTTCACCAAATGCTTACGTGTATAGTATATATTGTTGTCTGAAAAAATCATAGAGATCGGTGGTATATATAGTATATATATGGTGGTATATATAGTATATATATATATAGTATATATATATATTTTTCTGCGATTTCGGCCCCATTATAACAGCTAGAAACTTCAAATTTCACTAAATGCTTACGTGTATAGCATATATTGATGTCTGAAAAAATCATTGATATCGGTGGTATACATAGTATATATCTCATACAACCGATTGTTCAGATAAGAAACTTTGCGCAATTTCTTCCCCATTTTAACAGCTAGAAGCTTCAAATTTCACCAAATGCTTACGTATATAGCATATATTGTTGTGTGAAAAAATCATAGAGATCGGTGATATATGGTATATACATTATATACTTCATATAAACTGTCATTTTTGCCATTTTACCGCTAGAAGCTTCAAAATTCATCAAATTTCATCAAATAGTTACGTTTACGTCATATATTTTTGAAATACGTGATTCGTAGCCATAGTTTTTACATGCAGACCACAAAAAACGTGAAGCTTTGCATCCTCACACAAAGTACCTACCTATTTTTATAACTTTCATGAAAATGAAATGGTATATTAATTTCGTCACGAAACCCAAAATTGTAAGTCCTTAAAGGAAAATAGATAGGCCCACCATTAAGTATACCGAAATAATCAGGATGAAGAGCTAAGTTGATTTAGCCATGTCCGTCTGTCTGTTTGTATGCAAACTAGTCCCTCAATTTTAGAGATATCTTGATAAAATTTGGTGAGCGGGTGTATTTGGGTGTCCGATTAGACATTTGTCGGAACCGGCCGAATCGGACCACTATATCATATATCCTCCATACAACCGATTTTTCAGAAAAAGAGGATTTTTGTCATATCTTACTCAATTTAACAGATTGAAGCTTCAAACTTCACCATATAATTTCGTATATTGCACATATTGTTGCCTGAAAAAATTGATGAGATCGGTCGTATATATAGTATAGTATATATAGTATATATCCCCCGATCGGTGGTATACATAGTATATATCTCTTACAACCGATTGTTCAGATAAGAAACTTTGCGCAATTTCTGCCCCGTATATAGCATATATTGTTGTCTGAAAAAATCATAGAGATCGGTGATATATGGTATATATATTATATACTTCATATAAACTATACCCTTTTTTACGGCTAGAAGCTTCAAAATTCATCAAATTTCTTTAAATAGTTACGTTTACGTCATATATTTTTGAAATACGTGATTCCTAGTCATAGTTTTTACATGCAGACCACAAAAAACGTGAAGCTTTGCATCCTCACACAAAATACCTACCTATTTTTATACTCAGTTGAGCAGAGCTCACAGAGTATATTAACTTTGATTGGATAACGGTTGGTTGTACAGGTATAAAGGAATCGAGATAGATATAGACTTCCATATATCAAAATCATCAGTATCGAGAAAAAATTCGATTGAGTCATGTCCGTCCGTCCGTCCGTCCGTTAACACGATAACTTGAGTAAATTTTGAGGTATCTTGATGAAGTTTGGTATGTAGGTTCCTGGGCACTCATCTCAGATCGCTATTTAAAATGAACGATATCGGACAATAACCACGCCCACTTTTTCGATATCGAAAATTTCGAAAAATCGAAAAAGTGCGATAATTCCTTACCAAATACGGATAAAGCGATGAAACTTGGTAGGTTAGTTGAACTTATGAAAAACTAGTAAAATTTTTGACAATGGGCGTGGCACCGCCCACTTTTAAAAGAAGGTAATTTAGAAGTTTTGCAAGCTGTAATTTGGCAGTCGTTGAAGATATCATGATGAAATTTGGCAGGAACGTTACACTTATTACTATATGCCTGTTTAATAAAAATTAGCAAAATCGGAGAACGACCACGCCCACTTTTTAAAAATTTTTCTTTTTTAATTCAAATTTTAAAGAAAAGTTAATATCTTTACAGTATATAAGTAAATTATGTCAACATTCAACTCCAAATGCCTCGTCATCTTACTTTTAAAATGTGTTGCGACCAATGAAGTGCAAGTAGGTAACATTGCACTGAGGCCGCGCACATATAAAAATGTATGAAAATTAGTTTTAGCTAAGCAAAACTAAGTAAAAATAAGCAAATTTAAGCTTATTAAATCAAATATTAATACATCAAAGTGTTGATATTTGATATAATTCCTAGTAAGACTGTTAGTTAAATTAGAAGATGTTGATCATATAATGGTTTTCATATTCTAAACTAACAGTCAAATTTTAGTATGAGAAAATTTCTCATACGAAAAATGTGTTGCGACCAATGAAGTGCAAGGAGGTAACATTGCACTGAGGCCGCACACATATAAAAATGTATGAAAATTAGTTTTAGCTAAGCAAAACTAAGTAAAAATAAGCAAATTTAAGCTTATTAAATTAAATATTAATACATCAAAGTGTTGATATTTGATATAATTCCTAGTAAGACTGTTAGTTAAATTAGAATATGTTGATCATATAATGGTTTTCATATTCTAAACTAACAGTCAAATTTTAGAGGCGCTTGTTAGAGCTGCGGCAACAAGTACTCTATAAAAATGATGCTTGTATGAAAGTTTCCTAGAAGAAATGAAAAAGTGAAGAAATTAAAGTAAGTGCGGGTAAACAAACGGTGGCGGGAGTAACTATGACTCTCTTAAGATCGCCAAATGCCTCGTCATCTTACTTTTAAAATGTGTTGCGACCAATGAAGTGAAAGTAGGTAACATTGCACTGAGGCCGCGCACATATAAAAATGTATGAAAATTAGTTTTAGCTAAGCAAAACTAAGTAAAAGTAAGCAAATTTAAGCTTATTAAATCAAATATTAATAAATCAAAGTGTTGATATTTGATATAATTCCTAGTAAGACTGTTAGTTAAATTAGAAGATGTTGATCATATAATGGTTTTCATATTCTAAACTAACAGTCAAATTTTAGTATGAGAAAATTTCTCATACGAAAAATGTGTTGCGACCAATGAAGTGCAAGGAGGTAACATTGCACTGAGGCCGCACACATATAAAAATGTATGAAAATTAGTTTTAGCTAAGCAAAACTTTGTATTGGTGTAAAAAATGGCCGAAATCCGACTATGACCACGCCCACTTTTTCGATATCGAAAATTACGAAAAATGAAAAAATGCCATAATTATATACCAAATACGAAAAAAGGGATGAAACATGGTAATTGCATTGGTCTATTGACGTAAAATATAACTTTATAAATAAACTTGGTAAAATGGGTGTGACACCTACCATATTAAGTAGAAGAAAATGAAAAAGTTTTGCAGGGCGAAATCAAAAGCCCTTGGAATCTTGGAAGGAATACTGTTCGTGGTATTACATATATAAATAAATTAGCGGTACCCGACAGATGATGTTCTGATCACCCTGGTCCACATTTTGGTCGATATCTCGAAAACGCCTTCACATATACAACTAAGGGCCACTCCATTTTAAAACCCTCATTAATACCTTTAATTTGATACCCATATCGTACAAACACATTCTAGAGTCACCGCTGGTCCACGGTTATGGCGATATCTCGAAAAGGCGTCACCCTTAAGAACTAGGACACACGCCCTTTTAAAATACTCATTAAAACCTTTCATTTGATACCCATATAGTACAAACAAATTCTAGAATCACCCCTGGTCCACGTTTATGGCGATATCTCGAAAAGGCGTCCACATAAAGACCTAAGGTCCACTCCTTTTTAAAATACTCACCTTTCATTTGATACCCATATCGTACAAACAAATTGTAGAGTCACCCCTGGTCCACCTTCATGGCGATATTTCGAAAAGGCGTCCACCTATAGAACTAAGCGCACGCCCTTTTAAAATACTCATTAACACCTTTCATTTGATACCCATATAGTACAAACAAATTCTAGAATCACCCCTGGTCCACGTTTATGGCGATATCTCGAAAAGGCGTCCACATAAAGACCTAAGGCCCACTCCTTTTTAAAATACTCACCTTTCATTTGATACCCATATCGTACAAACAAATTGTAGAGTCACCCCTGGTCCACCTTCATGGCGATATCTCGAAAAGGCGTCCACCTATAGAACTAAGGCCCACGCCCTTTTAAAATACTCATTAACACCTTTCATTTGATACCCATATAGTACAAACAAATTCTAGAATCACCCCTGGTCCACGTTTATGGCGATATCTCGAAAAGGCGTCCACATAAAGACCTAAGGCCCACTCCTTTTTAAAATACTCACCTTTCATTTGATACCCATATCGTACAAACAAATTGTAGAGTCACCCCTGGCCCACCTTCATGGCGATATTTCGAAAAGGCGTCCACCTATAGAACTAAGCGCACGCCCTTTTAAAATACTCATTAACACCTTTCATTTGATACCCATATCGTACAAACGCATTCTAGAGTCACCCCTGGTCCACTTTTATAACGATATTCCGAAAAGGCGTCCACCTATAGAACTAAGGCCCACTCTCTTTTAAAACACTTATTAACACCTTTCGTTTGATACCCATATTGTACAAAGGCATTCTAGAGTCAACCCTGGTCCACTTTTATAACGATATTCCGAAGAGGCGTCCACCTATAGAACTAAGGCCCACTCCCTTTCAAAATACTCACTAACACCTTCAATTTGGTACCCATTAGTACAAACAAATTCTAGAGTCACCCCTGGTCCACCTTTATGGCGATATTTCGAAAAGGCGTCCACCTATAGAACTATGGACCACGCCCTTTTGAAATACTCATTAACACCTTTCATTTGATACCCATATCGTACAAACAAATTCTAGAGTCACCCCTGGTCCACCTTTATGGCGCTATCTCGAAAAGGCGTCCACCTATAGAACTAAGGCCCACGCCCTTTTAAAATACACATTAACACCTTTCATTTGATACCCATATTGTACAAACGCATTCTAGAGTCACCCCTGTAGTGCGATTCACTAACTTATATCGTTATGGAAGTCGTTATGTATATCGGCCAAATTTTTGGTTTGCTGTAACGAATGTGCGATTCAGTAACTTATATATAACGAGTCCAAACAGCTGACTTTTCGTATCTATTCAAAATGTTAAAGTGTGGCATCTCTGCTCACATCAGCCGTTCGAAATGTCAAAATATGCGAAAATCACAAAGAGGAATAAAAAAAAACTATTTGTTCGCGCTAATTTGATTCTTCAGTTTAATAATTGATTTTTTATAAGTGGAATTCACCATAATAGGAACTGAAATCAAATTTCTTTGTTCAGTGTAAAAAAGAAAAGTAATATTAAAGGAAAGTATTTTTAATTATTACGATATTACAACCTTATTTTAAACATTTATTGTTCTTTATTTTAGAATTTTATAATGGCGTCCACAAGTGCTGCTGCTAAGCGAAACCGGACATCACAGGAGCAGTTACGGACACTAGTTGACCTTCTCACTGAGAACGACGGACTGGCAACAGGAAAATTCCAGCGTCAACATGGAAGGATGGAGTACTTGAGGAAATGGAGGGAGTTGACAGAAAAGCTCAACGCTATTGGAGGAGCTACAAAAACTACAGAACAATGGCAAACGGTAAGTACTTCTTTAGTGAAAAATAGCAACATACAAACCGTCATGAGGAGCCAGTGCTTGTGATACATAAATGGAATCGCAAATTGTGAGAAAATGGTGAGAACGGGATTCCACTAAATATTGTGAATAGCGGAAAGCGCTGACAAAGTTACGTTCGGCCATTTGTTTGCATATTAGTGTTTGGTTCTTATGTACAAATATGTGTGGATAGTATATGTACATTTAACTTGTACGCTAATTCCAAAAACATATGTACATAAATGTGTTACGGTGAAAAGTTAATATTGTGTGAAAATTCAAACGAAGAATTTAGTGATTCCGGTAAGTCTAGGACTGTGGTAGACTGCTTAAAAACGTCCAAAAATATCGAGAGATATTAAAAGACACGTTTTGACCACGGTATCAATAATCCGAACGTGGAAAATAAAAATTTTACTTCTGTCAGGAAATATTTGTAGCCGATGTTTGTCCTAGACTTATCGTTTTATCAGAATTCACTTTTAACTTTGATTTTTCCCGAGATATTTATGTTTATTCATAAATGTGTCTATATTTCGTGTTTTATTTCTTTGGAAGTAGGTGTGGCGCGATTTAAAAGGCCGCACGAGCAACCGCGTTCGAGACAGGAGTTTGCGGGAAGCCCGAACAGGCAATAGGCAAGTCAATCTCCCGGCGGTAACTGATGTAGAAATGCGCGTGGTTAGCCTTGTTGGAGATGAGTATATTGAAGGCTCACGTGATTGCCCGGATAGCATAGAAGAAGTGAGCTGATATTTTTATTTTTATTTTCATAATTATGTGCTAATTGTTTTGTTTGCTTCTAATACTTAGGAACTGCATTTGATCTTAGAAGAAGATGACGAGGAGGCTGTGACTCCGACAGTTTAATGACTGTCCGCTCCAACATCAGCTCCTGCACAAACACCAGCACCCCCGCCTTTAACCGTCGGTGCTGTGGACTATTAAATTAGTATTTTGTTATTTAGCTTAGTATTAATTTTTTTTTACCTTTATATTGTTCGCTATCATTAAATATAAGTTCCCTAGTTTTAAGATGTAATAAATGTATATTAGGGTGCTGTTAAACATTTTTTTTTGGGTATGTTCTGATATCTACTTTCACAAAAAATTTTCGATTTACTTATTGAATTTATATAGATACAATTTGACAAGTAAATAGAAATTTTTTGTAAATGTGAAAATCAGAGCAGGCCTCAAAAAACTTTTTGAAGCACCCTTAGCACCCTTACCATTCTTAAAACCTAATGCATAAACTATTTCCCATCTACTCAAAATTTGCATGTTTGAAACCTTTTCTTAATTCGTTTTTAATTTCTATATTTTCCTCATAGAAATCTTAGTTCAAAGCAGTATAAATCTGTGTTCTAAACTTTATGAGTATCCTTTATGTTATGTGAGAAATGATAGAGACACCCTGTATGTGTATCTTTTAGAATTTCAAAAACTGAGTGAGTTATATATATACAGCTATGTAAGAAATAATAGGTATACCCTTTAAAACGGGTTTGTTGGCAAACTATGGTTATTTGTTAGTATTTTAAAAATTGTATTTAAAATATAATTAGAACTATGAAATTTTTAAAATACTTATAAATAAACATAGTTTGCGAACAAACCCGTTTTAAAGGGTATCCCTATTATTTCTTACATAGCTGTATATATATAACTCACTCAGTATTTGAAATTCTAAAAGATACACATACAGGGCGTCCCTATCATTTCTCACATAACATAAAGGATACTCATAAAGTTTAGAACACAGATTTATACTGCTTTGAACTAAGATTTCTATGAGGAAAATATAGAAATTAAAAACGAATTAAGAAAAGGTTTCAAACATGCAAAGTCTGACTGGATGGGGAGTGGGTTATATACCCCGTTTCATAATTATTAACGCGGAATAATTTGCATCTTTTAAACATTAACATAATTTCTTTTTGATTTCAATATTTTTCTCATACAAATCTTAGTTTAGACCAGTATAAATCTATGTTCTAAACTTTAAATCTATCTTATAGAATTTCAAAAACGTTTCGAAAAAATTTCAAATCCTTCAAATAAAAAAAAACCCGAAAATACAGTTTTGTAGCCTATTTAATTCTACTCTAACAAAGTACAAATTTCAAGTACTTTAAGGACCTCCTTCTATTTTTGGAATTTTTGAGCAACATAAATTTTTATTTTTTATTTCATTTCTTTGGAACTAGGTCTGGCGCGATTTGAAAAGCCGTACAAGCAACCGCGTTCGGGACCGAAATGTGCAAAGAGCCCAAACAGGCAATCGGCCAATTACCCTCCCGGCGCCGAATGAAATGGAGATGCGTGTGTTAAATTTAATTGGGGAAAAATATGTTCAAGGCTCACACGATTGCCCGGATACAATGGAAGAAGAAGAGGTGAAGTTTTAGTTTTACACTTATTTCCATATATGTGTCCGAATTATTTTGTTTGTTTTTATTATAATTAGGAGCTGCGTTTGATTTTCGAGGACGATGACGAGGAGGCGGTGACTCCGACTGTAGAATGTGTAGTTGCTGCAACACCGTCCGCTACCCCCGACCAAACACTGCGCAGGGGTTCAAAAAGAAAAAATAAGGAGCAAGAAGCTGATGATGACGAGGAGGCTGTTGAATGTGGGATGGCTACAACACCGTCCGCTCATCACTCGAGAGGGTCTAGGGCATTTTCTGCTACCCCCGCACAAACATCACGTAGGGGCTTAAAAAGTAAGCGTGCTGACGCAGAAGCCGACAAAACGCGGCGATTTTTAGAAATCGTTGAAGTGCAGGCTCAAACACACAGGGTAAGAAACAATAATTCATTATAAAAAATTTATTTATTAAACTTTTTTCATTTTTCTCCCTATATCAACAGATACTGGCAGAAAATGAGACCAAACGATTGGAAAATGAGGCCAAGTTAATTGAAATGCAAGCGAAGCAGAACGAGGCAATGTTTGCAATTGTTAAAGAGATTGGAAAGTGGTCGGAGGCGTTTAACCGGCTGTCTGATACGCTATAAACTAGTATTTTAGTATTTAGCTTAGTTTTAATCTTTTTTTTAACTCTCTTTTTTTAACTCGCTCTAGAAAATTAATCGAACTTCAAAAAAATGTCATCAACATTTTTAACTTTTTATTCAGAATTGTTAGAAAATGTAGTTTTGTAGCTCATTCAATTTTAGTTAAGGAAGTGCAAGTTTCATGACCGTAAACATTTCCGTTGATTTTTTAGAAACTTTTTTGCTAAGGGTGTTGCTAATTTTTTCCCCTGAAAAGTACATTTTGTTCATGTGTTATATGGAAGAAAATACGCAACACCCTTAGCAAAAAAGTTTCTAAAAAATCAACGGAAATGTTTACGGTCATGAAACTTGCACTTCCTTAACTAAAATTGAATGAGCTACAAAACTACATTTTCTAACAATTCTGAATAAAAAGTTAAAAATGTTGATGACATTTTTTTTAAGTTCGATTAATTTTCTAGAGCTTCGTGTTAACTTTAAACTTTTTATTTATGAGGTTCCTATTTGTAAAAATATCACTTAGAATTTTGATTCTATTTTATTGACCGTAACTCTATATTATAGGTACTATACAGTAGTCGCTCAAAAATTAGAACCTTTAGTAATTAAAATGTCCAGAATTAGAATCAACTTTTTCAATACATTACACGAATTTTCAATTCTAATTTCTGAGCGTATTTTTTGTACAGTTTTTGTTAGTTTTTGTGTGAAATGCGCGTACAGGTGTTTTGGCATTGTTTGTTTAAAAGCAAAGGTAATTCGCTGAAATGCCAAATAAATGTAAGAAAAATACTTTGTCCTTGGAAACCAAAGTTCATATCTTGGAAAAGCTTGACAAAAGTGTTCAAGGGAAGCGGTTAGCCCTAGAATTTGATGTGGCGCCATCTGCAATCAGCTATATCAACTCGAATAAACCATAAATTTTAAACGCCGTTTCTAATACCTATCATAAGGCTAACAAAAAATCATTGCACATCGCGTTATGAAGTTTTTGTTTCATTTTTGGCTTTTTTAATGTGTATCGATATTTTATGTATTTTGAAAGAAAAAATATATATATTATAATTGGATTTTTTGTTTTTTGGATCTTTTTTTGATTTAGCGTATATATACATACGTGTATATTTAATAAAAAAACATGTGATATGTATTGTACTGGATTTTTGTCTTATGTTTTCTCGTTTTTATGACTTAATTTTTAAGGTTTTATACAAATAAAAAACGTCCAGGAATTAATAAAAAATATAGAATATAAACTTGTGTTAGAGGAGAAAAATTAATTTTGCGCAAATACTCATGGACATCAGTCTTCGTCACAGGGTTTTTGGAGTTTCACCAAGTTTTTCTGAAACTATTTTCGATATTCTTTTTTCAAGTATATATCACGATGTAACTCTAACGATTTGAATGAAAACTTACCACTTTTTGCTGAGCGTTTTTAGAATTTTTCTGAGTATGCAGTTTTGTGGCTTATTAAATTTTTATACAATAATGTCTTAACTTAATCCACTTGAATGGCTTTCTGATTTTTGGGAATTTTTTCCAGCGGACCTCGTGAATTTTTTTATACAAAGTTTTGAACGCAAAACTTTTTATGAGACAAGCGCTCTGAGCAAAAACCAAAAACTAACTTTAGCGTAGTAAGATTAACACAATATGGTACTAAAATTTAAGGAGCTACAAAACTGCATACTCAGAAAAGTTCTAAAAATTCTCAGCAAAAGTGAGCAAAAGATATATACTTAAAAAAATCGAACATAATTTAGCTTCAGCAAAACTTGGTGAAAATTGCAAAAATTTAAAAAAAAATATAAGTATTGTTCAGGAGAAAACATTTGCTATGAGTCTCTCTTGGACCCGTTTTCCAGCTGAAGATATCGAGTTAAAGGTTTCTTCTGAGTTGGTCACAGCATGTTCCACCAAAATTGGGTCGATGTCATCAATCTCAAAGATCTGCTCACGCAAACGAATATTGTGTAATGTTGAGCAGGCATTTACAATTTTCCCGGCGAAGCCCGGTTCATACAAAAGAACTCTTTGCCGTGAAAGACATCTCCAAGTTTCTTTCAAAACACCAAAGAGTCTCTCGATGGGATTTCGAGCTTTGCATAAAGCCTCGTTATATCGAAACTTGGGAGTACCCTCAGGCTGGTTCGGTAGTGGTGTCATAAGCGACGGCTCTAATGGGTACCCAGAATCACCTGAAAGTTGCATATTTCAAATTATGAAAAATGTTAAGAACAATCAATAGATATTACCTATTAAAAACATATGACGATTCCAATTTTCATGGGCTCTTTGCATTGCTCGCCGAGCTGCACAACTAATCCAAATATATGCGTCATGACGTGCTCCCGGAAACTTGGCATTCACATTTAAAATTTTTAAATTTGGGACACATATCTACAAAAATGTAAAAATTATGTAGCAATGCACTTTATTATTAAATAGTTAAATTAGTTAACCTACCATTTGCACATTTATGGAATGATATCCATGATGATAAACGTACGCTTCCTCATGAACTTTTGGAGCTAAAATGGAAACGTGCGTACAGTCAATCGCTCCTATCGTTCCTCCAACGAAGGGCGCAGGTGCTGACGAAAATACCTCTTTGGCAGCTTGTCGTTCTTCCTGCGTCATAGGAAACTTGATTTCGTCGAAAAGCACTTTCTCATTTATTGCATCAGTCACCCTATGGATACATCGGCTGATGGAAGACTGGCTCATCGAAATTCCCCACTGTTCTCCTACAGGCCGTTGATAACATCCAGTGGCATAAAAACGTAAGGCACACAAAACCTTCAAAGATATCTAGTAAGTAAAGACACTGCAAATTTTCAATGATTTTAGTAGCTTTACCTGTTTCTCTTCCGATATTGCTGAGATCCTCTGCCCTCTTAGATTTTCGTGTAGCCGATCAGCCAGTCCCATCACAATATCCGGAGATACGCGGTACAATTTTTTGAATTCTGCACGCTCAAGCTCAAAAGGATCATCGATGTCCCTGAGCAAGCGCCTATCTACTCTTGATGCACTCGACGCTGTTACATTTTGCGTTAAATTATTCGCTACAAACTCAAATGCCATTATTTTTATTGTTTGAAACACGAAAACACCGAAATATTAATAAATTTTGTTAATAAATTATCTTAATCACCTATAGCGTGAAAAACAAAACCGACGATATAAGTCTCTTGTCAAATCGTTATAGAAAACAGCTGATTGTTCTATATCAGTTATAAATAAAGATAAGTTACTGAATAGCAAACTCGTTAAAATTATCGTTATGATATTATATCAATACTGAAAATTGTTATAGAAGTTAGTGAATCGCAGTACTGGTCCACTTTTATAACGATATTCCGAAAAGGCGTCCACCTATAGAACTAAGGCCCACTCCGTTTTAAAACACTTATTAACACCTTTCGTTTGATACCCATATTGTACAAACGCATTCTAAAGTCAACCCTTCCTTTCAAAATACTCATTAACACCTTTCATTTGATACCCATATAGTACAAACAAATTCTAGAGTCACCCCTGTTCCACCTTTATGGCGATATCTCGAAAAGGCGTCCACATATAGATCTAAGCCCCACGCCCTCTTAAAATACTCATTAACACCTTTCATTTGATACTCATATCGTTCAAACAAATTCTAGAGTCACCCCTGATCCATCTTTATGGCGATATCTCGAAACGGCGTCCATCTATAGAACTTAGGCCCACGCCCTTTTAAAATACTCATTAATACCTTTCTTTTGATACCCATATCGTACAAAATAAATTCTAGAGTCACCCCTGGTCCACCTTTATGGCGATATCTCGAAAAGGCGTCCACCTATAGAACTTAGGCCCACTCCCTTTTAAAATTATCATTAACACATTTCATTTGATACCCATATCGTACAAACAAATTCTAGAGTCAGGCCTGGTCCACCTTTATGCCGATATCCCTAAATGGCGTCCATCTATAGAACTATGGTCCACTTCCTCTTAAAATACTCTTTAATACCTTCCATTTGATACACATGTCATACAAACACATTCCAGGGTTACCCTAGGTTCTTTTTACAACATGGTGATTTTCCCTTACTTTGTCTCCACAGCTCTCAACTGAGTATGTAATGTTCGGTTACACCCGAACTTAGCCTTCCTTACTTGTTTATTTTATATTTATCTTAAAAATCGTTTAGGTATGTAGATCTGTTCACTATATCTTTCTTATCTTATACATCCTATTATTCGGAGATTACGAACGGGATAAGATTATTGTTCAGCCCCATTCATGAAAGGTATGAAGTCTTCGGCACAGCCGAAGACAGTCCCGTTCTTACTTGTTTATTTTATATTTATCTTAAAAATCGTTAAGATATGTTCAAATTTCACCAAATGCTTACGTGTATAGCATATATTGTTGTCTGAAAAAATCATTGAGATCGGTGGTATATATAGCACATATCTCATACAACCGATTGTTCAGATAAGAAACTTTGCGCAATTTCTGCCCCATTTTAACAGCTAGAAGCTTCAAATTTCACCAAATGCTTACGTATATAGCATATATTGTTGTCTAAAAAAATCATAGAGATCGGTGGTATATATATTATATACCCCATATAAACTGTAATTTGGTGAGCGGGCGTATTTGGATATCCGATAAGACATTTGCCGGACCCGGCCGGATCGGACCACTATAGCATATATCCTCCATACAAACCGGTTTTTCAGAAAAAGAGGGCTTTTGTCATATCTTACTCAATATAACATATTGAAGCTTGAAACTTCACCATATAATTTCGTATATTGCACATATTGTTGCCTGAAAAAATTTATGAGATCGGTCGTATATATAGTATACATCCCCCACAACCGATTGTTCAGATAAGAAACTTTTCGTAATTACTGCCCTATTTTAAGTGCTAGAGGCTTCAAATTTCAACGAATGCTTACGTATATAGCATATATTGTTGTCTGAAAAATCATAGAGATCATTTGAATATATAGTATATATCTCATACAACCGATTGTTCAGATAAGAAACTTTTCGCAATTTCTACCCCATTTTAACAGCTATAAGCTTCAAATTTCACCAAATGTTTACGTATATAGCATATATTGTTGTCTGAAAAAACCATAGAGATCGGTGGTATATATATTATATACCCCATATAAACTGTAATTTTAGCCCCTTTTTTACGGCTAGAAGCTTCAAAATTCAACAAATTTCATCAAATAGTTACGTTTACGTCATATATTTTTGAAATACGTGATTCGTAGTCATAGTTTTTACATGCAGACCACAAAAAACGTGAAGCTTTGCATCCTCACATAAAGTACCTACCTATTTTTATACTCAGTTGAGCAGAGCTCACAGAGTATATTAACTTTGATTGGATAACGGTTGGTTGTACAGGTATAAAGGAATTGAGATAGATATAGACTTCCATATATCAAAATCATCAGTATCGAAAAAAAATTCGATTGAGCCATGTCCGTCCGTCCGTCCGTCTGCCCGTTAACACGATAACTTGAGTAAATTTTGGGGTATCTTGATGAAATTTGGTATGTAGGTTCCTGGGCACTCATCTCAGATCGCTATTAAAAATGAACGATATCGGACAATAACCACGCCCACTTTTTCGATATCGAAAATTTCGAATAATCGAAAAAGTGTGATAATTCCTTACCAAATACGGATAAAGGGATGAAACTTGGTAGGTGAGTTGAATTTATGACGCAGAATAGAAAACTAGTAAAATTTTGGACAATGGGCGTGGCACCGCCCACTTTTAAAAGAAGGTAATTTAGAAGTTTTGCAAGCTGTAATTTGGCAGTCTTTGAAGATATCATGATGAAATTTGGCAGGAACGTTACACTTATTACTATATGCCTGTTTAATAAAAATTAGCAAAATCGGAGAACAACCACGCCCACTTTTAAAAAAAATTTTTTTTTTTAATTCAAGTTTTAAAATAAAAGTTAATATCTTTACAGTATATAAGTAAATTAAGTCAACATTCAACTCCAGTAATGATATGGTGCAACAAAATACAAAAATAAAAGAAAATTTCAAAATGGGCATGGCTCCGCCCTTTTTCATTTAATTTGTCTACGATACTTTTAATGCCATAACTCGAACAAAAATTGTGTGAAATTTGGTAGAGACTTAGATTCTAGGACGATAACTGTTTTCTGTGAAAAAGGGCGAAATCGGTTGAAGCCACGCCCAGTTTTTATACACAGTCGACCGTCTGTCCTTCCGCTCGGCCGTTAACACGATACCTTGAGCAAAAATCGATATATCTTTACTAAACTCAGTTGACGTACTTATCTGAACTCACTTTGTATTGGTGTAAAAAATGGCCGAAATCCGACTATGACCACGCCCACTTTTTCGATATCGAAAATTACGAAAAATGAAAAAAATGCCATAATTATATACCAAATACGAAAAAAGGGATGAAACATGGTAATTGTATTGGTCTATTGACGCAAAATATAACTTTAGAAAAAAACTTGGTAAAATGGGTGTAACACCTACCATATTAAGTAGAAGAAAATGAAAAAGTTTTGCAGGGCGAAATCAAAAGCCCTTGGAATCTTGGAAGGAATACTGTTCGTGGTATTACATATATAAATAAATTAGCGGTACCCGACAGATGATGTTCTGGATCACCCTGGTCCACATTTTGGTCGATATCTCGAAAACGCCTTCACATATACAACTAAGGGCCACTCCCTTTTAAAACCCTCATTAATACCTTTAATTTGATACCCATATCGTACAAACACATTCTAGAGTCACCCCTGGTCCATGTTTATGGCGATATTTCGAAAAGGCGTCCACCTATAGAACTAAGGACCACGCCCTTTTAAAATATTCATTAACACCTTTCATTTGATACCCATATCGTACAAACAAATTCTAGAGTCACCCCTGGGCCACCTTTATGGCGATATCTCGAAAAGGCGTCCACCTATAGAACTAAGGCCCACGCCCTTTTAAAATACACATTAACACCTTTCATTTGATACCCATATTGTACAAACGCATTCTAGAGTCACCCCTGGTCCAATTTTATAACGATATTCCGAAAAGGCGTCCACCTATAGAAATAAGGCCCACTCCGTTTTAAAACACTTATTAACACCTTTCGTTTGATACCCATATTGTACAAACGCATTCTAAAGTCAACCCTGGTCCACTTTTATAACGATATTCCGAAAAGGCGTCCACCTGTAGAACTAAGGCCCACTCCCTTTCAAAATACTCATTAACACCTTTCATTTGATACCCATATAGTACAAACAAATTCTAGAGTCACCCCTGGTCCACCTTTATGGCGATATCTCCACATATGCAGCTAATAGGGCTATTATTGGGCAAGGAAATTTTTCCGATTGTAGCAAAAAAGTCATTAAAGTGATTAGCAACGTCCACTGGGTGAGAAACATCCACCCCGTTGATATCTAAAACAATAGAATTAGCATTGGTGACCGAATTCCGATGAAGGATGTCATAAACCACATTCCATTCTTTTTTAAGGTCACCATATGCAGCTATTAGCCTATTTTTATAAAAAAGTTCCTGACTTAAACGAGTTTCTTTATGCAACCTGCTTGTAAGACGGTTCACGCGCTTCCGGAGACGACTGTTACTGGAATGTTTGTAACTTTTAGCTCGTAGTTTATTTTTTAGCTTAATTTTTTTGAGTAAATTGTGGTTAATCCAGGGCTTGAGAATCACATCCGAACGCTTTGGAAAAGTTACAGAACTGGATTTACTTAAGTGAGCTTCAAGCGTAGACAAAAATAAATTGTACGCCTTGCTTATGTCCTGTTCTGCGTAAACATTTTCCCACTTTTCATAACGAAGTGATATCAGAAGATCTCTGAAATTAATTTTCCTGACAGCTGTCATCCTCTTACGGTTATTATTACGAATAAAATTTAAACAAGTAATTTGCAGACCGATCATACAATGGTCGGAAACTCCCAGATCAAGGTTTAAAGCCACACATGGGCAAAAAGTAGAATCATCGAAGCGTCCGTATATATGGTCTAAGCATGTGCCAGAGTCAGGTCGAGTAACACATTTAATAAAAGATGACAAACCATGACTTGCCATTAACTCAAGATGATTATCTAAAGCAGAGTTGATGCCGAATAAATCAATATTGAAATCTCCTAAAATAACTAGATTTGTTGTTTTAACCTCTTCTAAAAACGATGAAAACTATTCATAAAATGAATGTAAGGGAACAGAGTGAAGTCTGTACACACAAACGAGGCTCAGTAGCTTATCACATACTTTCATATCTATTTACATAATATCCGCACTGGTAAGAAAGATTCGTGTTACCTCGCACTCATACTTGGTATGAATAAAAACTCCAACCCCACCAGCTGAGTACGAGTCGTTAGCATTAGCGAAAAAGGAGTAATAAGGAATACGGTAATCATCCAGGGTTGACTTTAGAATGCGTTTGTACAATATGGGTATCAAACGAAAGGTGTTAATAAGTGTTTTAAAACGAAGTGGGCCTTAGTTCTATAGGTGGACGCCTTTTCGGAATATCGTTATAAAAGTGGACCAGGGGTGACTCTAGAATGCGTTTGTACAATATGGGTATCAAATGAAAGGTGTTAGTGTGTATTTTAAAAGGGCGTGGGCCTTAGTTCTATAGGTGGACGCCTTTTCGAGATATCGCCATAAAGGTGGCCCAGGGGTGACTCTAGAATTTGTTTGTACGATATGGGTATCAAATGAAAGGTGTTAATGAGTATTTTAAAAGGGCGTGGTCCTTAGTTCTATAGGTGGACGCCTTTTCGAAATATCGCCATAAAGGTGGACCACGGGTGACTCTAGAATTTGTTTGTACTATATGGGTATCAAATGAAAGGTGTTAATGAGTATTTTGAAAGGGAGTGGGCCTTAGTTCTATAGGTGGACGCCTTTTCGGAATATCGTTATAAAAGTGGACCAGGGTTGACCCTAGAATGCGTTTGTACAATATGGGTATCAAACGAAAGGTGTTAATAAGTGTTTTAAAAGGGAGTGGGCCTTAGTTCTATAGGTGGATGCCTTTTCGGAATATCGTTATAAAAGTGGACCAGGGGTGACTCTATAATGCGTTTGTATAATATGGGTATCAAATGAAAGGTGTTAATGAGTATTTTAAAAGGGCGTGGGCCTCAGTTCTATAGGTAGGCGCCTTTTCGAGATATCGCCATAAAGGTGGACTCTAGAATTTGTTTGTACGATATGGGTATCAAATGAAAGGTGTTAATGAGTATTTTAAAAGGGCGTGCGCCTTAGTTCTATAGGTGGACGCCTTTTCGAAATATCGCCATAAAGGTGGACCAGGGGTGACTCTAGAATTTGTTTGTACGATATGGGTATCAAATGAAAGGTGTTAATGAGTATTTTAAAAAGGAGTGGGCCTTAGTTCTATATGTGGACGTAAGCGAATCTTCGTCGGGCATTATTTTATTCATAATATTCTAATAAAATTCAAATCTAATGATATCAAGAAGAAAATTATGTTGGCCAAAAGGACTGCGCGTAAGAAACTAAATACTTCTTTATTTCCAAATTATAACAACAATATTAAAAACATTTATATCAATAACTCCTTAACCGGTTATAACAGCGCATTATTTTCAGCTGCTAGTAAGATTAAAAGGGAGAAACACTTTAAGTATTTGTGGTTCAAGAATTCAAGATTATATATAAGAAAGACCGAAAATGATAGAGCTGTCGTAATAAATACGTTTGAAGATCTAGCTGATCTGTCCATTTAATTAATTAATTTTTAAATGAACAGTAGACATTTTTTTATAGATGACAGCCCTATCATAAACTTCGTAAACGAACCAAATATTTTATCAGGAGCAAAAAACACTTTAACTATCGTACATCAGAATGTGAGAAGTCTGCGTCAGAATTTTGATTCATTATGTTTAAACCTGGAGGCCTTTGATTATCTCCCAGATATAGTTTTTGTATCGGAAATTTGGATTTTCTCCTATGAAGTGGATGATTACCGTATTCCTTATTACTCCTTTTTCGCTAATGCCAACGACTCGTACTCAGCTGGTGGTGTTGGAGTTTTTATTCATACCAAGTATGAGTGCGAGGTAACACCACGACTCTTTCTTACCAGTGCGGATATTATGAAAATAGATATGAAAGTATGTGATAAGCTACTGAGCCCCGTTTGTGTGTACAGACTTCACTCTGTTCCCTTACATTCATTTTATGAAGAGTTTTCATCGTTTTTAGAAGAGGTTAAAACAACAAATCTAGTTATTTTAGGAGATTTCAATATTGATTTAATTAGAAAAAAGTGGGAAAATGTTTACGCAGAACAGGACATAAGCAAGGCGTACAATTTATTTTTGTCTACGCTTGAAGCTCACTTAAGTAAATCCAGTTCTGTAACTTTTCCAAAGCGTTCGGATGTGATTCTCAAGCCCTGGATTAACCGTAATTTACTCAAAAAAATTAAGCTAAAAAATAAACTACGAGCTAAAAGTTACAAACATTCCAGTAACAGTCGTCTCCGGAAGCGCGTGAACCGTCTTACAAGCAGGTTGCATAAAGAAACTCATTTAAGTCAGGAACTTTTTTATAAAAATAGGCTAATAGCTGCATATGGTGACCTTAGAAAAAAATGGAATGTGGTTTATGACATCCTTCATCGGAATTCGGTCACCAATGCTAAAATTCTATTGTTTTAGATATCAACGGGGTGGATGTTTCTCACCCAGTGGACGTTGCTAATCATTTTAATGACTTTTTTGCTACAATCGGAAAAACTTCCTTGCCCAATAATAGCCCTATTAGCTGCACATGTAACATCAACCATTTTGATTCTGGAAATACTTCTCCAGGAAGTAGCTTATTTTTTGACCCTATCTCTGGCACAGAGATCCTGAGGTTAGTAAACTCTTTGAAAAACAATAATTCATTTGGACATGACAATATTTCGAATCGCATGTTAAAAAAGATTGCTCTCTATGTTGTTGACATAAAGTATTTATTTAATTGTAGTATAGTGTCAGCAGTATTCCCAGAGGATCTGAAATGTGCTGTTGTTTTACCACTATATAAGAAGGGAAATAGGAAAGATAAGAACAACTGCAGACCTATTTCTCTTTTGACATCAATTTCGAATGTTTTTGAGAAAGCTGTGAAGTGTAGAGTCATGGCTTATTTGGAAAAAATTAAATATTTCAGTCGTATGCAATTCGGTTTCCGGTCAGGAGCTTCTACTTAAGATGCTCTTCTTGACCTATGTTGCTTTATGTATAAGTCCATGGACGAAAGAAAGTATTGTGGTAGTCTTTTTGTTGATATAACAAAAGCTTTTGACATGGTTGACCATAATATTCTTCTAAGTAAACTACATTCAGCTGGCATCCGTGGAAATGTTCTTGATTGGTTTAAATCATATTTAAATACAAGAATACAAAAGGTCATAATATACAATTCTTTAAGCACAGCTAGATCGATCGATTTGGGGGTCCCAGTTTTATTTTTAATTTACATAAATTCTATATTTTCAATACCTTTCCTGGGTAAAGTCACTGCTTTTGCAGATGACTTGGCTATTGCTTATGCCACAAACAATGCATTCAATCTTTTTGCGGATATAAATAATGATGTGCACCTGCTGAGGCAATGGTTCGCTTCTCATAAGCTGATTGTTAGCAATAAGACCAAGCTGATGTATTTCAGCCTCTCAGGCAAGGAAGTGCCAAGCAGTGATATTACTTTCCATTCTGCAAGTTGTATGCGGTATGAACTTTATACTCATACTTGTATTGATCAGGGGTCTCGAGTTGGCTATGCACCTGAATTTGATTGCGACGGAAAATGCTTTAAGATCGAAGTGGTATCCAATTTTAAGTACCTGGGTGTTATAATAGATCAAAATTTGAGTTGGTCGTC
This sequence comes from Eurosta solidaginis, assembly GCF_040869045.1. Classification (NCBI taxonomy): domain Eukaryota; kingdom Metazoa; phylum Arthropoda; class Insecta; order Diptera; family Tephritidae; genus Eurosta; species Eurosta solidaginis. The sequence goes on from NC_090324.1 coordinate 119,081,972, forward strand.
CAATATCTCTACTATGAAACAATATCTGTTATCCACTCTGCGCTCATTTTATCGTCTTAAAAAACTATGTTCACGCAGTGTGCTGAAAATGGTGTATTTTGGACTAGTACAATCTAAATTACAATATGGTATAAGTTGCTGGGGAAGTGCGTATAATAGTAAAACTCGTCCGCTCTTAATTCTGCAGAAGTGTCTCATAAGAAGAATATGTAACGCGAACCGCCTATCACACACTATGAACCTTTTTAAACGGTTAAATATTCTGCCTGTGAGGCACTTGTATTTCTATAAAGTTTTAAAAATATTTTTTATGAGGTGTGGGTATCTACGTAGTCCAATATACCCCCTACAAAGGCTAAGAAGCAGCTCACATTCAAATGTTGTAGTAGTAATTTTTTATATATAAGTATACTTCTGTTTTATGAATTGTATAAATTTAAGATTGCACAGGATAATAATGAATAAAATGAATGAATGAAATGAAAATGAAATATATAGAACTAAGGCCCACGCCCTCTTAAAATACTCATTAACACCTTTCATTTGATACTGATATCGTACAAACAAATTCTAGAGTCACCCCTGATCCATCTTTATGGCGATATCTCGAAACGGCGTCCATCTACAGAACTTAGGCCCACGCCCTTTTAAAATACTCATTAATACCTTTCATTTGATACCCATATCGTACAAAAGAAATTCTAGAGTCACCCCTGGTCCACCTTTATGGCGATATATCGAAACGGCGTCCATCTATAGAACTTAGGCCCACGCCCTCTTAAAATACTCATTAATACCTTTCATTTGATACCCATATCGTACAAAATAAATTCTAGAGTCACCCCTGGTCCACCTTTATGGCGATATCTCGAAAAGGCGTCCACCTATAGAACTTAGGCACACTCCCTTTTAAAATTATCATTAACACATTTCATTTGATACCCATATCGTACAAACAAATTCTAGAGTCAGGCCTGGTCCACCTTTATGGCGATATCCCTAAATGGCGTCCATCTATAGAACTATGGTCCACTTCCTCTTAAAATACTCTTTAGTACCTTCCATTTGATACACATGTCATACAAACACATTCCAGGGTTACCCTAGGTTCTTTTTACAACATGCGGATTTTCCCTTACTTTGTCTCCACAGCTCTCAACTGAGTATGTAATGTTCGGTTACACCCGAACTTAGCCTTCCTTACTTGTTTATTTTATATTTATCTTAAAAATCGTTTAGGTATGTAGATCTGTTCACTATATATTTCTTATCTTATACATCCTATTATTCGGAGATTACGAACGGGATAAGATTATTGTTCAGCCCCATTCATGAAAGGTATGAAGTCTTCGGCACAGCCGAGGACAGTCCCGTTCTTACTTGTTTATTTTATATTTATCTTAAAAATCGTTTAGATGTGTCCAAATTTCACCAAATGCTTACGTGTATAGCATATATTGTTGTCTGAAAAAATCATAGAGACCGGTGGTATATATAGTATATATCTCATACAACCGATTGTTCAGATAAGAAACTTTGCGCAATTTCTTCCCCATTATAACAGCTAGAAGCTTTAAATTTCAACAAATGCTTACGTGTATAGCATATACTGTTGTCTGAAAAAATCATTGAGATCGGTGGTATATATAGCATATATCTCTTACAACCCGATTGTTCAGATAAGAAACTTTGCGCAATTTCTGCCCCATTTTAACAGCTAGAAGCTTCAAATTTCACCAAATGCTTACGTATATAGCATATATTGTTGTCTGAAAAAATCATAGAGATCGGTGGTATATATATTATATACCCCATATAAACTGTCATTTTTTGCCCCTTTTTTACGGCTAGAAGCTTCAAAATTCATCAAATTTCATCAAATAGTTACGTTTGCGTCATATGTTGTTGAAATACGTGATTCATAGTCATAGTTTTTACACGCAGACCACAAAAAACCTGAAACTTTGCATCCTCACACAAAGTACCTACCTGTTTTTTATACCTTTCATGAAAATGAAATTGTATATTAATTTCGTCACGAAACCCAAAATTGTAAGCCCTTAAATGAAAATAGGTAAACCCACGATTAAGTATACCGAAATAATCAGGATAAAGAGCTGAGTTGATTTAGCCATGTCTGTCTGTCCGTCTGTCGGTTTGTATGCAAACTAGTCCCTCAATTTTAGAGATATCTTGATAAAATTTGGTGAGCGGGGTGAGCAACCGATTTTTCAGAAAAAGAGGGTTTTTGTCATATCTTACTCAATTTAACAGATTGAAGCTTCAAACTTCACCATATAATTTCGTGTATTGCACATATTGTTGCCTGAAAAAATTGATGGGATCGGTCGTATATATAGTATATATCCCCCTCAACCGATTGTTCAGATAAGAAACTTTTCGTAATTACTGCCCTATTTTAAGAGCTAGAGGCTTCAAATTTCAACGAATGCTTATATATAGCATATATTGTTGTCTGAAAAAATCATAGAGATCGGTTGTAAATATAGTATATATCTCATACAACCGATTGTTCAGATAAGAATCTTTTCGCAATTTCTACCCCATTTTAACAGCTATAAGCTTCAAATTTCACCAAATGCTTACGTATATAGTATATTGTTGTCAGAAAAAATCATAGAGATCGGTGGTATATATATATTAATATACTTCAATAAACTGTCATTTTTGCCCCTTTTTTACAGCTAGAAGCTTCAAAAATTCATCAAATTTCATCAAATAGTTACGTTTACGTCATATATTTTTGAAATACGTGATTCGTAGTCATAGATTTTACATGCAGACCACAAAAAACGTGAAGCTTTGCATCCTCACACAAAGTACCTACCTATTTTTATACCTTTCATGAAAATGAAATGGTACATTAATTTCGTCACGAAACCCAAAATTGTAAGTCCTGAAAGGAAAATAGATAGACCCACCATTAAGTATACCGAAATAATCAGGATGAAGAGCTGAGTTGATTTAGCCATGTCCTGTCTGTCCGTCTGTCTGTTTGTATGCAAACTAGTCCCTCAATTTTAGAGATATCTTGATAAAATTTGGTGAGCGGGCGTATTTGGGTGTCCGATAAGACATTTGCCGGAACCGGCCGGAGCGGACCACTATAGCATATATCCTCCATACAACCGATTTTTCAGAAAAAGAGGGTTTTTTGTCATATCTTACTCAATTTAACAGATTGAAGCTTCAAACTTCACCATATAATTTCGTATATTGCACATATTGTTGCCTGAAAAAATTGATGAGATCGGTCGAATATATAGTATATATCCCCCACAACCGATTGTTCAGGTAAGAAACTTTTCGTAATTACTGCCCTATTTTAGGAGCTAGAGGCTTCAAATTTTAACGAATGCTTACGTATGTAGCATATATTGTTGTCTGAAAAAATCATAAAGTTCGGTGGTATATATTGTATATATATGGTGGTATATATAGTATATATATATATTTTCGCAATTTTAGCCCCATTTTAACAGCTAGAAGCTTCAAATTTCACCGAATGCTTACGTATATAGCACACATTATTGTCTGAAAAAATCATAGAGATCGGTCGTATATATAGTATATATTTCATACAACCGATTGTTCAGATAAGAAACTTTTCGCATTTTCTACCCCATTTTAACAGCTATAAGCTTCAAGTTTCACCGGTTGCTTACGTATATAGAATATATTGTTGTGTCAAAAAATCATAGAGATCGGTGATATATATAATATACATATCATGGTATATATAGTATATATATATTGTATATATATATATATTTTTTTTTTTGCGATTTCGGCCCCATTTTAACAGATAGAAGCTTCAAATTTCACCAAATGCTTACGTGTATAGCATATATTGATGTCTGAAAAAATCATTGAGATCGGTCGTATATATAGTATATATCCACCACAACCGATTGTTCAGATAAGAAACTCTTCGTAATTACTGCCCTAATTTAAGAGCTAGAGGCTTCAAATTTCAACGAATGCTTACGTATATAGCACATATTGTTGTCTGAAAAAATCATAGAGACCGGTTGTTTATATAGTATATATCTCATACAGAAGATTGTTCAGATAAGAAACTTTTCGCAATTTCTACCCCATTTTAACAGCTATAAGCTTCAAATTTCACCGATTGCTTACGTATATCTATATATATAAAAATGAATTGCTGTTCGTTAGTCTCGCTAAAACTCGAGAACGGCTGAACGGATTTATCTTATCTTGGTCTTGAATTATTCGTGGAGGTCTAGGGAAGGTTTAAAAGGTGAGAAAAATTCGAATACTTGCCGGGAAAATACTCAAAACAGCATATTTCTATTTCCCATACAATCTAATATATAAAAATCTTCTGGCACGGTGTTAGAGGCTTAACTCCTCCGAAACGGCTAAACCGATTCTCATGAAATTTTGTGAAGATATTGGGTAGGTCTGAGAATCGGCCAACGTCTACCTTTTTTTACCTTCGTGCCTAGGGTCTTGAGATCAAAACGTGGACCCGGGTACCCCTAGAATGTGTTTATACAATGTGGATATCAAATGAAAGCCGTTGATGAGTTCTATAGTACAGGATAATTTTCATACAACTGGGAGGCTGGGGTCTCGAGATATGGTCCAAAACGTGGACCCGGGTACCCCTAGAATGTGTTTATACAATATGGATATCAAATGAAAGCTGTTGATGAGTGCTATATTACAGGATAATTTTCGTACAACTGGGAGGTTAGGGTCTCGAAATATAGCCCAAAACGTGGACCCGGGTACCCCTAGAGTGTGTTCATACAATATGGATATCAAATGAAAGCTGTTGATGAGTGTACCCCTAGATGAGGGCTATAGTACAGCATAATTTTCATACAACTGGGAGGCTAGGGTCTCGAGATATAGCCCAAAACGTGGACCCGGATACACCTAGAATGTGTTTTTACATTATGGGTATCGAATTGAAGCTGCTGATGTATGCTTTAGTACAGAGTAAGTTTTACACCGCTGGGTGACTACGGTCTCGAGATATAGGCCAAAACATGGAACCGGATACCCCTACAATGTGTGTGTATTATGTATATCAAATGAAAGCTGTTGCTGAGAGCTCTAAAGTTCATTGTGATATTCGATTTAGTCGCATCAACCTGGCAAAACTGATAAATATCCATGCGAAGCCGAAATAAAGACAAGAATTAATAATACCCACATACCTATTTACATACGTCCTATTCGTCCGGGAAGTATACCAGAGACGGACTGGGACTGGGATTAGGACTAGGACTGGGACTGAGACTGAGACTCGGAGTGGTACTGGGACTGAGACTCGGAATGGGACTGGAACAAAATACATAACACCCTCTGGGACTGGCAATAAGAGATGAAGACGAAGGAGAAAAACTTGATAGAAGAGAAAAGAGAGAAGGAGACTGAGAAAGAGATAGAATGAGATGAAGATGGAGATGAAGCGAAAAAGACGGAGGAAGGAGTGAATGAAAAGATTAGGAAAAAGTTTAGAGGGGTACGGCAGAGTTAGGCGGAAAAAGCTTATTAAAATTTATTTATTTATTTATGCACATAAGCCAAATTTAGGGCAGAACAACGTCTGCCGGGTCTGCTAGTAGTATATTTTTTTGTGTCAAAAAATCATAGAGATCGGTGATATATACAATATATATATGATGGTATATATTGTATATATATATAGTATATATATATTTTTTTATGCGATTTCTGTCCCATTTTAACAGCTAGAAGATTCAAATTTCACCAAATGCTTACGTGTATAGCATATATTGATGTCTGAAAAAATAATTGAGATTGGTGGTATACATAGTATATAAGTTAAATTACTAAAGGTTATTTAGTTGAAAAAAAATGTTTTATTGGGAGCTATGGCTCCTTTATTACTCAATGTCAGAATTAGAACTAACTTTTACAAATATTATTTTCTTACAACTAACTTATTTTGTCGCCGCTCTACCGACTGCGCTGCTGTTGCCGCTTTGTGAATTCGCTGACGATGCGCTTCCCACCGCTTGCTGCATTTCTGCTTATTTTCGTGATGTTATGACTTGGTTGAAATGTTGACGATGCATTTCTCACCGCTTGCTGCATTCTTAGTTATTTTCGTGATGTTATGTTTCGTTATGGAATTTTGTTTACCAGCTTGTGCAACAAGTGTCTTCTTGCTTTACTATTTGGCGTGCGTCGTGCTAACAGCTCCCCCCCTGAAATTCAAACGTCCGCGTTTGATGTGCTGGGTTTTTGAAATATTTGATTTAGCCCCTCTATTGCAGCCTCTGTCAGTTCGATGGGCTGCTGCTGGTTAACCTTTTTGAGGGGTAGTCTTGACCTTGTAATGGATATAATAATGATTATAGCTACCAGTGCGATACTGATATTAGTGGCATAGTTGAAATGATTTGCAGATTTTGTGTATTCTATTAGTTTCGTGTTATTTATGTTTATCTGCTTTAGCATTTTTAGGGACAATATTTCTTCGGTTGTATTTGATTCTGAAAATGGTTGAAGTACAGCGGGTAGGGGCTTGCTTGTGCGCTTTTCTGTATTGGAAAATTTTTTCCCGTTGATTATAATTGTAGCGTTGTTGTAGTGTATTATAAATGTGCCGTTAAGGGATGTAGTTTCTTCGTTTATTACGATTTCTCCTTTAAAGTCGTTCAAAAATAGGATGTCTGTTGAGAGTGCTTCAACTTCCGGTATGTGTTGACTGTTGGTCACTGTGCAGTTCGGCAAGCGGCTGTTTAGGAGATTACTTATACAATAGTCCCTACTTAAATCTAACAAATTATTTTTTGAACATATTTGAATTGAGTTGTATTGTTTACATTCTTTTTGTATGCCATAAAGGTTTCTTTCACAGGTAAGTATTGATTCGAAATTTATTTTATTAATCTTATTGTTTTTCTTTATTGCTCTAATGTCTATTGTTTTACAAGTTTGTTCTTCTACCGTGGGTAGACTTATGATATAAATGATAATTTTGCCATTTGTTGCTATTTTAATTTGTGAAAATTCTAAAGCTTCATCCAAATTTATAAACGGAATATTATCTTTTTCGAAAATCTGTTTGGCAATGTCTACTTCTTCACTTGACATAATATATGAGTTTACTATATTGGCTTTCGCCCAATGAATAGCATATGCTATATTTATGATTTCTTCCTTTAAAATTTCTAATTTGTATTTCAATTTCAAAAATGCTTCTATTTCCCTGCTTTTGTCATTTTGCAATTCCCTGGTAATATTGTTTGTAATATTTCGCGGGTTCGAATCGAGCTCAAGGCCTAACAATAATTATTTATCATTATTATTGTTATGATAAATTTTTTCTTAATTGAAAAAATTTTTAAATTAGAATAGAAGAAAGAAAAAATTTTAGACAACTGCCAAATTTTTTCTTTCTTCTATTCTAATTTAAAAATTTTTTCAATTAAGAAAAAATTTATCATAACAATAATAATGATAAAAAATTATTGTTAGGCCTTGAGCTCGATTCGAACCCGCGATCTTAAATTCAGTAGGCCGATATAACAACAAAAATTGTTTGTAATATTTGTAATTTCATTTATCTTTTTTATTGTTAGTTTGTTAATAATAACCTGATTGTTATTATTTTCAAGGACGTTATTTAATTTATTTAAAACTATTTCATGATCCTCGTGGTCTGGATTTCCTGCGATCCATTTCCACGCACTACCTATGAAATTTAGTGACCTTTTCGATCTTCCCTCTATTTTTAGATTATTTAGATGAGCCTTAATTTGTGATATGAGAAGGGGTAAGAAGGGATAATTGGGATTTTTATAGAGTTCTTCTGCTTGTGTTTTCAGTTCTATATGCTCCAGGATTTCGTTGTATTTGTCAATGTCGATTTCGTGTATTATTCTAAATGTTCCGGTCTGTAGTTTGGCTGTTCCTTTTTCTATTGTTACAAGTTGGGAGTTAGAGTAGTCGAGTATTTGTACCTCTGCTAGGCAGAGCGGTATGAAAAATCTGCAAAGAAGAAGTTTTACACATCGTTTAATTAGTTGCGTATCCTACTTTTGTGTACTATTTGTCCTTTTTCGGTAATTACTGTACTATTTCGATCCTCCTTAACTATTTCCTTAGTATATGGCTTACTTAATTTAGTCCCTAACCTCCTGTTTTTCTTGACGTAAATGATTTGACCTGGTAAATATGATTTTACGTTATGTTTCTTTCTGTTGTGGTATTCTATGTCCTTTCTCTGTTTAAGTGCCAGTTTCTCTAAGTTACTTTGCCTACTTCTTTCTATATCTTCTGGAGTAAACGTAACATTTCTACCGAAATATAAATCTACCTGCCTCTTTTTAGTCACAGAATGGATAGTATGATTGTATTCCGACACAGCTCTTTCTAGGAGCTCGTCAAAGTTCCTGTGTGCTCCATTCTCTTTGAGGCAACGCATTATTTCCACCAGAGTAGAATGGAACCTTTCTACTTGCCCGTTTGCCTGGCTTTTGTATGGTGGTGTTGTAAAGACTTCTATTCCCAACTCGTCCGTCATCATAAATTTAATTGAACTAGAATTCAATGAAGGTTCGTTGTCGATTACAATCAGTTTTGGCACTCCGAAATAGAAAATCAAGTCTCTTAAAGGACCTCTAACGTCTACTATTGCCCTGCTTGCAAGCTTCCTTGTTTGTGCGTATTTCGTAAATTTGTCCAGGGCAGTCATAATTACTTTACCTTCTGTTAAAAAAATGTCTATGTGGACCGTGTGTCCGGGATATGTGGGTAATGGCGTCTCGCCAATTTTGGGTTGGTTGGGATGGCGTTCGTATTTGTTTTCTTTGCAAGTTGTGCAATTAGTTACAATTCTTTTTATTTTGCTGAGCATTCCTGGGAAATAGCTTTTTTCCAGAATCTGTACTTTGTTTTCAACTGCATTTCTGTGGGCGCGTTTATGGATGTCTAAAATGGTGTTTTCCTGGTCCTGTTCGTTGGTGATGTCGTCAACTAATTTTTGGGTATAGCGTATCTTATAGTTACTAAAATGTAGTGGATAGATGTTTTGGATCATGCCCATTATCCTTTCATCTGTGTTGATTCCGTTGATGACGGAGGGGTTAAGGTATCGTTTTAGGTGCGTAGTGAGAATTTGATTGTCATATTGGGGTTCTGTAATTATGTGACGATGGATTGTTGGAAATATTATTTTAAATTGATATGAAGATGTTTCGTCTTGCTTGAAAAATATTTGATTTTTAAAAACGTTTATTGGGGCCTCTGTACATGGTATGAGGTTATGGCTTGAGCTCTCGTCACTGTGGATTGTGGGAGTGAGGGAATTTATTTGGGGAGGTATCCTTGATAAGGCGTCTGCGACCAAGTTGGAGTACCCTGGTTTATACTTCAGTTCGTAATTATATTCCTCCAGGATTGCTTTCCATCGTTTCATTTTGCTATTCGTATTCCTTGTACTTAAAGCGTATGTAAGCGGTTGGTGGTCGGTAAATATATTTACTTTTCTTGACCCGTACAAGTAGTTCCTTAGGGAGCTTAAGGACCATATAATGGCCAGCATCTCCTTCTCATTGGTTGCATAAGATTCTTCAGTTTTGTTGAGGGTTCTGGATATGTATGTTACGGTTTTTTTATTTTGTGACAGTACGGCGCCTATTGCGAAGTCGGATGCGTCCGTGGTCAGTTCGAAGTCCTTTTCAAAATTCGGATGGGACAGAACGATGTCCGGTGAAGTAAGGGTGTTTTTTATTTTGTCGAATGCATTTAATGCTTCCTGATCTAGGGTAATGAATTGCTTCCTTGATGCGTTTTTGGAAATATTTCCAAATTCGCCTCGCAAAATGGCCGTAAGTGGCTTGGCGATCTTGGCAAAGTCCTGAATAAATCTTCTATAATAGCCTGCCATGCCAAGGAACGAACGAAGTTCCTTAAGATTTTTAGGAGGAGGCATATTAACTATGGCTTCTACCTTTTTTGGGTTTGTTTTTATTCCTTCCGGGGTAACAACGTACCCCAGGAATTCTACTTCCTGTTTGGCAAACTCGCACTTGTCTAGCTGTATTTTCATGTTTGCACTCTCTAGGGTTCTGAACACTAATTCAATATTTTTCAAATGTTCCTCTTCGTTTTTCCCAAATATTATTACATCATCGATGTAGACGTAACATCTTACACCGATATGTTGCCGGAGGATATCATCCAGTGCCCGTTGAAATGTGGAAGGGGCATTCTTAAGCCCAAATGGCAATCGGAGAAATTCGTACTTTCCGTTGTTTACGGAAAATGCCGTTTTCTCGATATCGGACTCACGAAGTGGAATCTGATGAAATCCGCTTTTAAGATCAACAACGGTAAATAGTGAATTACTTCCGAGGTTTGCAAGAACCTCATTTATTTCTGGTATAGGGTACTTATCGGGGATTGTAATTGAATTGAGCTTTCGATAGTCGATCACCATCCGGTATTTCTTTTTACCAGAGGCGTCCAACTTTTTGTCGACTATCCAGACTGGTGAGTTATAGGGGGATTTTGATCTCCTAATTATCCCGTTATCTAGGAGTTCCTCTATTTGCCTTTCTATTTCCTCTTTAAGCGCCATTGGATAAGGATAAGGCTTGGAATATACGGGTGTGTTGCTGGTAGTGCGGATTTCGCCCTTTACTAAAGTAGTATATGTTAGTTTTTCGTCGTGATCCGAGAACAGATTGGGACATTTCACAATTATGCCATTAATTTTTGATTGAATTTCGGCAGAAAGATGTGGTATTTTTATTCCTACATTATTCACTTCTTGTGACACCCTTTGTTTTAGAGGGATAACTATATCTTCAAAAATTGTCATCATATTTTTATCAGTGTGGATTGTTGCTTGCAGTTGTTTGAGCTTGTCGTTACCTATTATTCCGTGAAAGGAGTTTAATGTTGGTAAAATGAAAAATTTAATTTTGCCTACGCCGTGTCCGAAAATATCCACGTACGTGTGGTGAGTGATCTCTATGTCTCCTGCGACAGAGTTAACTTTAAAAGTATGCTCATTAGGAATTGGATTTCTTATCCTCGAGGATTGTATGTAATTTTTATTCGAGCCGGTATCTATTAGAAAGTCTAGTCCATCTCCGCTCCTAGCAATGAACTCGTAATAGGGGAGTGAAGATGGAGTTAGTCTAAAAAATGTATAGTATCTAGTTCGGTGCAATCCTGCCCGTTCAGGGCCGGATTATTGTTTGTGATTAAATTAAGGTTACTTTTTGGAATGTGGTCTGGTTGATTTTCATTTCCATAATTAGTTAGAACGGGATTATCCTCGTAGATTTGGTGAGGATCTGCCTGATCGTAGTATTCATCCGGTTTAGTGTAGTTCGTATTGGCGTAAAAAGTTCTTTGCATTTTATTTGGTGCGTGAGGATGTTGGGTAGAAGGGGGACGCTTCTGCGCGAAGTTGTTTTGGTTATTCTGCGGCCGGTTTTGATAGTTGACCTGCCTGGAATGTATGGACTGGTCTACATCCATTGGTACTGGTGGTTTTGGTGGTAGATTATTTCTGTTATTATTGGAGTAATTATTTTGATTGTTGTATCCTGTTGGGTTCGAACGGAAATTTGGGTTATACTGGGGATAATTGGTTTGGCCGTAGTATCCCGTGCGGAATCCTTGGTCATATCCGGGGTAATTGTACTTGCTAGGACGATTTGTCTGTGGAATGAATGGATTATTTGGGTACCTATTTGGTTGTCGATTAAACTGTTGCAACCTCGGTGCAAAACTAGGTTTTGGTGCTAAGGAATAAGTCAGCTCGGGATAGAAGGGTCTGTTATTGTTATAATTTGTGGTATTTCGTGGTAGTCGTGGCGGTCCATTGATAATTGATCTATTCACAGTGTTCGCGTGGTTCATTCGGAAGGACATGTTATCAAGTTTTTGACACAGGTGCAATGCCTGTGGCAGGGTGGTTGGTTCACGGATACTGAGGAGACGGGGTAGGTCTCCATTAAGCCCGCGAATAAACGTATCCAGAGCTTTCTCTCTGTAGGAGTTTGTCATGGCTCTGATGGACTCTTCGCCCAAGTCGAGACAGGAAATTTTGTCAAGGATTAGTGAAAGATGTTGATAGACCTTCTGATAGAAGGTAGAGATATCATCGTGGCGCTGGGCCAGTGTGGTCATTTGGTATTCTAAAGTACCAATATCTCTCTTGTCGGAATAGTGCATCATGAGGCACTTTCTAATATGCATCCAATCTAGTGGAGTACTATAGGATTCGAGAGCCGTGTCGGCATCTCCCACAATTTTGTGTCTGATTGTATGTAGTATGGCGAAATATTTCGGTGTGTCTTTCAAAGATTCATATGCTTTTAGTATTCTGTCGACACTTTTTCTCCAGGAGCTAAATTCACCTGGTCGTCCTGAGAATTCTCTCAGGCATTTTACCATATCTGGTACCCTATCTAGATCGTTTATATTTTGCGCATTTAATGTAACACTATGGTCTGGTGGCAAATCATTAGGGGAAGTCATATTCATTCTATCTAACGCTTATATAGCTGCTGATTCTACTGCCGTCGTATTAGACACGGGAAGATTTCCCTGACGGGTATTTCCGTATTCCAACCTAAGTTGGTTCAATTGATCAACGAGTTCCTCCGCGGATCCTGGCATTTTTCTAAAGATTTTTTTTTTTTTTTGTTTTTTTTTTTTTTTATATATTTGATTGCTAATTTCTTTTAGTTCTTCTTTTATTTCGCAAGGCACAACTCTGTTTACAATGAATTCTGTATAATATTTTCTTTAGATTTTATGGATTTGTTTCCTAATTTCTAGTTAATTTTTCTTTCACAAAAAGCAATTAAATTTACTTTTCACAATAATTCCCTTTTCTTTTTGTTTCCCAAGCGCAACTCAATTTACTTTCTCGCAATGATTTCTGTGTAAATTTTTATCTTTGATATTATGGATTTGTATGCTAATTTCTCTTTTAATTTTTCTTTTTCTTTCACAAAGCACATTTAGATCTACTTTTCATAATAATTTCTTTTTCTCTTTTTTCAATTGTTATTATTATTTTTGTTTTCAATTATTTACTTATTACTATTTAATCTTACGCTAGTATCATGTCCAACGCTGGATGTGGGGTTTTCGCCGCTTCGGTGTTCGTCCTTTTCCCTCCTGGTACTTGGGTACCTCGGTCGTACTGCTTATTCCACTTCCCGGTGCCGCTGTAGACGCGTGGCCCTACTTGTTATTTTTCAGGCACTTTTAACGTTTTTTTTTTTTTTTTATACACGTCACTCGCGTGGCCTTACTTTGTGATTTTCGGGCACTACTACTTTCCGACATTCGCGCTGGTCCCTGCTCGGGCGCCAGTTAAATTACTAAAGGTTATTTAGTTGAAAAAAATGTTTTTATTGGGAGCTATGGCTCCTTTATTACTCAATGTCAGAATCAGAACTAACTTTTACAAATATTATTTTCTTACAACTAACTTATTTTGTCGCCGCTCTACCGACTGCGCTGCTGTTGCCGCTTTGTGAATTCGCTGACGATGCGCATCCCACCGCTTGCTGCATTTCTGCTTATTTTCGTGATGTTATGACTTGGTTGAAATGTTGACGATGCATTTCTCACCGCTTGCTGCATTCTTAGGTATTTTCGTGGTGTTATGTTTCGTTATGGAATTTTGTTTACCAGCTTGTGCAACAAGTGTCTTCTTGCTTTACTATTTGGTGTGCGTCGTGCTAACATATATAGTATATATCTCATACAACCGATTGTTCAGATAAGAAACTTTGCGCAATTTCTTCCCCATTCTAACAGCTAGAAGCTTCAAATTTTACCAAATGCTTGCGTGTTTAGCATATATTGTTGTCTGAAAAAATAATTGAGATCGGTGGTATATATGTGGCAACTCTTTCACATATTGGAAATTATTATATGTAGTATATAAATTACAGCTACTGAGCGGGAGTAGAAATCATAATGTATCACAATGTATGTAAAGATGTTATAACTAAGCAATGATAGAAATCATACGATTTTATTTACTGCTAGGTCGCTCAGTCATAGTTTTTGCATTGCTACCGAAATGTATTGGAATACCAATGTTAACAATAAATAAATTGAGCTTTGGCTCTACATCATTCGCTACATTGGTGACCCCGAGTTAAGTTGTACACGCTCACAACTCCGCGTTAAAAGTTAAACATCGCTATATAAAATTTTATAATTATCGGCGTTTATTTTGCGCGTTTCAATAATTGTGTAGCTGATTTAAGACACAAGGTCACACATAATGGCGAGCGAGAACGAGTCCCCTGTCACATCTACTCCACCACAAACACCACATCTTTACACATTTCGGGAAGTATTATCGTGCGCACACCTCCATTTTCATCGGAGCACCCAGCATTGTGGTTCGCACAAATAGAATCCCAATTTCGAATTCGATCTATAACCAGCGAAGATAACCAATTTCATCATGCGGTTTCGCTTATTGACACACAATCGGCAACAGAGGTTGAAGACATCATTGTTCGACCACCACCAACCACGCCATACACAACTTTAAAACAAAATCTCATCGAACGTTTAACAAAGTCCAAAGACGGCAAGTTACTCCAACTTTTGAATGGTGAAGAAATCGGAGATCGCACTCCCTCGCAATTTCTACGCCATTTACGTAGCCTGTGTCCGGACGTTGCCGACAACGTGCTTAAAGCACGCATGTCTGGCAGCACAGCCCAACGCCTCATTGGAAGATCTCAGCCGACTAGCTGACAAAATAAATGAGGTGATGCCGAACGTCAACCACACTATTGCGAACATATCCGAAGAACAATCATTGCGGACAGAAATCGATGAACTGCGTAAACAGATTGAAGCTTTAAACTTCCGAAGGTCACGCAGCAACATGCGGCAAAATACATATTCCAACAACAAACGTGATTCATCGCGTAGCCGTACGCGTTGCTTAGTCGACGGAATCTGCAGATACCACAAAAAGTTTGGCAACGATGCACAGCGCTGCATACCAGGATGTAAGTATTCGGGAAACGCTCAGGGGAGTCATTAGAGGCGGAAAAAGACTCTCCGGCCATAACATCGCGCCGCCTTTTTATTATAGACCGTACCTCTGGGATACAATTTCTAGTAGATACCGGTGCGGATGTTTCGGTACTTCCACGGTATCGTATTAAAACTAATCTATCCCCAGTTGGCTATCAGTTGTACTCAGCGTCAGGATCAACCATAGAAACATATGGCCACCACATGCTCACGTTGGATTTTGGTTTGCGCCGCTATTTCACCTGGCGTTTTATTATCGCTGACGTTTCAAAGCCCATTAGTGGGGCCGATTTCATTAGCCATTTCGGCATAGTAGTTGACTTGAAACATAGTCGAATTAGTGACGAAAATTCGGGAATCATTTCCAATGGTCAAATGAAGCGCGCTCCGCAGAGCACTTCTATTAAAGCGATTTGTGGCGAATCACCATACCTGTCACTTTCACAACAATTCCCTTCTATAACCAAGCCAGACGGAGCTTTTAAATTAGCGAAGCATAATACAGTGCACCATATCAGAACTACAAATGGTCCTCCCGTGTCGAGCAAAGCGCGACGACTCGCGCCGCATAAACTAAAGATTGCTAACGAAGAGTTCGCCAAGATGGTGCAATTAAGTATCGCGCGTCCTTCAGACAGCCCTTGGTCCTCACCACTGCATTTAGCCCCCAAAAAGTCGGGCGAGTCACGACCTTGCGGAGACTATCGTCGTCTCAATGACCGCACAATCCCCGATCGATATCCCGTAAGATATCTCGAGGACTTCGCAGCCAATTTGTGTAAAAAAAATTTTTTTTCCACTATAGACTTAGTGCGAGCATTTAACCAAATACCTGTCGCTAGCGATAACATTAAGAAAACAGCTATAATCACTCTGTTTGGATTATACGAATTTCCTTTTATGACGTTTGGCCTAAGAAATGCCGCCCAAACTTTCCAGCGTTTCATTGACAAAGTCACCCGTGATCTTCCATTCATGTTTGCGTACATCGACGACCTTTTAATCGCTTCAGTAGATGAACGTCAGCACTTCGAACACCTTAAAGTGCTATTTCAACGTCTCCAAGATTACGGTTTGGTAATTAACACCTCAAAGTCAGTATTCGGCGCAAACGAAGTAAAGTTTCTCGGTCGCTATGTAACAAGCCGGGGAATTAAGCCAATGCCTGAAAAGGTCAGCGCCATAAGAGACCTTTCGCTACAAGTGACAGTTAAGAAACTTCGAGGTTATATCGGTATGGTAAATTTTTACCGAAAATTTATAAAAAATGCCGCTGAGCTTCTTGATCCACTTAATAAATTACTTTCTGGTCCCAATATCAGAAGTACACACCAAATCCAATGGACAAAAGGGCTTGTAGATGCCTTCGAACTTTCTAAACAAGCCTTAGCGACGTGCGCTGAACTAGCTCACCCTAATATGGAAGCAGATTTAGCCATTTTCACAGACGCGTCCAACTCCGCAATAGGGGCAGTTTTACAGTAGCGTATTAATAATTGTTGGCAGCCTCTTGCATTTTTTAATCGAATGCTGCCCGAATCCATATACAAGCTTTCCACCTACGATAGGGAGCTTCACGCGATATACGAAGCAGTGAATTATTTTAGACATATGTTTGAAGGTAGGCATATTACCATCTACACGGACCACAAGCCACTCCAGCATGTATTCAAACAGCGACCTGAACGTGCGTCACCCTGGCAGTTTCGAAGAATTGAATGGATAAGCCAGTTTACAACAGAAATAACACACGTAAGTGGACAAGATAACATTGTGGCAGATGCCCTCTCACGCGTCGATGCCATTTCAACACCAGTTACGCCTCAGCAACTAGCAGCAGCTCTAGTCAGCGACACAGAGCTTCAACAGCTCATTAATTCACCAAGCTCTGCGCTCCGTCTTCAGAGACTTACATTTCCGGAACACAAAGTCAGCATGTACTGTGATACTTCATCGGGTACAGCTCGCGCATTCGTTCCTGCATCGCTAAGAAGGGCAGTGTTCGACTCACTACACTCTCTTGCTCACCCTGGAATACGCTGTTCACAAAAGCTAGTCACAAGTATATACGTTTGGCCTGCTGTCAATAAAGATTGCCGCATATGGGCGCGGACATCCATCGATTGCTAGCGAAACAAAATCCAACGCCACGTAGTTACAACGCCTGCGCGCTTCCAACTGCCAACACAGCATTTCGAGCATATCCATATTTATCTAATTTCATTACCGCCTTCCAAAGGATTCCGATCATAGACCGTTTCACTCGTTTCCCCGAAGCAATTCCACTTGAGAACGGAAACACTGAAACAATTGTACGCGCCTTATTTTACCACTGGATTGCGAGGTATGGGGTTCCTCTTCGAATCACTTCAGATCGTGGAGGCCAATTCGAATCGGCTTTGTTCAAACAACTTGCTCAGTTTTTCGGAATCCATCACCTCAGGACCACTCCGTACCACCCACAAGCCAATGGGTTCGTTGAGCGCTTGCACAGGCAGCTTAGATCAGCGCTGCTGTGTCACCAAGATTCTTGGTATGATTCCAATAGTTCTCATGGGACTAAGAGCCTCATGGAAAAATGATATTTCAACAACACCGGCTGAATTAGTGTATAGTGAACCAAATCGAATTCCAGGAGAATTTCTGAAATCTGGAACAAATCAATCAACACATGGTTTACTTCGTAATTTACAACAACATTTTCGTAATTTAACCCCGACCGAAATGTCGCACCACGGCAAGAGGTCAACTTTTCGTTTCAGAGAGCTAAATACCTGCACACCTGTTCTGGTACGTCAAGGACAAATAGGCCCATCATTAAGCCCACCATATAACGGCCCTTATCGTGTCTTATCACGCCACGATAAACATTTTTATATTGAAGTGCAAGGCAGCGAACCCCAGTCTCAGTGGACAGACTTAAACCCGTTTTTGAGGTATCGACGGACGAGCCAGACACATCAACAAGAACAGCTCAACCCACGAGGCGAGTGCATTTCGCTGATAATGCATAATTTTTTTAAAATAATGATATCTTATTTCCTAAGCATGAAATGTAATTTTTAGACTTAAAAAAAAAACAAGGGGAGACGTGTGGCAACCCTTTCACATATTGGAAATGATTATATGTAGTATATAAATTACAGCTACTGAGCGGGAGTAGAAATCATAATGTATCACAATGTATGAAAATGTGTTATAACTAAGCAATGATAGAAATCATACGATTTTATTAACTGGTAGGTCGCTCAGTCATAGTTTTTGCATTGCTACCGAAATGTATTGGAATACCAATGTTAACAATAAATAAATTGAGCTTTGGCTCTACATCATTCGCTACATATATAGCATATATCCCATACAACCGATTGTTCAGATAAGAAACTTTGCGCAATTTCTGCCCCATTTTAACAGCTAGAAGCTTCAAATTTCACCAAATGCTTACGTATATAGCATATATTGTTGTCTGAAAAAATCATAGAGATCGGTGGTATATATATTATATACCCCATATAAACTGTAATTTTTGCCCCTTTTTTACGGCTAGAAGCTTCAAAATTCATCAAATAGTTACGTTTGCGTCATATATTGCTGAAATACGTGATTCGTAGTCATAGTTTTTACACGCAGGCCACAAAAAACCTGAAACTTTGCATCCTCACACAAAGTACCTACCTGTTTTTATACCTTCCATGAAAATGAAATTGTATATTAATTTCGTCACGAAACCCAAAATTGTAAGTCCTTAAAGGAAAATAGATAAACCCACGATTAAGTATACCGAAATAATCAGGATGAAGAGCTGAGTTGATTTAGCCATGTCTGTCTGTCCGTCTGTCGGTTTGTATGCAATCTAGTCCCTCAATTTTAGAGATATCTCGATAAAATTTGGTGAGCGGGCGTATTTGGGTGTCTGATAAGACATTTGCTGGAACCGGCCGGATCGGACCACCATAGCATATATCCTCCATACAACCGATTTTTCAGAAAAAGAGGGTTTTTGTCATATCTTACTCAATTTAACAGATTGAAGCTTCAAACTTCACCATATAATTTCGTATATTGCATATATTGTTGCCTGAAAAATTGATCAGATCGGTCGTATATATAGTATATATCCCCCACAACCGATTGTTCAGATAAGAAACTTTTCGTAATTAATGCCCTATTTAAAGAGCTAGAGGCTTCAAATTTCAACGAATGCTTACGTACATATATAGCATATATTGTTGTCTGAAAAAATCATAGATATCGGTTGTATATATAGTATATATCTCATACAACCGATTGTTCAGATAAGAAACTTTTCGCAATTTCTACCCCATTTTAACAGCTATAAGCTTAAAATTTCACCAAATGCTTATGTATATAGCATATATTGTTGTCTGAAAAAACCATAGAGATCGGTGGTATATATATTATATACCCCATATAAACTGTAATTTTTGCCCCTTTTTTACGGCTAGAAGCTTCAATATTCATCAAATTTCATCAAATAGTTTCGGTTACGTCATATATTTTTGAAATACGTGATTCGTAGTCATAGTTTTTACATGCAGACCACAAAAAACGTGAAGCTTTGCGTCCTCACATAAAGTACCTACCTATTTTTTATTTTATATTTATCTTAAAAATCGTTTAGATGTGTTCAAATTTCACCAAATGCTTACGTGTATAGCATATATTGTTGTCTGAAAAAATCATAGAGACCGGTGGTATATATAGTATATATCTCATACAACCGATTGTTCAGATAAGAAACTCTGCGCAATTTCTTCCCCATTTTAACAGCTAGACGATTCAAATTTCACCAAATGCTTACGTGTATTGCATATATTGTTGTCTGAAAAAATCATTGAGATCGGTGGTATATATAGTATATATCTCATACAACCGATTGTTCAGATAAGAAACTTTGCGCAATTTCTGCCCCATTTTAACAGGTTTAAGCTTCAAATTTCACCAAATGCTTACGTGCATAGCATATATTGTTGTCTGAAAAAATCATTGAGATCGGTGGTATATATAGTATATATCTCATACAACCGATTGTTCAGATAAAAACTTTGCGCAATTTCTGCCCCATTTTAACAACTAGAAGCTTCAAATTTCACCAAATGCTTACGTATATAGCATATATTGTTGTCTGAAAAAACCATAGAGATCGGTGGTATATATATTATATACCCCATATAAACTGTAATTTTTGCCCCTTTTTTACGGCTAGAAGCTTCAAAATTCATCAGATTTCATCAAATAGTTACGTCATATATTGTTGAAATACGTGATTCGTAGTCATAGTTTTTACACGCAGACCACAAAAAACCTGAAACTTTGCATCCTCACACAAAGTACCTACCTGTTTTTATACTCAGTTGAGCAGAGCTCACAGAGTATATTAAGTTTGATTGGATAACGGTTGGTTGTACATATATAAAGGAATCGAGATAGATATAGACTTCCATATATCAAAATAATCAGGACCGAAAAAAAATTTGATTGAGCCATGTCCGTCCGTCCGTCCGCCCGTTAACACGATAACTTGAGTAAGTTTTGAGGTATCTTGATGAAATTTAGTATGTAGGTTCCTGAGTACTCATCTCAGATCGCTATTTAAAATGAACGATATCGGACTATAACCACGCCCACTTTTTCGATATCGAAAATTTCGAAAAACCGAAAAAGTGCGATAATTCATTACAAAAGACCGATAAAGCGACGAAACTTTGTAGATGAGTTGAACTTATGACGCAAAATAGAAAATTAGTAAAATTTTGGACAATGGGCGTGGCACCGCCCACTTTTAAAAGAAGGTAATTTAAAAATTTAGAAGCTGTAATTTGGCAGTCGTTGCAGATATCATGATGAAATTTGGCAGGAACGTTAGTCTTATTACTATATGTACGCTTAATAAAAATTAGCAAAATCGGAGAAGGACCACGCCCACTTTAAAAAAAAAATTTTTTTTTAAAGTAAAATTTTAACAAAAAATTTAATATCTTTAGAGTATATAAGTAAATTATGTCAAGATTCAACTCCAGTAATGATATGGTGCAACAAAATACAAAAATAAAAGAAAATTTGAAAATGGGCGTGGATCCGCCCTTTTTCATTTAATTTGTCTAGGATACTTTTAACGCCATAAGTCGAAATTAACCAATCCTTTTGAAATTTGGTAGGGGCATAGTCTTTATGGCGTTAACTGTTTTCTGTGAAAAAGGGCGAAATCGGTTGATGTCACGCCTAGTTCTTATACACACGTCCGTCTGTCCTTCCGCATGGCCGTTAACACGATAACTTGAGCAAAAATCGATATATCTTTACTAAACTCAGTTCACGTACTTATCTGAACTCAATTTATCTTGGTATGAAAAATGAACGAAATCCGACTATAACCACGCCCCCTTTTTCGATATCGAAAATTACGAAAAATGAAAAAAATGCCATAATTCTATACCAAATACGAAAAATGGGATGAAATATGGTAAGGTAATTGGATTGTTTTATTGACGCGAAATATAACTTTAGAAAAAACTTTATAAAATGGTTGTGACACCTACCATATTAAGTAGAAGAAAATGAAAAAGTTCTGCAGGGCGAAATAAAAAACCTTTAAAATCTTGGCAGGTATTACATATATAAATAAATTAGCGGAATCCAACAGATGATGTTCTGGGAAACTCTGGTCCACATTTTGGTCGATATCTGGAAAATGCCTTCACATATACAACTACCACCACTCCCTTTTAAAACTCTCATTAATACCTTTAATTTGATACCCATATCGTACAAACTCATTCTAGAGTCACCCCTGGCCCACCTTTATGGCGATATCTCGAAACGGCGTCCACCTATGGAACTAAGGATTACTCCCTTTTAAAATACTCATTAACACCTTTCATTTGATACCCATATCGTACAAACGCATTCTAGAGTCACACCTGGTCCATCTTTATGGCGATATTTCGAAAAGGCGCCCACTCCCTCTTAAAATACTCATTAACTCCTTTCGTTTGATACCCATATTGCACAAACGAATTCTAGAGTCACCCCTGGTCCACCTTTACGGCGATATCTCGAAAAGGGGTCCACCTATAGAACTAAGCCCCACGCCCTTTTAAAATAATCATTAACACCTTTCATTTGATACCCATATCATACAAACAAATTCTAAAGTCACCCCTGGTCCACCTTTATGGCGATATCTCGAAACGGCGTCCACCTATGGAACTAAGGATTACTCCCTTTTAAAATGCTCATTAACACCTTTCATTTGATACCCATATCGTACAAATATATTCTAGAGTCACCCCTGGTCCACCTTTATGGCGATATCCCGAAAAGGCGTCCATCTATAGAACTATGGCCCACTTCCTCTTAAAATACTCCTTAATGCATTTCATTTGATACACATGTCATACAAACACATTCCAGGGTTTCCCTCGGTTCATTTTCCTACATGGTTATTTTCCCTTATGTTGTCACCATAGCTCTCAACTGAGTATGTAATGTTCGGTTACACCCGAACTTAACCTTCCTTACTTGTTTATTTTATATTTATCTTAAAAATCGTTTAGGTATGTAGATCTGTTCACTATATATTTCTTATTTTATACATCCTATTATTCCGAGATTACGAACGGGATAAGATTATTGTTCAGCCCCATCCATGAAAGGTATGAAGTCTTCGGTACAGCCGAAGACAGTCCCGTTCTTACTTTTTATACTCAGTTGAGCAGAGCTCACAGAGTATATTAACTTTGATTGGATAACGCTTGGTTGTACAGGTATAAAGGAATCGAGATAGATATAGACTTCCATATATCAAAATCATCAGTATCGAAAAAAAATGCGATTGAGCCATGTCCGTCCGTCTGTCCGTTAACACGATAACTTGAGTAAATTTTGAGGCATCTTGATGAAATTTGGTATGTAGGTTCCTGGGCACTCATCTCAGATCGCTATTTAAAATGAACGATATCGGACAATAACCACGCCCACTTTTTCGATATCGAAAATTTCGAAAAATCGAAAAAGTGCGATAATTCCTTACCAAAAACGGATAAAGCGATGAAACTTGGTAGGTGAGTTGAACTTATGACGCAGAATAGAAAACTAGTAAAATTTTGGACAATGGGCGGGGCACCGCCCACTTTTAAAAGAAGGTATTTTAGAAGTTTTGCAAGCTGTAATTTGGCAGTCGTTGAAGATATCATGATGAAATTTGGCAGGAACGTTACACTTATTACTATATGCTTGTTTAATAAAAATTACCAAAATCGGAGAACGACCACGCCCACTTTTAAAAAAATTGTTTTTTTTAATTCAAATTTTAAAAGAAAAGTTAATATCTTTACAGTATATAAGTAAATTAAGTCAACATTCAACTCCAGTAATGATATGGTGCAACAAAATACAAAAATAAAAGAAAATTTCAAAATGGGCGTGGCTCCGCCCTTTTTCATTTAATTTATCTAGGATACTTTTAATGCCATAACTCGAAAAAAAAATTACCAATCCTTGTGAAATTTGGTAGAGGCTTAGAGTCTAGGACGATAACTGTTTTCTGTGAAAAGGGGCGAAATCGGTTGAAGCCACGCCCAGTTTTTATACACAGTCGACCGTCTGTCCTTCCGCTCGGCCGTTAACACGATAACTTGAGCAAAAATCGATATATCTTTACTAAACTCAGTTGACGTACTTATCTGAACTCACTTTGTATTGGTGTAAAAAATGGATGAAATCCGACTATGACCACGCCCACTTTTTCGATATCGAAAATTACAAAAAATGAAAAAAATTGCCATAACTATATACCAAATACGAAAAAAGGGATGAAACATGGTAATTGTATTGGTCTATTGACGCAAAATATAACTTTAGAAAAAAACTTGGTAAAATGGGTGTGACACCTACCATATTAAGTAGAAGAAAATGAAAAAGTTTTGCAGGGCGAAATCAAAAGCCCTTGGAATCTTGGAAGGAATACTGTTCGTGGTATTACATATATAAATAAATTAGCGGTACCCGACAGATGATGTTCTGGATCACCCTGGTCCACATTTTGGTCGATATCTCGAAAACGCCTTCACATATACAACTAAGGGCCACTCCCTTTTAAAACCCTCATTAATACCTTTAATTTGATACCCATATCGTACAAACACATTCTAGAGTCACCCCTGGTCCACGTTTATGGCGATATCTCGAAAAGGCGTCCACATATGGAACTAAGGCCCCCTCCTTTTTAAAATACTCATTATCACCTTTCATTTGATACCCATATCGTACAAACAAATTCTAGAGTCGCCCCTGGTCCACCTTTATGGCGATATTTCGAAAAGGCGTCCAGCTTAAGAACTAAGGCCCACGCCCTTTTAAAATACTCATTAACACCTTTCATTTGATACCCATATCGTACAAACAAATTCTAGAGTCCACTTTTATGGCGATATCTCGAAAAGGCGTCTACCTATAGAACTAAGGCCCACGCCCTTTTAAAATACTCATTAAAACCTTTCATTTCACCCCTGCATATGGTGACCTTAAAAAAGAATGGAATGTGGTTTATGACATTCTTCATCGGAATTCGGTCACCAATGCTAATTCTATTGTTTTAGATATCAACGGGGTGGATGTTTCTCACCCAGTGGACGTTGCTAATCACTTTAATGACTTTTTTGCTACAATCGGAAAAACTTCCTTGCCCAATAATAGCCCTATTAGCTGCATATGTGGAGATATCGCCGTAAAGGTGGACCAGGGGTGACTCTAGAATATGTTTGTACTATATGGGTATCAAATGAAAGGTGTTAATGAGTATTTTGAAAGGGAGTGGGCCTTAGTTCTATAGGTGGACGCCTTTTCGGAATATCGTTATAAAAGTGGACCAGGGTTGACTTTAGAATGCGTTTGTACAATATGGGTATCAAACGAAAGGTGTTAATAAGTGTTTTAAAACGGAGTGGGCCTTAGTTCTATAGGTGGACCCCTTTTCGGAATATCGTTATAAAAGTGGACCAGGGGTGACTCTAGAATGCGTTTGTACAATATGGGTATCAAATGAAAGGTGTTAATGTGTATTTTAAAAGGGCGTGGGCCTTAGTTCTATAGGTGGACGCCTTTTCGAGATATCGCCATAAAGGTGGCCCAGGGGTGACTCTAGAATTTGTTTGTACGATATGGGTATCAAATGAAAGGTGTTAATGAGTATTTTAAAAGGGCGTGGTCCTTAGTTCTATAGGTGGACGCCTTTTCGAAATATCGCCATAAAGGTGGACCAGGGGTGACTCTAGAATTTGTTTGTACAATATGGGTATCAAATGAAAGGTGTTAATGAGTATTTTGAAAGGGAGTGGGCCTTAGTTCTATAGGTGGACGCCTTTTCGGAATATCGTTATATAAGTGGACCAGGGTTGACTCTAGAATGCGTTTGTACAATATGGGTATCAAACGAAAGGTGTTAATAAGTGTTTTAAAAGGGAGTGGGCCTTAGTTCTATAGGTGGATGCCTTTTCGGAATATCGTTATAAAAGTGGACCAGGGGTGACTCTAGAATGAGTTTGTATAATATGGGTATCAAATGAAAGGTGCTAATGAGTATTTTAAAAGGGTGTGGGCCTTAGTTCTATAGGTGGACGCCTTTTCGAGATATCGCCATAAAGGTGGACTCTAGAATTTGTTTGTACGATATGGTTATCAAATGAAAGGTGTTAATGAGTATTTTAAAAGGGCGTGCACCTTAGTTCTATAGGTGGACGCCTTTTCGAAATATCGCCATAAAGGTGGACCAGGGGTGACTCTAGAATTTGTTTGTACGATATGGGTATCAAATGAAAGGTGTTAATGAGTATTTTAAAAAGGAGTGGGCCTTAGTTCTATATGTGGACGTAAGCGAATCTTCGTCGGGCAATAATTTTATTCATAATATTCTAATAAAATTCAAATCTAATGATATCAAGAAGAAAATTATGTTGGCCAAGAGGACTGCGCGTAAGAAACTAAATACTTCTTTATTTCCAAATTATAACAATAATATTAAAAACATTTATATCAATAACTCCTTAACCGGTTATAACCGCGCATTATTTTCAGCTGCTAGTAAGATTAAAAGGGAGAAACACTTTAAGGATTTGTGGTTCAAGAATTCAAGATTACATATAAGAAAGACCGAAAATGATAGAACTGTTGTAATAAATACGTTTGAAGATCTAGCTGATTTGTCCACATAATTAATTAATTTTTAAATGAACAGTAGACATTTTTTTATAGATGACAGCCCTATCATAAACGTCGTAAACGAACCAAATATTTTATCAGGAGCAACAAACACTTTAACTATCGTACATCAGAATGTGAGAAGTCTGCGTCAGAATTTTGATTCATTATATTTAAACCTGGAGGCCTTTGATTATCTCCCAGATATAGTTTTTGTATCGGAAATTTGGATTTTCTCCTATGAAGTGGATGATTACCGTATTCCTTGTTACTCCTTTTTCGCTAATGCCAACGACTCGTACTCAGCTGGTGGTGTTGGAGTTTTTATTCATACCAAGTATGAGTGCGAGGTAACACGACTATTTCTTACCAGTGCGGATATTATGAAAATAGATATGAAGGTATGTGATAAGCTACTGAGCCTCGTTTGTATGTACAGACTTCACTCTGTTCCCTTACATTCATTTTATGAAGAGTTTTCATCGTTTTTAGAAGAGGTTAAAACAACAAATCTAGTTATTTTAGGAGATTTCAATATTGATTTATTCGGCAACAACTCTGCTTTAGATAATCATCTTGAGTTAATGGCAAGTCAAAGTTTGTCATCGTTTATTAAATGTGTTACTCGACCTAACTCTGGCACGTGCTTAGACCATATATACGGACGCTTCGATGATTCTACTTTTTGCCCATGTGTGGCTTTAAACCTTGATCTAGGAGTTTCCGACCATTGTATGATCGGTCTGAAAATTACTTGTTTAAATTTTATTCGTAATAATAACCGTAAGAGGATGACAGCTGTCAGGAAAATTAATTTCAGAGATCTTCTGATATCACTTCGTTATGAAAAGTGGGAAAATGTTTACGCAGAACAGGAGATAAGCAAGGCGTATAATTTATTTTTGTCTACGCTTGAAGCTCACTTAAGTAAATCCAGTTCTGTAACTTTTCCAAAGCGTTCGGATGTGATTCTCAAGCCCTGGATTAACCATAATTTACTCAAAAAAATTAAGCTAAAAAATAAACTACGAGCTAAAAGTTACAAACATTCCAGTAACAGTCGTCTCCGGAAGCGCGTGAACCGTCTTACAAGCAGGTTGCATAAAGAAACTCGTTTAAGTCAGGATTTTTTTATTAAAATAGGCTAATAGCTGCATATGGTGACCTTAAAAAAGAATGGAATGTGGTTTATGACATCCTTCATCGGAATTCGGTCACCAATGCTAATTCTATTGTTTTAGATATCAACGGGGTGGATGTTTCTCACCCAGTGGACGTTGCTAATCATTTGAATGACTTTTTTGCTACAATCGGAAAAACTTCCTTGCCCAATAATAGCCCTATTAGCTGCACATGTAACATCAACCATTTTGATTCTGGAAATACTTCTCCAGGAAGTAGCTTCTTTTTTGACCCTATCTCTGGCACAGAGATCCTGAGGTTAGTAAACTCTTTGAAAAAGAATAATTCATCTGGAAATGACAATATTTCGAATCGCATGTTAAAAAAGATTGCTCTCTATGTTGTTGACATAAAGTATTTATTTAATTGTAGTATAGTGTCAGCAGTATTCCCAGAGGATCTGAAATGTGCTGTTGTTTTACCACTATATAAGAAGGGAAATAGGAAAGATAAGAACAACTACAGACCTATTTCTCTTTGGAGATCAATTTCGAAAGTTTTTGAGAAAGCTGTGAAATGTAGGGTCATGGCTTATTTGGAAAAAATTAAATATTTCAGTCCTATGCAATTCGGTTTCCGGTCAGGAGCTTCTACTGAAGATGCTCTTCTTGACCTGTGTTGCTTTATGTATAAGTCCATGGACGAAAGAAAGTATTGTGGTAGTCTTTTTGTTGATATA
The DNA here is from genome assembly GCF_040869045.1 of Eurosta solidaginis. Classification (NCBI taxonomy): domain Eukaryota; kingdom Metazoa; phylum Arthropoda; class Insecta; order Diptera; family Tephritidae; genus Eurosta; species Eurosta solidaginis. Next base: position 119,110,122 of record NC_090324.1, read on the forward strand.
ACAAAAGCTTTTGACATGGTTGACCATAATATTCTTCTAAGTAAACTACATTCAGCTGGCATCCGTGGAAATGTTCTTGATTGGTTTAAATCATATTTAAATACAAGAATACAAAGGGTCATAATAGACAATTCTTTAAGCACAGCTATATCGATGGATTTGGGGATCCCTCAAGGTTCAGTCCTTGGTCCAGTTTTATTTTTAATTTATATAAATTCTATATTTTCAATACCTTTCCTGGGTAAAGTCACTGCTTTTGCAGATGACTTGGCTATTGCGTATGCCACAAACAATGCATTCAATCTTTTTGCGGATATAAATCATGATGTGCACCTGCTGAGGCAATGGTTCGCTTCTCATAAGCTGACTGATTGTTAGCAATAAGACCAAGCTGATGTATTTCAGCCTCTCAGGCAAGGAAGTGCCAAGCAGTGATATTACTTTCCATTCTGCAAGTTGTATGCGGTATGAACTTTATACTCATACTTGTATTGATCAGGGGTCTCGAGCTGGCTATGCACCTGAATTTGACTGCGATGGAAAATGCTTTAAGATCGAAGTGGTATCCAATTTTAAGTTATAATAGATCAAAATTTGAGTTGGTCGTCCCATATCTCTACTATGAAACAATATCTGTTATCCACTCTGCGCTCATTTTATCGTCTTCAAAAACTATGTTCACGCAGTGTGCTGAAAATGGTGTATTTTGGACTAGTACAATCTAAATTACAATATGGTATAAGTTGCTGGGGAAGTGCGTATAATAGTAAAACTCGTCCGCTCTTAATTCTGCAGAAGTGTCACATAAGAAGAATATGTAACGCGAACCGCTCTTATCACACACTATGAACCTTTTTAAACGGTTAAATATTCTGCCTGTGGTGCACTTGTATTTCTATAAAGTTTTAAAAATATATTTTATGAGGTGTGGGTATCTACGTAGTCCAATATACCCCCACAAAGGCTAAGAAGCAGCTCACATTCAAATGTTGTAGTTCCTGCTTCTCGTACCACCCTGTTTCGCAACTTCTACACAATAGTGTCCTGCATGGTTTTCAATAAGCTTCCCGAAGCTATACAAAGCATTAGGAGACTATCCGTTTTCTTGAAGGAGGTGAAATTATGGCTCCTTTGTTTGAATCATGATGATATAGAAGTTCTGTTGCGGCCTGTTACGTAAGGTATTTCCCTTTAAAAATTTTAAAATTTAACAAATTTTATAATTAATTAATATAAAATAATATAATATAATTACTAGTATTTTCATTATATTTTTTGTTTTTCACTACTTCTTTATAATTCTTTCGAAGTAAGCACACTTGTAAATTGCAATTTGTTTAATTCTTCAACTTCTGTAAATATTTCTTCTTCATTACATAGATTTTGTATTGCACCCCACAATGTACAACATAGATTTATAGTAATTTAAGGAAACGGTGTTATCTCTGTCCTGTTATTTGGACACTAAACACCACTAAATGTTATCTTTTGCTAATTTTATATATATAAGTATACTTCTGTTTTATGAATTGTATAAATTTAAGATTGCACAGGATAATAATGAATAAAATGAATGAATGAAATGAAAATGAAAAATGTAGAACTAAGGCCAACGTCCTCTTAAAATACTCATTAACACCTTTCATTTGATACTGATATCGTACAAACAAATTCTAGAGTCACCCCTGATCCATCTTTATGGCGATATCTCGAAACGACGTCCATCTATAGAACTTAGGCCCACGCCCTTTTAAAATACTCATTAATACCTTTCATTTGATACCCATATCGTACAAAAGAAATTCTAGAGTCACCCCTGGTCCACCTTTATGGCGATATCTCGAAACGGCGTCCATCTATAGAACTTAGGCCCACGCCCTTTTAAAATACTCATTAATACCTTTCATTTGATACCCATATCGTACAAAATAAATTCTAGAGTCACCCCTGGTCCACCTTTATGGCGATATCTCGAAAAGGCGTCCACCTATAGAACTTAGGCCCACTCCCTTTTAAAATTAGATTTAACACCTTTCATTTGATACCCATATCGTACAAACAAATTCTAGAGTCACCCCTGGTCCACGTTTATGGCGATATCTCGAAAAGGCATCCACCTATAGAACTAAGGCCTACGCCCTTTTAAAATACTCATTAACACCTTTCATTTGATACCCATATAGTACAAATAAATTCTAGAGTCACTCCTGGTCCACGTTTATGGCGATATTTCGAAAAGGCGTCCACATGTAGAACTAAGGCCCACTGCTTTTTAAAATACTCATTAACACCTTTCATTTGATACCCATATCGTACAAACAAATTCTAGAGTCACCCCTGGTCCACCTTTATGGTGATATTTCGAAAAGGCGTCCACATATAGAACTAAGGCGCACGCCGTTTTAAAATACTCATTAACACCTTTCATTTGATACCCATATCGTACAAACAAATTCTAGAGTCACCCCTGGTCCACCTTTATGGCGATATCTCGAAAAGGCGTCCAGCTATAGAACTAAGGCCCACGCCGTTTTAAAATACTCACTAACACCTTTCATTTGATACCCATATTATACAAACGCATTCTAGAGTCACCCCTGGTCCACTTTTATAACGATATTCCGAAAAGGCGTCCACCTATAGAACTAAGACTCACTCCCTTTTAAAACACTTATTACCACCTTTCGTTTGATACCCATATTGTACAAACGCATTCTAGAGTCACCCCTGGTCCACTTTTATAACAATATTCCGAAAAGGCGTCCACCTATAGAACTAAGGCCCACTCCGTTTTAAAACACTTATTAACACCATTCGTTTGATACCCATATTGTACAAACGCATTCTAAAGTCAACCCTGGTCCACTTTTATAACGATATTCCGAAAAGGCGTCCACCTATAGAACTAAGGCCCCCTCCCTTTCAAAATACTCATTAACACCTTTCATTTGATACCCATATAGCACAAACAAATTCTAGAGTCACCCCTGGTCCACCTTTATGGCGATATCTCGAAAAGGCGTCCACATATAGAACTAAGGCCCACGCCCTCTTAAAATACTCATTAACACCTTTCATTTGATACTCATATCGTACAAACAAATTCTAGAGTCACCCCTGATCCATCTTTATGGCGATATCTCGAAACGGCGTCCATCTATAGAACTTAGGCCCACGCCCTTTTAAAATACTCATTAATACCTTTCATTTGATACCCATATCGTACAAAATAAATTCTAGAGGCACCCCTGGTCCACCTTTATGGCGATATCTCGAAACTGCGTCCATCTATAGAACTTAGGCCCACGCCATTTTAAAATACTCATTAATACCTTTCATTTGATACCCTTTATGGCGATATCCCGAAAAGGCGTCCACCTATAGAACTTAGGCCCACTCCCTTTTAAAATTATCATTAACACATTTCATTTGATACCCATATCGTACAAACACATTCTAGAGTCAGGCCTGGTCCACCTTTATGGCGATATCCCTAAATGGCGTCCATCTATAGAACTATGGTCCACTTCCTTTTAAAATACTATTTAATACCTTCCATTTGATACACATGTCATACAAACACATTCCAGGGTTATCCTAGGTTCTTTTTACAACATGGTGATTTTCCCTTACTTTGTCTCCACAGCTCTCAACTGAGTATGTAATGTTCGGTTACACCCGAACTTAGCCTTCCTTACTTGTTTATTTTATATTTATCTTAAAAATCGTTTAGATACGTTCAATTTTCACCAAATGCTTACGTGTATAGTATATATTGTTGTCTGAAAAAATCATAGAGATCGGTGTTATATATAGTATACATATGGTGGTATATATAGTATATATATATATTTTTTTGCGATTTCGGCCCCATTTTAACAGCTAGGAACTTCAAATTTCACTAAATGCTTACGTGTATAGCATATATTGATGTCTGAAAAAATCATAGAGATCGGTGGTATATATGTATATAATATACCTCATATAAACTGTCATTTTTGTCCCTGTTTTACGGCTATAAGCTTCAAAATTCATTAAATTTCATCAAACAGTTACGCTTACCCCATATATTTTTGAAATACGTGATTCGTAGTCATAGTTTTTACACGCAGACAACAAAAAACCTGAAACTTTGCATCCTCACACAAAGTACCTACATGTTTTTTATTTTATATTTATCTTAAAAATCGTTTAGGTATGTAGATCTGTTCACTAAATATTTCTTATCTTATTCATCCTATTATTCAGAGATTGCGAACGGGATAAGATTATTGTTAAGCTCCATTCATGAAAGGAATGAAGTCTTCGGCACAGCCGAAGACAGTCCCGTTCTTACTTGTTTATTTTATATTTATCTTAAAAATCGTTTAGATATGTTCAAATTTCACCAAATGCTTACGTGTATAGTATATATTGTTGGCTGAAAAAATCATAGAGATCGGTGGTATATATAGTATATATGTGGTGGTATATATAGTATATATATATAGTATATATATATATTTTTCTGCGATTTCGGCCCCATTTTAACAGCTAGAAACTTCAAATTTTACTAAATGCTTACGTGTATAGCATATATTGATGTCTGAAAAAATCATTGAGATCGGTGGTATACATAGTATATATCTCATACAACCGATTGTTCAGATAAGAAACTTTGCGCAATTTCTGTCCCATTTTAACAGCTAGAAGCTTCAAATTTCACCAAATGCTTACGTATATAGCATATATTGTTGTCTGAAAAAATCATAGAGATCGGTGGTATATATATTATATACTTCATATAAACTGTCATTTTTGTCCCTTTTTTACGGCTAGAAGCTTCAAAATTCATCAAATAGTTACGTTTACGTCATATATTTTTGAAATACGTGATTCGTAGTCATAGTTTTTACATGCAGACCACAAAAAACGTGAAGCTTTGCATCCTCACTCAAAGTACCTACCTATTTTTATAACTTTCATGAAAATGAAATGGTATATTAATTTCGTCACGAAACCCAAAATTGTAAGTTATTAAAGGAAAATAGATAGACCCACCATTAAGTATACCGAAATAATCAGGATGAAGAACTAAGTTGATTTAGCCATGTCCGTCTGTCTGTTTGTATGCAAACTAGTCCTTCAATTTTAGAGATATCTTGATAAAATTTGGTGAGCGGGTGTATTTGGGTGTCCGATTAGACATTTGTCGGAACCGGCCGAATCGGACCACTATAGCATATATCCTCCATAAAACCGATTTTTCAGAAAAAGAGGATTTTTGTCATATCTTACTCAATTTAACAGATTGAAGCTTCAAACTTCACCATATAATTTCGTATATTGCACATATTGTTGCCTGAAAAAATTGATGAGATCGGTCGTATATATAGTATAGTATATATAGTATATATCCCCCGATCGGTGGTATACATAGTATATATCTCATACAACCGATTGTTCAGATAATAAACTTTGCGCAATTTCTGCCCCATTTTAACAGCTAGAAGCTTCAAATTTCACCAAATGCTTACGTATATAGCATACATTGTTGTCTGAATAAATCATAGAGATCGGTGATATATGGTATATATATTATATACTTCATATAAACTGTAATTTTTGCCCCTTTTTTACGGCTAGAAGCTTCAAAATTCATCAAATTTTTTCAAATAGTTACGTTTACGTCATATATTTTTGAAATACGTGATTCCTAGTCATGGTTTTTACATGCAGACCACAAAAAACGTGAAGCTTTGCATCCTCACACAAAATACCTACCTATTTTATAAGCTTTTATTTAGTTTCACTTTTGTTGTCTGTAATGGAATCTTGCAAGTTAAATTTGATACACTTTCCGGTGTCCGATTGATCTGAAATTTTGCACACATGTATAACTCCGATGACAATGCAATATTGCTTTGTTATAATTCGATAAATTAATCGATAACACAGTTATCGGTAAAGATTTGTATTTACTTTGGCATAACAGCCTAAGTCCCATACAAACCCGCCGGTACCTATCAAAAAATCATAAAGATCGGTTGTATATATAGTATATATCTCATACAACCGATTGTTCAGATAAGAAACTTTTCGCAATTTCTACCCCATTTTAACAGCTATAAGCTTCAAATTTCACTGATTGCTTACGTATATAGCATATATTGTTCTCTGAAAAAATCATAGAGATCGGTTGTATATATAGTATATATCTCACACAACCGATTGTTCAGATAAGAAACTTTTCGCAATTTCTTCCCCATTTTAACAGCTATAAGCTTCAAATTTCACCGATTGCTTACGTATATAGCATATATTGTTTTCTGAAAAAATCATAAAGATCGGTTGTATATATAGTATATATCTCATACAACCGATTGTTCAGATAACAGCTATAAGCTTCAAATTTCAGTGATTGCTTACGTATATAGCATATATTGTTCTCTGAAAAAATCATAGAGATCGGTTGTATATATAGTATATATCTCACACAACCGATTGTTCAGATAAGAAACTTTTCGCAATTTCTTCCCCATTTTAACAGCTATAAGCTTCAAATTTCACCGATTGCTTACGTATATAGCATATATTGTTTTCTGAAAAAATCATAAAGATCGGTTGTATATATAGTATATATCTCATACAACCGATTGTTCAGATAAGAAACTTTTCGCAATTTCTACCCCATTTTAACAGCTATAAGCTTCAAATTTCACTGATTGCTTACGTATATAGCATATATTGTTTTCTGAAAAAATCATAAAGATCGGTTGTATATATAGTATATATCTCATACAACCGATTGTTCAGATAAGAAACTTTTCGCAATTTCTACCCCATTTTAACAGCTATAAGCTTCAAATTTCACCAAATGCTTACGTGTATAGCATATATTGATGTCTGAAAAAATCATTGAGATCGGTGGTATACATAGTATATATCTCATACAACCGATTGTTCAGATAAGAAACTGTGCGCAATTTCTGCCCCGTTTTAACAGCTAGAAGCTTCAAATTTCACAAAATGCTTACGTATGTAGCATATATTGTTGTCTGAAAAAATCATAGAGATCGGTGGTATATATATTATATACTTCATATAAACTGTAATTTTGACCCCTTTTTACGGCTAGAAGCTTCAAAATTCATCAAATTTCATCAAATAGTTACGTTTACGTCATATATTTTTGAAATACGTGATTCGTAGTCATAGTTTTTACATGCAGACCACAAAAAACGTGAAGCTTTGTATCCTCACACAGATTACCTACCTATTTCTTTTATTATAAGCTTTTATTTAGTTTCACTTTTGTTGTCTGTAATGGAATTTTGCAAGTTAAATTTGATACACTTCCCGGTGTCCGATTAAGCTGAAATTTTGCACACATGTATAACTCCGACGACAATGCAATATTACTTTGTTATAATTCGATAAATTAATCGGTAACACAGTTATCGGTAAAGATTTGTATTTACTTTGGCATAACAGCCTAAGTCCCATACAAACCCGCCGGTACCTATCCGTGGATTGTGATATTTGGACGTGGTGAATTACGCGTGTCACGCGTGGTGAATCTCAACGCTTGCGAAAAGCGGTGACACAACCCTCTGTTGTATTTCTGTGTATAACCAACATAGCTGAATTTTTAAGGCTGTTTAACTCTGTAATCTTTTCTGTAACTTATTTTGCTTTTGGAAAAATTACCTATTTGAAAAAAGCTGGCTGAAAAATATTGGCATAACAGCTTAAGTTAAATCAAGAATGGAAAATCTTAGAAAATTTGAGCAGATGTGGCAATTTCGCGCGTCCGTTGAACGAAGTATTGACCATCTGCTGATCATCGCTAGGAAATTAGCGACATTCCATCAACTAAGCAGCACTTTAGCAATACTACTGTTATTATTTGGCCGCTCAAACACACACATATTAATTGTGCATTAAATCTAAAATATACAAATACACCATAATAATTTACACGGCCAAAGCCATAATAATTTACACGGGTCATCAATTCTTTCTCTGATTCAAAATCTGAACTACCAGCGCTACCGTCAACAGCTCAGTGTCATCATTGCCAGTAGCGCCAATAACACCAAACTCGTGCCTGACACACAAAAGTCATTTCAATCAATAGCGCAAGTAAAATGTACTACGCACTCACTACTAAGTAGCGTCAAAAATTCGCTTGGAGTCATTTCGTCAATGAGCTACCATTGAGCTGGTACCGCATTGGCGCTGGCGACATGCAATTTACATCACTAAAATTGCGCGAATGCCCAGGCTCATGACTTTGTTAATCCAGATGGTGAAAACGAACACTCAAAGGAATGCAACCTTGCAAACAACAGCCGTCATTTTCAAAGTGTAAAAATTCTGTGATACAACGAACGCTAACGCGGTTATGCTCTTATCGGTAAGTGTTGCATACTTTTCTGCGCACTTGATTTTGTTTTACAGATTTTTGGCGATGGAATTTTAGCTAAGCCAAAGTTGGAATATTAGCCGTGTTTTTTTATACACGCATATAGGTTTACGTTTGCGCGTGAAAAAAAACGCCTATCCTCGCTTACATAATGCTTAGGAGACCCATCTAGCGGCAGTGGTTAAACAACTAGCTACAGCTACAGCGTGTACCGAAAAGCGGAGACACGACCCTCTGTTGTATGCCTGTGTATAACATATAGCTAAATCAGTTGCGATGAATTGTGGACACACATAGAATACATAGAATTAGTGTAGGGGGTGAAACAAAAACACATATTTCAGTTACATCTGCGTATAATGCGTAATGGAATTTATTAGTAAACATTTTATGCGCAGCAACTTCAGAGGTGTATTTAAAGTTTGGCGCTTAGCAGTCCATATAAATTATAAGCGTATAGACGTTTACGTGTAAAAAAAATACGGCTATTATTTTAAAACAGATTTAACACACAGAGCAGAGATCTGCAATGAGTAGTTGTAAACTGAACGCCACATAGGCCAAGTCACAATAAAATATGATTTTAAGTTAGTTAACACTGTTTGACACAATTTTATATGTGCTCTCTGTCAAAAGCCGAGTTAGGTCTTTAGCGGGTATTCGAATCGAAGAACTTGACTGTTCAAAGTTGACTTCGAAGAAACGCTGTAATGTTGATGCCTTAAAAGAAATGGATAGAATGAGAAACGTTACAAATAACTAAGTAAAGTTTACGTAACTAATTTAAACAATATTTTACCCTACTAAAAATTAAAAAAAAAAATTCATGTTTAAATTAAATTTAAGAAAAAGGCTTTTCTAAGAACAAGCTTATATATATTACTTGTTAATAAAACGAACTAAAAAGTAAAAAAATAAAATTAAAGAAAAAAAAACTTTTTTAAAAATAAGCTTTTATTTCTTTGGTTAATAAAATTAACTAAAAAGTAAACAATAAATTGACTCTAAAGAAATATAACACTTTATAAGTTCATTGTAAGCTTAAACGATAATTAGGCTTTTTCGTCTGCGACAAAAAAATTCTATATCGTACATAATTATATATTTTTAACATTAAAACTTTACACCTAAATTATTAAAGCTTACAGTTTATATCACAGTCCTAATTGTTCTAATAAAAGCGTGTTACATTGCGATAGCAAGAAAATGAGATCCTAAATGTTCTTAATTATACCATCAAAATTTAACACGTTTTTTATTAGAACAATTTGGACTGTGATATAAACTGTAAGCTTTAATAATTTAGGTGTAAAGTTTTAATGTTAAAAATATATAATTATGTACGATATAGAATTTTTTTGTCGCAGACGAAAAAGCCTAATTATCGTTTAAGCTTACAATGAACTTATAAAGTGTTATATTTCTTTAGAGTCAATTTATTGTTTACTTTGTAGTTAATTTTATTAACCAAAGAAATAAAAGCTTATTTTTAAAAAAGTTTTTTTTTCTTTAATTTTATTTATACTCAGTTGAGCAGAGCTCACAGAGTATATTAACTTTGATTGGATAACGGTTGGTTGTACAGGTATAAACGAATCGAGATAGATATAGACTTCCATATATCAAGGTCATCAGTATCGAAAAAAAATTTGATTGAGCCATGTCCGTCCGTCCGTCCGTCCGTCCGTCTGTCCGTTAACACGATAACTTGAGTAAATTTTGGGGTATCTTGATGAAATTTGGTATGTAGGTTCCTGGGCACTCATCTCAGATCGCTATTTAAAATGAACGATATCGGACAATAACCACGCCCACTTTTTCGATATCGAAAATTTCGAAAAACCGAAAAAATGCGATAATTCTTGCCAAAGGCGGTTAAAGCGATGAAACTTGGTAGATGGGTTGACGTTATGACGCAGAATAGAAAATTAGTAAGATTTTGGGCAATGGGCGTGGCACCGCCCACTTTTACAAGAAGGTAATTTAAAAGTTTTGCAAGCTGTAATTTGGCAGTCGTTGAAGATATCATGATGAAATTTGGCAGGAACGCTACTACTATTACTATATATGTGCCAAATAAAAATTAGCAAAATTGGATGAAGAACACGCCCACTTTTTAAAAAATTCAAATTTTAACAAAAAATTTAATATCTTTACTGTATATAAGTAAATTAAGTCAAAAGTACAAAATACAAAAATAAAAGAAAATTTCAAAATGGGCGTGGCTCCGCCCATTTTCATTTAGTTTGTCTAGAATACTTTTAATGCCATAAGTCGAACAAAAATTTACCAATCCTTCTCAAAGGGGCATAGATTCTACGACGGTAACTGTTCTCTGTGAAAATGGGCGAAATCGGTGGAAGCCACGCCCAGTTTTTATACACAGTACACCGTCTGTCCTTTCGCTCGGCCGTTAACACAATAACTTGAGCAAAAAGCGATATATCTTTACTAAACTTAGCCCACCTACTTATCTGAACTCACTTTATCTTGGTATAAAAAATGGCCGAAATCCGACCATAACCACGCCCACTTTATCGATATCGAAAATTACGAAAAATGAAAAAAATGCCAGAATTCTATACCAAATACGAAAAAAGGGATGAAACATGGTAACTGGAATGGTTTATTGACGCAAAATATAACTTTGGAAAAAACTTTGTAAAATGGGTGTGACACCTACCATATTAAGTAGAAGAAAATGAAAAAGTTCTACAAGGCGAAATCAACAGCCCTTGGAATCTTGGCAGGAATACTGTTAGTGGTAATGCATATATAAATAAATTAGCAGTACCCGACAGATGATTTTCTGGATCACCTGGTCCACATTTTGGTCGATATCGCGAGAACGCCTTCACATATACATCTAAGGGCCACTCGCTTTTAAAACCCTCATTAATACCTTTAATTTGATATCCATATCGTACAAACACATTCTAGAGTCACCCCTGGCCAACCCTAATGGCGATATCTCGAAAAGGCGTCCACCTATAGACCTAATGCTCACTCCCTCTTAAAATGCTCAGTAACACCTTTCGTTTGATACCCATATCGTACAAACATTCTAAAGTCACCCCTGGCCCACCCTAATGGCGATATCTCGAAAAGACGTCCACCTATAGACCTAATGTCCACTCCCTCTTAAAACGCTCAGTAACACCTTTCGTTTGATACCCATATCGTACAAACATTCTAGAGTCACCCCTGGCCCACCCTAATGGCGATATCTCGAAAAGGCGTCCACCTATAGACCTAATGCCCACTCCCTCTTAAAGTGCTCAATAACACCTTTCGTTTGATACCCATATCGTACAAACATTCTAGAGTCACCCCTGGCCCACCCTAATGGCGATACCTCGAAAAGGCGTCCACCTATAGACCTAATGCCCACTCCCTCTTAAAATTCTCAGTAACACCTTTTGTTTGATACCCATATCGTACAAACATTCTAGAGTCACCCTTGGTCCACCTTTATGGCGATATCTCGAAAAGGCGTCCACCTATAGAACTAAGGATTACTCCCTTTTAAAATACTCATTACCACCTTTCATTTGATACCCATATCGTACAAACACATTCTAGAGTCACCCCTGGTCCACGTTTATGGCGATTTCTCGAAAAGGCGTCCACCTATAGAACTAAGGATTACTCCCTTTTAAAATACTCATTACCATATTTCATTTGATACCCATATCATACAAACACATTCTAGAGTCACCCCTGGCCCACCCTAATTATGACATTTCGAAAAGGCGTCCACCTATATACCTAATGTCCACTCCCTCTTAAAATGCTCAGTAACACTTTTCGTTTGATACCCATATCGTACAAACATTCTAGAGTCATCCCTGGCCCACCCTAATGGCGATATCTCGAAAAGGCGTCCACTTATAGACCTAATGCCCACTCCCTCTTAAAATGCTCAGTAACACCTTTCATTTGATTCCCATATCATACAAACACATTCTAGAGACACCCCTTGTCCACCTTTATGGCGATATCTCGAAACGGCGTCCACCTATGGAACTAAGGATCACTCCTTTTCAAAATACTCATTAAGAGCTTTCATTTGATACCCATATCGTACAAACATATTCTAGAGTCACCCCTGGTCCACCTTTATGGCGATTTCTCGAAAAGGCGTTCACCTATAGAACTAAAGCCCATTCCCTTTTAAAATATTCATTACCACCTTTCATTTGATACCCATATCGTACAAACACATACTAGAGCCACCCCTGGTCCACCTTAATGGCGATATCTCGAAAAGGCGTCCACCGATAGACCTAAGGCCAACTCCCTCTTAAAATGCTCAGTAACACCTTTCATTTGATACCCATATCGTACAAACAAATTCTAGTCCACCTTTATGGCGATATCCCTAAATGGCGTTCATCCATAGAACTATGGCCTACTATCTCTTAAAATACTCTTTAATGCCTTCCATTTGATACACATGTCATACAACCACATTCCAGGGTTACCCTAGGTTCATTTTCCTACATGGTGATTTTCCTTATTTTGTCTCCATAGCTCTCAACTGAGTATGTAATGTTCGGTTACACCCGAGCTTAGCCTTCCTTACTTGTTAAAATACTTCTTAACACCTTTCATTTGATACCCATATCGTACAAACAAATTCTAGAGTCGCCCCTGGTCCACCTTTATGGCGATATTTCGAAAAGGCATCCACCTTGAGAACTATGGCCCACGCCCTTTTAAAATACTCATTAACACCTTTCATTTGATACCCATATCGTACAAACAAATTCTAGAGTCACCCCTGGTCCACGTTTATGGCGATATCTCGAAAAGGCATCCACCTGTAGAACTAAGGCCCACGCCCTTTTAAAATACTCATTAACACCTTTCATTTGATACCCATATAGTACAAACAAATTCTAGAGTCACCCCTGGTCCACGTTTATGGCGATATCTCGAAAAGGCGTCCACATATAGAACTAAGGCCCACTCCTTTTTAAAATACTCATTAACACCTTTCATTTGATACCCATATCGTACAAACAAATTCTAGAGTCACCCCTGGTCCAACTTTATGGCGATATTTCGAAAAGGCGGCCACCTATAGAACTAAGGCCCACGCCCTCTTAAAATACTCACTAACACCTTTCATTTGATACTCATATCGTACAAACAAATTCTAGAGTCACCCCTGATCCATCTTTATGGCGATATCACGAAACGGCGTCCATCTTAGAACTTAGGCCCACGCCCTTTTAAAATACTCATTAATACCTTTCATTTGACACCCATATCGTACAAAATAAATTCTAGAGTCACCCCTGGTCCACCTTTATGGCGATATCTCGAAAAGGCGTCCACCTATAGAACTTAGGCCCACTCCCTTTTAAAATTATCATTAACACATTTCATTTGATACCCATATCGTACATACAAATTCTAGAGTCACCCCTGGTCCACGTTTATGGCGATATCTCGAAAAGGCATCCACATATAGAACTAAGGCCCACTCCTTTTTAAAATACTCATTAACACCTTTCATTTGATACCCATATTACACAAACGCATTCTAGAGTCACCCCTGGGCCAATTTTATAACGATATTCCGAAAAGGCGTCCACCTATAGAACTAAGGCCCACTCTCTTTTAAAACACTTATTAACACCTTTCGTTTGATACCCATATTGTACAAACGCATTCTAGAGTCAACCCTGGTCCACTTTTATAACGATATTCCGAAGAGGCGTCCACCTATAGAACTAAGGCCCATATTGTACAAACGCATTCTAGAGTCACCCCTGGTCCACTTTTATAACGATATTTCGAAAAGGCGTCCACCTGTAGAACTAATGCCCACTCCGTTTTAAAACACTTATTAACACCTTTCGTTTGATACCCATATTGTAAGAACGCATTCTAAAGTAAACCCTGGTCCACTTTTATAACGATATTCCGAAAAGGCGTCCACCTATAGAACTAAGGTCCACTCCCTTTCAAAATTCTCATTAACACCTTTCATTTGATACCCATATAGTACAAACAAATTCTAGAGTTACCCCTGGTCCACCTTTATGGCGATATCTCGAAAAGGCGTCCACATATAGAACTAAGGCCCACGCCCTCTTAAAATACTCACTAACACCTTTCATTTAATACTCATATCGTACAAACAAATTCTAGAGTCACCCCTGATCCATCTTTATGGCGATATCACGAAACGGCGTCCATCTTAGAACTTAGGCCCACGCCCTTTTAAAATACTCATTAATACCTTTCATTTGACACCCATATCGTACAAAATAAATTCTAGAGTCACCCCTGGTCCACCTTTATGGCGATATCTAGAAAAGGCGTCCACCTATAGAACTTAGGCCCACTCCCTTTTAAAATTATCATTAACACATTTCATTTGATACCCATATCGTACAAACAAATTCTAGAGTCAGGCCTGGTCCAATTTTATAACGATATTCCGAAAAGGCGTCCACCTATAGAACTAAGGCCCACTCCCTTTCAAAATACTCATTAACACCTTTCATTTGATACCCATATAGTACAAACAAATTCTAGAGTCACCCCTGGTCCACCTTTATGGCGATATTTCGAAAAGGCGTCCACCTATAGAACTAAGGACCACGCCCTTTTAAAATACTCATTAACACCTTTCATTTGATACCCATATCGTACAAACAAAGTCTAGAGTCACCCCTGGTCCACCTTTATGGCGATATCTCGAAAAGGCGTCCACCTATAGAACTAAGGCCCACGCCCCTTTAAAATACACATTAACACCTTTCATTTATACCCATATTGTACATACGCAATCTAGAGTCACCCCTGGTCCACGTTTATGGCGATATCTCGAAAAGGCATCCACCTATAGAACTTAAGGCCCACGCCCTTTTAAAATACTCATTAACACCTTTCATTTGATACCCATATAGTACAAACAAATTCTAGAGTCACCCCTGGTCCACGTTTATGGCGATATCTTGAAAAGGCGTCCACATATAGAACTAAGGCCCACTCCTTTTTAAAATACTCATTAACACCTTTCATTTGATACCCATATCGTACAAACAAATTCTAGAGTCACCCCTGGTCCACCTTTATGGCGATATTTCGAAAAGGCGTCCACATATAGAACTAAGGCGCACGCCCTTTTAAAATACTCATTAACACCTTTCATTTGATACCCATATCGTACAAACAAATTCTAGAGTCACCCCTGGTCCACCTTTATGGCGATATCTCGAAAAGGCGTCCACCTATAGAACTAAGGACACGCCCTTTTAAAATACTCATTAACACCTTTCATTTGATACCCATATTATACAAACGCATTCTAGAGTCACCCCTGGTCCACTTTTATAACGATATTCCGAAAAGGCGTCCACCTATAGAACTAAGGCCCACTCCCTTTTAAAAACACTTATTAACACCTTTCGTTTGATACCCATATTGTACAAACGCATTCTAGAGTCAACCCTGGTCCACTTTTATAACGATATTCCGAAAAGGCGTCCACCTATAGAACTAAGGCCCACTCCCTTTCAAAATACTCATTACCACCTTTCATTTGATACCCATATAGTACAAACAAATTTTAGAGTCACCCCTGGTCCACCTTTTTGGCGATATATCGAAAAGGCGTCCACCTAAAGAACTAAGGACCACGCCCTTTTAAAATACTCATTAACACCTTTCATTTGATACCCATATCGTACAAACAAATTCTAGAGTCACCCCTGGTCCACCTTTATGGCGATATCTCGAAAAGGCGTCCACCTATAGAACTAAGGCCCACGCCCTTTTAAAATACACATTAACACCTTTCATTTGATACCCATATTGTACAAACGCATTCTAGAGTCACCCCTGTAGTGGTATTCACTAACTTTTTTAACGACATTTGCCATCGCTTTATTTGCGAATCGATACCTATAACGATTTTTTTATTCAGCAACTATTTTGTATCGATATTCGTAAATCGACGATCAGCTGTGTCGTTAAATAAACGGCAAGTAAATTGGCTGCGTTAAAAATCACGATATTAATATTTCTGGTATATTTAGTTAAAAAAGAAAATCGGAACTGTAATTAAATACTTTCAAACATGAAAAGCTGCTTTGTTTATAAATCAAATGGCATTTGAGTACTTGGCGTACGTTTTATAACAAAATGAAGAATTACTAAATCCATCGCCCGTGGTTCATAGAGAAGTAGATGGCCCATTCCACTTGAATGCAACGGAGTTTGTAAAGCTGTACCGACTAACCCTAGACTTGGCTCATGATATTATTTCTAAACTTGATGGTCAATTAAGGGGTACAAGAATAACTGTGATATCAACAGAGAAAAAAAAAATTAATACCGCATTTACTTACCATTTGTTAAAATATGTAAAAACTTTTAAAAGCAGTTAGTATGCGGAATTTATTTATTTTTTTTTGGCACTCCTTTTGTGCTTTTCGCATTCTTTAGGTTCGTTAAGCTGTTCTGCCACCTTTCTACAATTAAAACGAAATTTAAATGTAATTTATTTCGATTCGTTTAAACTAAGCTAGTGAATAGCACAATCGATAAGGCAAGCGACAAAATCGTTAATTAAAATCTCGACAAATCGCATCGTTATAAGTTAGTGAATTCCGCTACTGGTCCACTTTTATAACGATATTCCGAAAAGGCGTCCACCTATAGAGCTAAGGCCCACTCCGTTTTAAAACACTTATTAACACCTTTCGTTTGATACCCATATTGTGCAACCGCATTCTAAAGTCAACCCTGGTCCATTTTTATAACGATATTCCGAAAAGGCGTCCACCTATAGAACTAAGGCCCACTCCCTTTCAAAATACTCATTAACACCTTTCATTTGATACCCATATAGTACAAACAAATTCTAGAGTCACCCCTGATCCACCTTTATGGCGATATCTCGAAAAGGCGTCCACATATAGAACTATGGCCCACGCCCTCTTAAAATACTCATTAACACCTTTCATTTGCTACTCATATCGTACAAACAAATTCTAGAGTCACCCCTGATCCATCTTTATGGCGATATCTCGAAACGGCGTCCATCTATATAACTTAGGCCCACGCCCTTTTAAAATACTTATTAATATCTTTCATTTGATACCCATATCGTACAAAATCAATTCTAGAGTCACCCCTGGTCCACCTTTATGGCGATATCTCGAAAAGGCGTCCACCTATAGAACTTAGGCCCACTCCCTTTTAAAATTATCATTAACACATTTCATTTGATACCCATATCGTACAAACAAATTCTAGAGTCAGGTCTGGTCCACCTTTATGGCGATATCCCTAAATGGCATCCATCTATAGAACTATGGTCCACTTCCTCTTAAAATACTCTTTAGTACCTTCCATTTGATACACATGTCATACAAACACATTCCAGGGTTACCCTAGGTTCTTTTTACAACGTTGTGATTTTCCCTTACTTTGTCTCCACAGCTCTCAACTGAGTATGTAATGTTCGGTTACACCCGAACTTAGCCTTCCTTACTTGTTTATTTTATATTTATCTTAAAAATCGTTTAGGTATGTAGATCTGTTCACTATATATTTCTTATCTTATACATCCTATTATTCGGAGATTACGAACGGGATAAGATTATTGTTCAGCCCCATTCATGAAAGGTATGAAGTCTTCGGCACAGTCCCGTTCTTACTTGTTTATTTTATATTTATCTTAAAAATCGTTTAGATATGTCCAAATTTCACCAAATGCTTACTTGTATAGCATATATTGTTGTCTGAAAGAATCATAGAGACCGGTGGTATATATAGTATATATCTCATACAACCGATTGTTCAGATAAGAAACTTTGCGCAATTTCTGCTCATTTTAACAGCTAGAAGCTTCAAATTTCACCAAATGCTTACGAGTGTAGCATATACTTTTGTCTGAAAAAAAAATTTGATTGAGCCATGTCCGTCCGTCCGTCCGTCTGTCCGTTAACACGATAACTTGAGTAAATTTTGGGGTATCTTGATGAAATTTGGTATGTAGGTTCCTGGGCACTCATCTCAGATCGCTATTTAAAATGAACGATATCGGACAATAACCACGCCCACTTTTTCGATATCGAAAATTTCGAAAAACCGAAAAAATGCGATAATTCTTGCCAAAGGCGGTTAAAGCGATGAAACTTGGTAGATGGGTTGACGTTATAACGCAGAATAGAAAATTAGTAAGATTTTGGGCAATGGGCGTGGCACCGCCCACTTTTACAAGAAGGTAATTTAAAAGTTTTGCAAGCTGTAATTTGGCAGTCGTTGAAGATATCATGATGAAATTTGGCAGGAACGCTACTACTGTTACTATATATGTGCCAAATAAAAATTAGCAAAATTGGATGAAGAACACGCCCATTTTTTAAAAAATTCAAATTTTAACAAAAAATTTAATATCTTTACTGTATATAAGTAAATTAAGTCAAAATTCAACTCCTGTAATGATATGATGCAACAAAATACAAAAATAAAAGAAAATTTCAAAATGGGCGTGGCTCCGCCCATTTTCATTTAGTTTGTCTATAATACTTTTAATGCCATAAGTCGAACAAAAATTTACCAATCCTTCTCAAAGGGGCATAGATTCTACGACGGTAACTGTTCTCTGTGAAAATGGGCGAAATCGGTGGAAGCCACGCCCAGTTTTTATACACAGTACACCGTCTGTCCTTCCGCTCGGCCGTTAACACAATAACTTGAGCAAAAAGCGATATATCTTTACTAAACTTAGCCCACCTACTTATCTGAACTCACTTTATCTTGGTATAAAAAATGGCCGAAGTCCGACCATAACCACGCCCACTTTATCGATATCGAAAATTACGAAAAATGAAAAAAATGCCAGAATTCTATACCAAATACGAAAAAAGGGATGAAACATGGTAACTGGAATGGTTTATTGACGCAAAATATAACTTTGGAAAAAACTTTTTAAAATGGGTGTGACACCTACCATATTAAGTAGAAGAAAATGAAAAAGTTCTACAAGGCGAAATCAACAGCCCTTGGAATTTTGGCAGGAATACTGTTAGTGGTATTGCATATATAAATAAATTAGCAGTACCCGACAGATGATTTTCTGGATCACCTGGTCCACATTTTGGTCGATATCGCGAGAACGCCTTCACATATACATCTAAGGGCCACTCGCTTTTAAAACCCTCATTAATACCTTTAATTTGATATCCATATCGTACAAACACATTCTAGAGTCACCCCTGGTCCACCCTAATGGCGATATCTCGAAAAGGCGTCCACCTATAGACCTAATGCCCACTCCCTCTTAAAATGCTCAGTAACACCTTTCGTTTGATACCCATATCGTACAAACATTCTAGAGTCACCCCTGGCCCACCCTAATGGCGATATCTCGAAAAGGCGTCCACCTATAGACCTAATGCCCACTCCCTCTTAAAGTGCTCAGTAACACCTTTCGTTTGATACCCATATCGTACAAACATTCTAGAGTCACCCCTAGCCCACCCTAATGGCGATACCTCGAAAAGGCGTCCACCTATAGACCTAATGCCCACTCCCTCTTAAAATGCTCAGTAACACCTTTCGTTTGATACCCATATCGTACAAACATTCTAGAGTCACCCTTGGTCCACCTTTATGGCGATATCTCGAAAAGGCGTCCACCTATAGAACTAAGGATTACTCCCTTTTAAAATACTCATTACCACCTTTCATTTGATACCCATATCGTACAAACACGTTCTAGAGTCACCCTGGCCCACCCTAATGGCGATATCTCGAAAAGGCGTCCACCTGTAGACCTAATGCCCACTCCCTCTTAAAATGCTCATTAACACCTTTCGTTTGATACCCATATCGTACAAACATTCTAGAGTCACCCTTGTTCCACCTTTATGGCGATATCTCGAAAAGGCGTCCACCTATAGAACTAAGGATTACTCCCTTTTAAAATACTCATTACCATATTTCATTTGATACCCATATCATACAAACACATTCTAGAGTCACCCCTGGCCCACCCTAATGATGACATTTCGAAAAGGCGTCCACCTATATACCTAATGTCCACTCCCTCTTAAAATGCTCAGTAACACTTTTCGTTTGATACCCATATCGTACAAACATTCTAGAGTCATCCCTGGCCCACCCTAATGGCGATATCTCGAAAAGGCGTCCACTTATAGACCTAATGCCCACTCCCTCTTAAAATGCTCAGTAACACCTTTCATTTGATTCCCATATCATACAAACACATTCTAGAGACACCCCTTGTCCACCTTTATGGCGATATCTCGAAACGGCGTCCACCTATGGAACTAAGGATCACTCCTTTTCAAAATACTCATTACCACCTTTCATTTGATACCCATATCGTACAAACACATACTAGAGTCACCCCTGGTCCACCTTAATGGCGATATCTCGAAAAGGCGTCCACCGATAGACCTAAGGCCCACTCCCTCTTAAAATGCTGAGCAACACCTTTCATTTGATACCCATATCGTACAAACAAATTTTAGAGTCAGCCCTGGTCCACCTTTATGGCGATATCCCTAAATGGCGTTCATCCATAGAACTATGGCCTACTATCTCTTAAAATACTCTTTAATGCCTTCCATTTGATACACATGTCATACAACCACATTCCAGGGTTACCCTAGGTTCATTTTCCTACATGGTGATTTTCCTTATTTTGTCTCCATAGCTCTCAATTGAGTATGTAATGTTCGGTTACACCCGAGCTTAGCCTTCCTTACTTGTTAAAATACTTATTAACACCTTTCATTTGATACCCATATCGTACAAACAAATTCTAGAGTCGCCCCTGGTCCACCTTTATGGCGATATTTCGAAAAGGCATCCACCTTGAGAACTATGGCCCACGCCCTTTTAAAATACTCATTAACACCTTTCATTTGATACCCATATCGTACAAACAAATTCTAGAGTCACCCCTGGTCCACGTTTATGGCGATATCTCGAAAAGGCATCCACCTGTAGAACTAAGGCCCACGCCCTTTTAAAATACTCATTAACACCTTTCATTTGATACCCATATAGTACAAACAAATTCTAGAGTCACCCATGGTCCACGTTTATGGCGATATCTCGAAAAGGCGTCCACATATAGAACTAAGGCCCACTCCTTTTTAAAATACTCATTAACACCTTTCATTTGATACCCATATCGTACAAACAAATTCTAGAGTCACCCCTGGTCCAACTTTATGGCGATATTTCGAAAAGGCGGCCACCTATAGAACTAAGGCCCACGCCCTCTTAAAATACTCACTAACACCTTTCATTTGATACTCATATCGTACAAACAAATTCTAGAGTCACCCCTGATCCATCTTTATGGCGATATCACGAAACGGCGTCCATCTTAGAACTTAGACCCACGCCCTTTTAAAATACTCATTAATACCTTTCATTTGACACCCATATCGTACAAAATAAATTCTAGAGTCACCCCTGGTCCACCTTTATGGCGATATCTCGAAAAGGCGTCCACCTATAGAACTTAGGCCCACTCCCTTTTAAAATTATCATTAACACATTTCATTTGATACCCATATCGTACAAACAAATTCTAGAGTCACCCCTGGTCCACGTTTATGGCGATATCTCGAAAAGGCATCCACATATAGAACTAAGGCCCACTCCTTTTTAAAATACTCATTAGCACCTTTCATTTGATACCCATATTACACAAACGCATTCTAGAGTCACCCCTGGGCCAATTTTATAACGATATTCCGAAAAGGCGTCCACCTATAGAACTAAGGCCCACTCTCTTTTAAAACACTTATTAACACCTTTCGTTTGATACCCATATTGTACAAACGCATTCTAGAGTCAACCCTGGTCCACTTTTATAACGATATTCCGAAGAGGCGTCCACCTATAGAACTAAGGCCCATATTGTACAAACGCATTCTAGAGTCACCCCTGGTCCACTTTTATAACGATATTTCGAAAAGGCGTCCACCTGTAGAACTAATGCCCACTCCGTTTTAAAACACTTATTAACACCTTTCGTTTGATACCCATATTGTAAGAACGCATTCTAAAGTAAACCCTGGTCCACTTTTATAACGATATTCCGAAAAGGCGTCCACCTATAACACTAAGGTCCACTCCCTTTCAAAATACTCATTAACACCTTTCATTTGATACCCATATAGTACAAACAAATTCTAGAGTTACCCCTGGTCCACCTTTATGGCGATATCTCGAAAAGGCGTCCACATATAGAACTAAGGCCCACGCCCTCTTAAAATACTCACTAACACCTTTCATTTGATACTCATATCGTACAAACAAATTCTAGAGTCACCCCTGATCCATCTTTATGGCGATATCACGAAACGGCGTCCATCTTAGAACTTAGGCCCACGCCCTTTTAAAATACTCATTAATACCTTTCATTTGACACCCATATCGTACAAAATAAATTCTAGAGTCACCCCTGGTCCACCTTTATGGCGATATCTCGAAAAGGCGTCCACCTATAGAACTTAGGCCCACTCCCTTTTAAAATTATCATTAACACATTTCATTTGATACCCATATCGTACAAACAAATTCTAGAGTCAGGCCTGGTCCAATTTTATAACGATATTCCGAAAAGGCGTCCACCTATAGAACTAAGGCCCACTCCCTTTCAAAATACTCATTAACACCTTTCATTTGATACCCATATAGTACAAACAAATTCTAGAGTCACCCCTGGTCCACCTTTATGGCGATATTTCGAAAAGGCGTCCACCTATAGAACTAAGGCGCACGCCCTTTTAAAATACTCATTAACACCTTTCATTTGATACCCATATCGTACAAACAAATTATAGAGTCACCCCTGGTCCACCTTTATGGCGATATTTCGAAAAGGCGTCCACATATAGAACTAAGGCGCACGCCCTTTTAAAATACTCATTAGCACCTTTCATTTGATACCCATATCGTACAAACAAATTCTAGAGTCACCCCTGGTCCACCTTTATGGCGATATTTCGAAAAGGCGTCCACATATAGAACTAAGGCGCACGCCCTTTTAAAATACTCATTAACACCTTTCATTTGATACCCATATCGTACAAACAAATTCTAGAGTCACCCCTGGTCCACCTTTATGGCGATATCTCGAAAAGGCGTCCACCTATAGAACTAAGGACACGCCCTTTTAAAATACTCATTAACACCTTTCATTTGATACCCATATTATACAAACGCATTCTAGAGTCACCCCTGGTCCACTTTTATAACGATATTCCGAAAAGGCGTCCACCTATAGAACTAAGGCCCACTCCCTTTTAAAACACTTATTAACACCTTTCGTTTGATACCCATATTGTACAAACGCATTCTAGAGTCAACCCTGGTCCACTTTTATAACGATATTCCGAAAAGGCGTCCACCTATAGAACTAAGGCCCACTCCCTTTCAAAATACTCATTACCACCTTTCATTTGATACCCATATAGTACAAACAAATTCTAGAGTCACCCCTGGTCCACCTTTTTGGCGATATATCGAAAAGGCGTCCACCTATAGAACTAAGGACCACGCCCTTTTAAAATACTCATTAACACCTTTCATTTGATACCCATATCGTACAAACAAATTCTAGAGTCACCCCTGGTCCACCTTTATGGCGATATCTCGAAAAGGCGTCCACCTATAGAACTAAGGCCCACGCCCTTTTAAAATACACATTAACACCTTTCATTTGATACCCATATTGTACAAACGCATTCTAGAGTCACCCCTGGTCCACTTTTATAACGATATTCCGAAAAGGCGTCCACCTATAGAGCTAAGGCCCACTCCGTTTTAAAACAATTATTAACACCTTTCGTTTGATACCCATATTGTGCAACCGCATTCTAAAGTCAACCCTGGTCCATTTTTACAACGATATTCCGAAAAGGCGTCCACCTATAGAACTAAGGCCCACTCCCTTTCAAAATACTCATTAACACCTTTCATTTGATACCCATATAGTACAAACAAATTCTAGAGTCACCCCTGGTCCACCTTTATGGCGATATCTCGAAAAGGCGTCCACATATAGAACTATGGCCCACGCCCTCTTAAAATACTCATTAACACCTTTCATTTGCTACTCATATCGTACAAACAAATTCTAGAGTCACCCCTGATCCATCTTTATGGCGATATCTCGAAACGGCGTCCATCTATATAACTTAGGCCCACGCCCTTTTAAAATACTTATTAATATCTTTCATTTGATACCCATATCGTACAAAATCAATTCTAGAGTCACCCCTGGTCCACCTTTATGGCGATATCTCGAAAAGGCGTCCACCTATAGAACTTAGGCCCACTCCCTTTTAAAATTATCATTAACACATTTCATTTGATACCCATATCGTACAAACAAATTCTAGAGTCAGGTCTGGTCCACCTTTATGGCGATATCCCTAAATGGCGTCCATCTATAGAACTATGGTCCACTTCCTCTTAAAATACTCTTTAATACCTTCCATTTGATACACATGTCATACAAACACATTCCAGGGTTACCCTAGGTTCTTTTTACAACGTTGTGATTTTCCCTTACTTTGTCTCCACAGCTCTCAACTGAGTATGTAATGTTCGGTTACACCCGAACTTAGCCTTCCTTACTTGTTTATTTTATATTTATCTTAAAAATCGTTTAGGTATGTAGATCTGTTCACTATATATATCTTATCTTATACATCCTATTATTAGGAGATTACGAACGGTATAAGATTATTGTTCAGCCCCATTCATGAAAGGTATGAAGTCTTCGGCACAGTCCCGTTCTTACTTGTTTATTTTATATTTATCTTAAAAATCGTTTAGATATGTCCAAATTTCACCAAATGCTTACTTGTATAGCATATATTGTTGTCTGAAAAAATCATAGAGACCGGTGGTATAAATTGTATATATCTCATACAACCGATTGTTCAGATAAGAAACTTTGCGCAATTTCTTCCCCATTCTAACAGCTAGAAGCTTCAAATTTCACCAAATGCTTACGCGTATAGCATATACTTTTGTCTGAAAAAATCATTGAGATCGGTGGTATATATAGCATATATCTCATACAACCGATTGTTCAGATAAGAAACTTTGCGCAATTTCTGCCCCATTTTAACAGCTAGAAGCTTCAAATTTCACCAAATGCTTACGTATATAGCATATATTGTTGTGTCAAAAAATCATAGAGATCGGTGATATATATAATATATATATGATGGTATATATAGTATATATATATTTTTTTTTTGCGATTTCGGCCCCATTTTAACAGCTAGAAGCTTCAAATTTCACCAAATGCTTACGTGTATAGCATATATTGATGTCTGAAAAAATTATTGAGATTGGTGGTATACATAGTATATATCTCATACAACTGATTGTTCAGATAAGAAACTTTGCGCAATTTCTGCCCCGTTTTAACAGCTAGAAGCTTCAAATTTCACCAAATGCTTACGTATATAGCATATATTGTTGTCTGAAAAAATCATAGAGATCGGTGGTATATATATTATATACCCCATATAAACTGTAATTTTTGCCCCTTTTTTACAGCTAGAAGCTTCAAAATTCATCGAATTTCATCAAATAGTTACGTTTACGTCATATATTTTTGAAATACGTGATTCGTAGTCATAGATTTTACATGCAGACCACAAAAAACGTGAAGCTTTGCATCCTCACACAAAGTACCTACCTATTTTTATACCTTTCATGAAAATGAAATGGTACATTAATTTCGTCACGAAACCCAAAATTGTAAGTCCTGAAAGGAAAATAGATAGACCCACCATTAAGTATACTGAAATAATCAGGATGAAGAGCTGAGTTGATTTAGCCATGTCTGTCTGTCCGTTTGTCGGTTTGTATGCAAACTAGTCCCTCAATTTTAGAGATATCTTGATAAAATTTGGTGAGCGGGCGTATTTGGGTGTCCGATTAGACGTTTGTCGGAACCGGCCGGATAGGACCAATATAGCATATATCCTCCATACAACCGATTTTTCAGAAAAAGGGGATTTTTGTCATATCTTACTCAACTCTACATCAAACTTCACCATATAATTTCGTATATTGCACATATTGTTGCCTGAAAAAATTGATGAGATCGGTCGTATATATAGTATATATCCCCCACAACCGATTGTTCAGGTAAGAAACTTTTCGTAATTACTGCCCTATTTTAAGAGCTAGAGTCTTCAAATTTCAACGAATGCTTACGTATATAGCATATATTGTTGTCTGAAAAAATCATAAAGTTCGGTGGTATATATAGTATATATATGGTGGTATATATAGTATTGTAACGAATTTTCTGCAAATCCTCTTATTTGCAATTCTCTGCTAAGTTCGAATCACTAAACTGTTGAATAAATAACTCCAATATTGAATAATGGCCTTTATTAAAGTACTTCACAATAACACTTATACTTTGCTACTCGCTGGCTTAATAACCAAACTGATTGATAACTCAAATGAAACTCTACTATTGGCCGACAGATCGCGTGCTTAATCAAACTGATTGATAGCTCAACTCAAACTGAATTACTTCTTACTCGCCTGCCCCGCTTTTATAGTTTACGCTGCATACTTCTAGGCTCTTCGATTTCCAGAAGTTACTAGTTAGTTTCGGCTACAAAATCGCCAGCCACAACTACGTGCACAAATTATTGCTCTCTCTTGTGACAACTCAGATAAGATACATGCAGGTGCCTGCGCATCGCCGCTCCGCCGCTCGCACACGTACACATGTGTAGACGCAACTATTCATTCGTTTATGTAGATACATAATGATTGAATCACCGATGTGAACGTCTGCAGTTTACAGTTTCTCGCGCATACATAGGCGAATAAGTAAATGCATCTGTGTGTGACATCTTTCGGCTGCCTTATATATGTGTATACATGATTTGATTATTGACGTAAATACTGCTTATCGTGGCCTTGGCATCGCCTTAGTGATGGTATAACTTAGTGATGTTAATATCCGAGACACTGCCCTCCACCTAATACTATGTCCAAACAGAAAAATAAATTGAGGAAATTTCGATTTGAATTGAGTGCTGTTCATACAACTCGATTTAGCTTACACAATAGTAATTTGATAGCTGGTTGGCTCATCTCTACATCAAGAACATACCTTTGTTCAGACTTTCAAAATGAACACGTACATTATTAGGCGAATGAAATGGAATGAAAACATAAAACTTTGAAATTTTTGGTGTTGTAAGAAAATGTGTTCAATGTTTTGGTTTCATTTTGAGTTTGCCATCTTCTTTTGACAATCCCTACTCCAGTGAAATGAAAGACATAAAATCAGCTGATGAGATGAGCCAACCATATAGTTCAGCCATACGTAACTGACGTTGAAATATACTCAATAAACACACTTTACAATGTTGCATTTGCAGTTTGAAACAATTTATTACGCAATTTTTTTTAAATTGGCAATTTAGTATTACAATTTATTATATGATCATCCCGATCAGACAAATCTCTCGATCTAAACGCTGCTAGCATCGCCATATGTACCACTCTTCTACTCCGTGGTTTCTCAATGCTTTGTATGCGGTAGATGATATCACTGATCTTCTTCACAACCTTGTACGGGCCTTCCCAACTACACCGAAATTTGGATGGAACACCTTTCCGCCGGTGAGGGTTGTATAACAGGACCAAATTTCCCTCCCGGAAACCTTCCGAATTATTTTCCTTGTCGTACCTGTGTTTCATCTTACTACTCATTATCCTCGATCGTTCCCTCGCACTTTGTTGCTCGGCCAATGAAGAACTTCTTCGCTGAGCTTGCGCTGGACGGATTTGCTTTGCATAATCAGTATCGTTCCGATGCTTCACAACAGTAGTGTGCCTTGGCTTGAAAACATCCTTGCATTCTTTCTTCGTTTTAGTACGTCCGTTAGGGCTTTTCAATGCCAGTGTTTCTCTCACAGGTACCTTCGGTTTTGATTTGTTTGGCCCATTTGTTCCATCAACTTTTACCTTTGAATTTCGTGGCCTTCGTCGAGTCTTCTCCACCAGTACCCGATTACTGCTGAACCCTTTTTCCAAACTAAGGTTAAGTGGCACATGTTGGTTCTCATAACGCATCACCCTTCTCTGCATATCGATCTTGATGTCATGGTCAACCAAGAAATCCACTCCCAATATAACTTCATCAACAATCTCCGCCACAACAAATTTGAGTAGAACCATGACTTTCCCAATCAATACTTCACATATCACTTCTCCCTGAACTTGGTTATACTCGCCAGTGACCGTACGCAACTTTGCTCCAGGTAACGGTTTTACTCTCCTGTTGACCAAGTCAGATGGGATCAAGGAATGAGATGCGCCCGTATCTACAGTCAGTACTCGTTCTTTGCCATCCACATTCCCTCTGACGGTAAGACTGCTCGATTTTCTACCAATTTGCGACACAGATATCACAGGGCATTCAATAGCTGGATCTAGCTCTCTACCTCTTACTCGCTCTTGCTCATCTCCTCCAGCTTTGCGTTTATGGCCACCCACATTGTTGGAATTATTAGGACCAAGATCGCAATGACGTGCAATGTGACCTGGGTTGCCGCACTTGAAACATTTAATAACTCCGGCATTCTTCTGTTGAGATCCCTTCAGTGCTTCCAAAATTGTTTCTACCCACTCTGGCCTTTCTACTTCCACACGGCGTGCTTTGAAAACTGGCTTACACAGAAGCGACGCTGTTTCCTGAATCAGAGCATGCGATACCGTTTCAGCAAATGTTAGTTTTGGATTCGCATATGTAGCCCGCTTCGTTTCCACATCTCGTATGCCATTTATAAAGCTCTGAATCTTTACCCTTTCAGTGTATTCCACGGGTGCGTCTGCATTTGCAAGATGAGCCAATATTTCAATATCTGAAGCAAACTCCTGCAATGTCTCATTTGCTTTTTGGTAGCGGTTTTGCAACTCAATTTGGAATATCTGTTTTCTATGCTCGCTTCCATAACGTCGTTCTACAGCAGCAATCAATGCTTCATAATTGTTCCGCTCTCCTTCGGGAATCGTCTGTAGGATTTCCGCTGCTGGCCCCTTCAATGCCACGAACAGTGCAGCAACTTTATCTTCCGCAATCCAGTTGTTCACTGCTGCGGTCTTCTCAAACTGTAGCTTAAAGACCTGGAAAGGAACAGAGCCGTCAAATGATGGTGTTTTTACCTTTGGATTGCTTGCTGAAACAGCTGGGCGGTTTAGTTGTAACTGCTCCATACGACCTTTTAACGCTTCTATTTAAGCATCAATTTGGTCCTCGAGTTGTAAAATTTTTGCATCCTGCTCTTCCAGTTTCACAAAGAGCTGCGATGATACCTGTTCCGAAATTTGTGCCGACATTTCAGATATACGTGCCTCTTGCGCTTCCAGTTGAGATGCCAAATATGTCTTCTGTTCTTCCAATTGTGATGTTATACGGGTTTCCTGCGATTCCAGTTGGGATACCATATATGTCTTCTGTTCTTCAAGTTGTGAAGAAATTTGTGTTTCCTGTGCTTCAATCTTCGATGTTATTCGTGTCTCTTGGAATTCCATCTGTGATGACATATACGTTTTCTGTTCTTCTAGTTGAGATGACATATACGTTTTCTGTTCTTCTAGTTGAGATGCCAGTTGAGATGTTATATCTGTCTTTTGCGATTCCAGTTGAGAAGCCACTGTCGATGTTTGAGCAGATATTGCAGCCAAAATCATGTTCAAGTCTATGTTCGCCATTTACTGCGATGTTTCTTCCATTTTTGTTATTTCCTCGCCATCAAGATGAAAGTCATACTCTTCCACATCAATTCCTTCTGCTTCCATTGCCTCTCGTAGCCGTGCCTGAAGTTCCAGTTTAACGCCGCTTGTATTCAATCCACGGCTCTCCAACTCCTTATTTAGTTGCTGGATCTTCAATTCACTGAACTTTGCCATGTCCTTGTTGTCCTCTGGAATTTATTCAACAATTCCTCTTCTGACACCAATTGTAACGAATTTTCTGCAAATCCTTTTATTTGCAATTCTCTGCTAAGTTCGAATCACTAAACTGTTGAATAAATAACTCCAATATTGAATAATGGCCTTTATTAAAGTACTTCGCAATAACACTTATACTTTGCTACTCGCTGGCTTAATAACCAAACTGATTGATAACTCAAATGAAACTCTACTATTGGCCGCCAGATCGCGTGCTTAATCAAACTGATTGATAGCTCCACTCAAACTGAATTACTTCTTACTCGCCTGCCCCGCTTTTATAGTTTACGCTGCATACTTCTAGGCTCTTCGATTTCCAGAAGTTACTAGTTAGTTTCGGCTACAAAATCGCCAGCCACAACTACGTGCACAAATTATTGCTCTCTCTTGTGACAACTCAGATAAGATATATGCAGGTACGTACACATGTGTAGACGCAACTATTCATTCGTTTATGTAGATACATAATGATTGAATCACCGATGTGAACGTCTGCAGCTTACAGTCTCTCGCGCATACATAGGCGTATAAGTAAATGCATCTGTGTGTGAAATCTTTCGGCTGCCTTATATATGTGTATACATGATTTGATTATTGACGTAAATACTGCTTATCGTGGCCTTGGCATCGCCTTAGTGATGGTATAACTTAGTGATGTTAATATCCGTGACAGTATATATATATATTTTCGCAATTTTAGCCCCATTTTAACAGCTAGAAGCTTCAAATTTCACCGAATGCTTACGTATATAGCACATATTATTGTCTGAAAAAATCATAGAGATCGGTTGTATATAATATATATTTCATACAACCGATTGTTCAGATAAGAAACTTTTCGTATTTTCTACCCCATTTTAACAGCTATAAGCTTCAAATTTCACCGGTTGCTTACGTATATAGTATATATTGTTGTGTCAAAAAATCATAGAGATCGGTGATATATATAATATATATATCATGGTATATATAGTATATATATATTGTATATATATATATATATTGTATATATATATATATATATTTTTGCGATTTCGGCCCCATTTTAACAGCAAGAAGCTTCAAATTTCACCAAATGCTTACGTGTAAAGCATATATTTATGTCTGAAAAAATCATTGAGATCGGTCGTATATATAGTATATATCCCCCACAACCAATTGTTCAGATAAGAAACTCTTCGTAATTACTGCCCTAATTTAAGAGCTAGAGGCTTCAAATTTCAACGAACGCTTACGTATATAGCACATATTATTGTCTGAAAAAATCATAGAGATCGGTTGTTTATATAGTATATATCTCATACAGACGATTGTTCAGATAAGAAACTTTTCGCAATTTCTACCCCATTTTAACAGCTATAAGCTTCAAATTTCACCGGTTGCTTACGTATATAGTATATATTTTTGTGTCAAAAAATCATAGAGATCGGTGATATAAACAATATATATATGATGGTATATATAGTATATATATATAGTATATATATATATTTTTTTTTGCGATTTCTGTCCCATTTTAACAGCTAGAAGCTTCAAATTTCACCAAATGCTTACGTGTATAGCATATATTGATGTCTGAAAAAATAATTGAGATTGGTGGTATACATAGTATATATCTCATACAACCGATTGTTCAGATAAGAAACTTTGCGCAATTTCTGCCCCGTTTTAACAGCTAGAAGCTTCAAAGTTCACCAAATGCTTACGTATATAGCATATATTGTTGTCTGAATAAATCATAGAGATCGGTAGTATATATATTATATACTTCATATAAACTGTCATTTTTGCCCCTTTTTTACGGCTAGAAGCTTCAAAGTTCATCAAATTTCATCAAATGGTTACGTTTACGTCATATATTTTTGAAATACGTGATTCGTAGTCATAGTTTTTACATGCAGACCACAAAAAACGTGAAGCTTTGCATCCTCACATAAAGTACCTACCTATTTTTTATTTTATATTTATCTTAAAAATCGTTTAGATATGTTCAAATTTCACCAAATGCTTACGTGTATAGCATATATTGTTGTCTGAAAAAATCATAGAGACCGGTGGTATATATAGTATATATCTCATACAACCGATTGTTCAGATAAGAAACTTTGCGCAATTTCTTCCCCATTCTAACAGCTAGAAGCTTCAAATTTTACCAAATGCTTGCGTGTTTAGCATATATTGTTGTCTGAAAAAATCATTGAGATCGGTGGTATATATGTGGCAACTCTTTCACATATTGGAAATGATTATATGTAGTATATAAATTACAGCTACTGACCGGGAGTAGAAATCATAATGTATCACAATGTATGTAAAGATGTTATAACTAAGCAATGATAGAAATCATACGATTTTATTTACTGCTAGTTCGCTCAGTCATAGTTTTTGCATTGCTACCGAAATGTATTGGAATACCAATGTTAACAATAAATAAATTGAGCTTTGGCTCTACATCATTCGCTACATTGGTGACCCCGAGTTAAGTTGTACACGTTCACAACTCCGCGTTAAAAGTTAAACATCGCTATATAAAATTTTATAATTATCGGCGTTTATTTTGCGCGTTTCAATAATTGTGTAGCTGATTTAAGACACAAAGTCACACATAATGGCGAGCGAGAACGAGTCCCCTGTCACATCTACTCCACCACAAACACCACATCTTTACACATTTCTGGAAGTACTATCGTGCGCACACCTCCATTTTCATCGGAGCACCCAACATTGTGGTTCGCACAACTAGAATCCCAATTTCGAATTCGATCTATAACCAGCGAAGATGACCAATTTCATAATGCGGTTTCGCTTATTGACACACAATCGGCAACAGTGGTTGAAGACATCATTGTTCGACCACCAACCACGCCATACACAACTTTAAAACAAAATCTCATCGAATGTTTAACAAAGTCCAAAGACGGCAAGTTACTCCAACTTTTGAATGGTGAAGAAATCGGAGATCGCACTCCCTCGCAATTTCTACGCCACTTACGTAGGCTGTGTCCGGACGTTGCCGACAACGTGCTTAAAGCAAGGTGGCAGTCACAGCTCCCCACTCAAACGCGCGCATGTCTGCCAGTACAGCCCAACGCCTCGTTGGAAGATCTCAGCCGACTAGCTGACAAAATAAATGAGGTGATGCCGAACGTCAACCACACTATTGCGAACATATCCGAAGAACAATCATTGCGGACAGAAATCGACGAACTACGTAAACAGATTGAAGCTTTAAACTTCCGAAGGTCTCGCAGCAACATGCGGCAAAATACATATTCCAACAACAAACGTGATTCATCGTGTAGCCGTACGCGTTGCTTAGTCGACGGAATCTGCAGATACCACAAAAAGTTTGGCAACGATGCACAGCGCTGCATACCAGGATGTAAGTATTCGGGAAACGCTCAGGGGAGTAATTAGAGGCGGTAAAAGACTCTCCGGCCATAACATCGCGCCGCCTTTTTATTATAGACCGTACCTCTGGGACACAATTTCTAGTAGATTCCGGTGCGGATGTTTCGGTATTTCCACGGTATCGTATTAAAACTAATATATCCCCAGTTGGCTATCAGTTGTACTCAGCGTCAGGATCAACCATAGAAACATATGGCCACCACATGCTCACGTTCGGTTTTGGTTGGCGCCGCTATTTCACCTGGCGTTTTAATATCGCAGACGTTTCAAAGCCCATTATTGGGGCCGATTTCATTAGCCATTTCGGCATAGTAGTTGACTTGAAACATAGTCGAATTAGTGACGAAAATTCGGGAATCATTTCCAATGTTTAAATGAAGCGCGCTCCGAAGAGCACTTCTATTAAAGCGATTTGTGGCGAATCACCACACCTGTCACTGCTACAACAATTCCCTTCTATAACGAAGCCAGACGGAGCTTTTAAATTAGCGAAGCATAATACAGTGCACCATATCAGAACTACAAATGGTCCTCCCGTGTCGAGCAAAGCGCGACGACTCGCGCCGAATAAACTAAAGATTGCTAACGAAGAGTTCGCCAAGATGGTGCAATTAGGTATCGCGCGTATTTCACACAGCCCTTGGTTCTCACCACTGCACTTAGCCCCCAAAAAGTCGAGAGAGTCACGACCTTGCGGAGACTATCGTCGTCTCAATGACCGCACAATCCCCGATCGATATCCCGTAATATATCTCGAGGACTTCGCAGCCAATCTGTGTAAACAAAATTTTTTTTCCACTATAGACTTAGTGCGAGCATTTAACCAAATACCTGTCGCTATCGATAACATTAAGAAAACAGCTATAATCACTCGGTTTGGATTATACGAATTTCCTTTTATGACGTTTGGCCTAAGAAATGCCGCCCAAACTTTCCAGCGTTTCATTGAAGAAGTCACCCGTGATCTTCCATTCGTGTTTGCGTGCATCGACGACATTTTAGTGGCTTCAGTAGATGAACGTCAGCACTTCGAACACCTTAAAGTGCTATCTCAACGTCTCCAAGATTACGGTTTGGTAATTAACACCTCAAAGTCAGTATTCGGCGCAAACGAAGTAAAGTTTCTCGGTCGCTATGTAACAAGCCGGGGAATTAAGCTATTGCCTGAAAAGGTCAGCGCCATAAGAGACCTTTCGCCAACAGTGACAGTTAAGAAACTTCGAGGTTATATCGGTATGGTAAATTTTTACCGAAAATTTATAAAAAAGGCCGCTGAGCTTCTTGATCCACTTAATAAATTACTTTCTGGTCCCAATATCTGAAGTACACATCAAATCCAATGGACAAAAGGGCTTGTAGATGCCTTCGAACTTTCTAAACAAGCCTTAGCGACGTGCGCTGAACTAGCTCACCCTAATATGGAAGCAGATTTAGCCATTTTCACAGACGCGTCCAACTCCGCAATAGGGGCAGTTTTACAGTAGCGTATTAATAATTGTTGGCAGCCTCTTGCATTTTTTAGTCGAATGCTGCCCGAATCCATATACAAGCTTTCCACCTACGATAGGGAGCTTCACGCGATATACGAAGCAGTGAATTATTTTAGACATATGTTTGAAGGTAGGCATATTACCATCTACACGGACCACAAGCCACTCCAGCATGTACTCAAACAGCGACCTGAACGTGCGTCACCCTGGCAGTTTCGAAGAATTGAGTGGATAAGCCAGTTTACAACAGAAATAACACACGTAAGTGGACAAGATAACATTGTGGCAGATGCCCTCTCACGCGTCGATGCCATTTCAACACCAGTTACGCCTCAGCAACTAGCAGCAGCTCTAGTCAGCGACACGGAGCTTCAACAGCTCATTAATTCACCAAGCTCTGCGCTCCGTCTTCAGAGACTTACATTTCCGGAACACAAAGTCAGCATGTACTGTGATACTTCATCGGGTACAGCTCGCGCATTCGTTTCTGCATCGCTAAGAAGGGCAGAGTTCGACTCACTACACTCTCTTGCTCACCCTGGAATACGCTGTTCACAAAAGCTAGTCACAAGTATATACGTTTGCCGCATATGGGCGCGGACATGCATCGATTGCTAGCGAAACAAAATCCAACGCCACGTAGTTACAACGCCTGCGCGCTTCCAACTGCCAACACAGCATTTCGAGCATATCCATATTGATCTAATTTCATTACCGCCTTCCAAAGGATTCCGATCATAGACCGTTTCACTCGTTTCCCCGAAGCAATTCCACTTGAGAACGGAAACACTGAAACAATTGTACGCGCCTTATTTTACCACTGGATTGCGAGGTATGGGGTTCCTCTTCGAATCACTTCAGATCGTGGAGGCCAATTCGAATCGGCTTTGTTCAAACAACTTGCTCAGTTTTTCGGAATCCATCACCTCAGGACCACTCCGTACCACCCACAAGCCAATGGGTTCGTTGAGCGCTTGCACAGGCAGCTTAAATCAGCGCTGCTGTGTCACCAAGATTCTTGGTATGATTCGCTTCCAATAGTTCTCATGGGACTAAGAGCCTTATGGAAAAATTATATTTCAATAACACCGGCTGAATTAGTGTATGGTGAACCAAATCGAATTCCAGGAGAATTTCTGAAATCTGGAACAAATCAATCAACACATGGTTTACTTCGTAATTTACAACAACATTTTCGTAATTTAACCCCGACCGAAATGTCGCACCACGGCAAGAGGTCAATTTTTCGTTTCAGATAGCTAAATACCTGCACACCTGTTCTGGTACGTCAAGGACAAATAGGCCCATCATTAAGCCCACCATATAACGGCCCTTATCGTGTCTTATCACGCCACGATAAACATTTTTATATTGAAGTGCAAGGCAGCAAACCCCAGTCTCAATGGACAGACTTAAACCCGTTTTTGAGGTATCGACGGACGAGCCAGACACATCAACAAGAACAGCTCAACCCACGAGGCGAGTGCATTTCGCTGATAATGCATAATTTTTTTAAAATAACGATATTTTATTTCCTAAGCATGAAATGTAATTTTTTAGATTTAAAAAAAAAAAACAAGGGGAGTGGTGTGGCAACCCTTTCACATATTGGAAATGATAATATGTAGTATATAAATTACAGCTACTGAGCGGGAGTAGAAATCATAATGTATCACAATGTATGTAAATGTGTTATAACTAAGCAATGATAGAAATCAAACGATTTTATTTACTGCTAGGTCGCTCAGTCATAGTTTTTGCATTGCTACCGAAATATATTGGAATACCAATGTTAACAATAAATAAATTGAGCTTTGGATCTACATCATTCGCTACATATATAGCATATATCTCATACAACCGATTGTTCAGATAAGACATTTTGCGCAATTTCTGCCCCATTTTAACAGCTAGAAGCTTCAAATTTCACCAAATGCTTACGTATATAGCATATATTGTTGTCTGAAAAAATCATAGAGATCGGTGGTATATATATTATATACCCCATATAAACTGTAATTTTGCCCCTTTTTTACGGCTAGAAGCTTCAAAATTCATCAAATTTCATCAAATAGTTACGTTTGCGTCATATATTGCTGAAATACGTGATTCATAGTCATAGTTTTTACACGCAGACCACAAAAAACCTGAAACTTTGCATCCTCACACAAAGTACCTACCTGTTTTATACCTTTGATGAAAATGAAAATGTATATTAATTTCGTCACGAAACCCAAAATTGTAAGTCCTTAAAGGAAAACAGATAAACCCACGATTAAGTATACCGAAATAATCAGGATGAAGAGCTGAGTTGATTTAGCCGTGTCTGTCTGTCCGTCTGTCTGTTTGTATGCAAACTAGTCCCTCAATTTTAGAGATATCTTGATAAAATTTGTTGAGCGGGTGTATTTGGGTGTCCGATTAGACATTTGTCGGAACGGGCCGGATCGGACCAATATAGCATATATCCTCCATACAACCGATTTTTCAGAAAAAGAGGATTTTTGTCATATCTTACTCAACTCTACATCAAACTTCACCATATTATTTCGTATGTTGCACATATTGTTGCCTGAAAAAATTGATGAGATATTTCATATATATAGTATATATCCCCCACAACCGATTGTTCAGGTAAGAAACTTTTCGTAATTTCTGCCCTATTTTAAGCGCTAGAGGCTTCAAATTGGTGGTATATATAGTATATATAAATATTTTCGCAATTTTAGCCCCATTTTAACAGCTAGAAGCTTCAAATTTCACCGAATGCTTACGTATATAGTACACATTATTGTCTGAAAAAATCATAGAGATCGGTTGTATATATAATATATATTTCATACAACCGATTGTTCAGATAAGAAACTTTTCGCAATTTCTACCCCATTTTAACAGCTATAAGCTTCAAATTTCACCGATTGCTTACTTATATAGTATATTTTGTTGTGTCAAAAAATCATAGAGATCGGTGATATATATAATATATATATGATGGTATATATAGTATATATATTTTTTTTTGCGAGTTCGGCCCCATTTTAAGAGC
Organism: Eurosta solidaginis; assembly: GCF_040869045.1. Lineage (NCBI taxonomy): Eukaryota > Metazoa > Arthropoda > Insecta > Diptera > Tephritidae > Eurosta > Eurosta solidaginis. The sequence continues at coordinate 119,148,505 of NC_090324.1, forward strand.
TAGAAGCTTCAAATTTCACCAAATGCTTACGTGTATAGCATATATTGATGTCTGAAAAAATCATTGAGATCGGTGGTATACATAGTATATATCTCATACAACCGATTGTTCAGATAAGAAAATTTGCGCAATTTCTGCCCCGTTTTAACAGCTAGAAGCTTCAAATTTCACCAAATGCTTACGTATATAGCATTTATTGTTGTCTGAATAAATCATAGAGATCGGTGGTATATATATTATATACTTCATATAAACTGTCATTTTTGCCCCCTTTTTACTACGGCTAGAAGCTTCAAAATTCATCAAATTTCATCAAATAGTTACGTTTACGTCATATATATTTGAAATACGTGATTCGTAGTCATAGTTTTTACATGCAGACCACAAAAAACGTGAAGCTTTGCATCCTCACATAAAGTACCTACCTATTTTTATACTCAGTTGAGCAGAGCTCACAGAGTATATTAAGTTTGATTGGATAACGGTTGGTTGTACATATATAAAGGAATCGAGATAGATATAGACTTCCATATATCAAAATAATCAGGATCGAAAAAAAATTTGATTGAGCCATGTCCGTCCGTCCGTCCGTCCGTCCGTCCGCCCGTCCGCCCGTCCGTCCGTTAACACGATAACTTGAGTAAATTTTGAGGTATCTTGATGAAAGTTGGTATGTAGGTTCCTGAGCACTCATCTCAGATCGCTATTTAAAATGAACGATATCGGACTATAACCACGCCCACTTTTTCGATATCGAAAATTTCGAAAAACCGAAAAAATGCGATAACTCATTACAAAAGACAGATAAAGCGACGAAACTTGGTAGATGGGTTGACGTTATGACGCAGAATAGAAAATTAGTAAGATTTTGGACAATGGGCGTGGCCCCGCCCACTTTTACAAGAAGGTAATTTAAAAGTTTTGCAAGCTGTAATTTGGCAGTCGTTGAAGATATCATGATGAAATTTGGCAGGAACGTTACTACTATTACTCTATATGTGCTAAATAAAAATTAGCAAAATTGGATTAAGAACACGCCCACTTTTTAAAAAAAAATTTTTTTTAATTCAAATTTTAACAAAAAATTTAATATCTTTACTGTATATAAGTAAATTAAGTCAAAATTCAACTCCAGTAATGATATGATGCAACGAAATACAAAAATAAAAGAAAATTTCAAAATGGGCGTGGCTCCGCCCATTTTCATTTAGTTTGTCTAGAATACTTTTATTGCCATAAGTCGAACAAAAATTTACCAATCCTTCTCAAATTTGGTAGGAGCATAGATTCTATGACGGTAACTGTTCTCTGTGAAAATGGGCGAAATCGGTGGAAGCCACGCCCAGTTTTTATACACAGTCCACCGTCTGTCCTTCCGCTCGGCCATTAACACAATAACTTGAGCAAAATCCGATATATCTTTACTAAACTTAGCCCACGTACTTACCTGAGCTCACTTTTTCTTGGTATAAAAAATGGGCGAAATCTGACCATAACCACGCCCACTTTATCGATATCGAAAATTACGAAAAATGAAAAAAATGCCATAATTCTATACCAAATACGAAAAAAGGGATGAAACATGGTATCTGGATCGGTTTGTTGACGCAAAATATAACTTTGGAAAAATCTTTGTAAAATGGGTGTGACACCTACCATATTAAGTAGAAGAAAATGAAAAAGTTCTACAAGGCGAAATCAACAGCCCTTGGAATCTTGGCAGGAATACTGTTAGTGGTATTGCATATATAAATAAATTAGCAGTACCCGACAGATGATTTTCTGGATCACCTGGTCCACATTTTGGTGGATATCACGAGAACGCCTTCACATATACATCTAAGGGCCACTCGCTTTTAAAACCCTCATTAATACCTTTAATTTGATATCCATATCGTACAAAAACATACCAGAGTCACCCCTGTCCCACCCTAATGGCGATATCTCGAAAAGGCGTCCACCTATAGAACTAATGCCCCCTCTCTCTTAAAATGCTAGTAACACCTTTCGTTTGATACCCATATCGTACAAACATTCTAGAGTAACCCCTGGCCCACCCTAATGGCGATATCTCGAAAAGGTGTCCACCTATAGACCTAGTGTCCACTCCATCTTAAAATGCTCAGTAACACCTTTCGTTTGATACCCATATCGTACAAACATTCTAGAGTCACCCCTGGCCCACCCTTATGGCAATATCTCGAAAAGGCGTCCACCTATAGACCTAATGCCCACTCCCTCTTAAAATGCTCAGTAACAGCTTTCGTTTGATACCCATATCGTACAAACATTCTAGAGTCACACCTGGCCCACCCTAATGGCGATATTTCTAAAAGGCGTCCACCTATAGAACTAAGGATTATCCCCTTTTAAAATACTCATTACCACCTTTCATTTGATACCCATATCGTACAAACACATTCTAGAGTCACCCTGGCCCACCCTAATGGCGATATCTCGAAAAGGCGTCCACCTATAGACCTAATGTCCACTCCCTCTTAAAATGCTCAGTAACACCTTTCGTTTGATACCCATATCGTACAAACATTCTAGAGTCACCCCTGGCCCACCCTAATGGCGATATCTCGAAAAGGCGTCCACCTATAGACCTAATGTACACTCCCTCTTAAAATGCTCAGTAACACCTTTCGTTTGATACCCATATCGTACAAACATTCTAGAGTCACCCCTGTCCCACCCTAATGGCGATATCTCGAAAAGGCGTCCACCTATAGACCTAATGCCCACTCCCTCTTAAAATGCTCAGTAACACCTTTCGTTTGATACCCATATCGTACAAACATTCTAGAGTCACACCTGGCCCACCCTAATGGCGATATCTCGAAAAGGCGTCCACTTATAGAACTAAGGATTACTCCCTTTTAAAATACTCATTACCACCTTTCATTTGATACCCATATCGTACAAACACATTCTAGAGTCACCCTGGCCCACCCTAATGGCGATATCTCGAAAAGGCGTCCACCTATAGACCTAATGCCCACTCCCTCTTAAAATGCTCAGTAACACCTTTGGTTTGATACCCATACCGTACAAACATTCTAGAGTCACCCTTGGTCCAGCTTTATGGCGACATCTCGAAAAGGCGTCCACCTATAGAACTAAGGATTACTCCCTTTTAAAATACTCATTACCACCTTTCATTTGATACCCATATCGTACAAACACATTCTAGAGTCACCCTGGCCCACCCTAATGGCGATATCTCGAAAAGGCGTCCACCTATAGACCTAATGCCCACTCCCTCTTAAAATGCTCAGTAACACCTTTCGTTTGATACCCATATCGTACAAACATTCTAGAGTCACCCTTGGTCCACCTTTATGGCGATATCTCGAAAAGGCGTCCACCTATAGAACTAAGGATTACTCCCTTTTAAAATACTCCTTACCACCTTTCATTTGATACCCATATCGTACAAACACATTCTAGAGTCACCCCTGGCCCACCCTAATGGCGATATCTCGAAAAGGCGTCCACCTATAGACCTAATGCCCACTCCCTCTTAAAATGCTCAGTAACACCTTTCGTTTGATACCCATATCGTACAAACATTCTAGAGTCACCCCTGGCCCACCCTAATGGCGATATCTCGAAAGGGCGTCCACCTATAGACCTAATGCCCACTCCCTCTTAAAATGCTCAGTAACACCTTTCGTTTGATGCACATATCGTACAAACACATTCTAGAGTCACCCCTGGCCCACCCTAATGACGATATCTCGAAAAGGCGTCCACCTATAGACCTCATGCCCACTCCCTCTTAAAATGCTCAGTAACACCTTTCGTTTGATACCCATACCGTACAAACATTCTAGAGTCACCCTTGGCCCACCCTAATGGCGATATCTCGAAAAGGCGTCCACCTATAGACCTAATGCCCACTCCCTCTTAAAATGCTCAGTAACACCTTTCATTTGATTCCCATATCGTACAAACACATTCTAGAGACACCCCTGGTCCACCTTTATGGCGATATCTCGAAACGGCGTCCACCTATGGAACTAAGGATCACTCCTTTTCAAAATACTCAATAACAGCTTTCATTTGATACCCATATCGTACAAACACATTATAGAATCACCCCTGGTCCACCTTAATGGGGACATCTCGAAAAGGCGTCCACCGATAGACCTAAGGCCCACTCCCTCTTAAAATGCTCAGTAACACCTTTCATTTGATACCCATATCGTACAAACAAATTCTAGAGTCAGCCCTGGTCTACCTTTATGGCGATATCCCTAAATGGCGTTCATCCATAGAACTATGGCCTATTCTCTCTTAAAATACTCTTTAATACCTTTCATTTGATACACATGTTATACAACCACATTCCAGGGTTACCCCAGATTGATTTTCCTTATTTTGTCTCCATAGCTCTCAACTGAGTATGTTATGTTCGGTTACACCCGAACTTAGCCTTCCTTACTTGTTTATTTTATATTTATCTTAAAAATCGTTTAGATATGTTCAAATTTCACCAAATGCTTACGTGTATAGCATATATTGTTGTCTGAAAAAATCATAGAGACCGGTGGTATATATAGTATATATCTCATACAACCGATTGTTCAGATAAGAAAGTCTGCGCAATTTCTTCCCCATTTTAACAGCTAGAAGCTTCAAATTTCACCAAATGCTTACGTGTATTCCATATATTGTTGTCTGAAAAAATCATTGAGATCGGTGGTATATATAGTATATATCTCATACAACCGATTGTTCAGATAAGAAACTTTGCGCAACTTCTGCGCCATTTTAACAGCTAGAAGCTACAAATTTCACCAAATGCTTACGCATATAGCATATATTGCTGTCTGAAAAAATCATAGAGATCGGTGGTATACATATTATATACCCCATATAAACTGTAATTTTTGCCCCTTTTTTACGGCTAGAAGCTCCAAAATTTATCAAATTTCATCAAATAGCTACGTTTACGTCATATATTGTTGAAATACGTGATTCGTAGTCATAGTTTTTACACGCAGACCACAAAAAACCTGAAACTTTGTATGCTCACACAAAATACCTACCTATTTTTATACCTTTCATGAAAATGAAATGGTACATTAATTTCGTCACGAAACCCAAAATTGTAAGTCCTTAAAGGAAAAAAGATAGACCCACCATTAAGTATACCGAAATAATCAGGATGAAGAGCTAGTTGATTTATCCATGTCCGTCTGTCCGTCTGTCTGTTTGTATGCAAACTAGTGCCTCAATGTTAGAGATATCTTGATAAAATTTGGTGAACTGGTGTATTTGGGTGTCCGATTAGACATTTGTCGGAACTGGCCGGATCGGACCAATATAGCATATCTCCTCCATACAACTGATTTTTCAGAAAAAGAGGATTTTTGTCATATCTTACTCAACTCTACATCAAACTTCACCATATAATTTCGTCTATTGCACATATTGTTGCCTGAAAAAATTGATGAGATATTTCATATATATAGTATATATCCCCCACAACCGATTGTTCAGGTTCGAAACTTTTCGTAATTACTGCCCTATTTTAAGAGCAAGAGGCTTCAAATTTCAACGAATTCTTACGTATATAGCATATATTGGTGTCTGAAAAAATCATAAAGATCCGTGGTATATATAGTATATATATGGTGGTATATATGTGGCGACAGCCACAAATAGATTATTAGTTATCAAACACAATGGAGTACTATCGAAGGTGTTATCGTTTTCACTTATCACCTTTAGCTAATTCCCACGACAGTCAAATCATATTATGTACATTGTATTTTTACCTCTTCTTTTATTTACTCAAATTCGTACACTCTTATAATGCAGTTAAGACTGGTTTGATTTTTAAGTCCTGTTATTAAAAATCATACGATTCTAACGCTCTACACTATCGTTTGGCTTTAGGCTTAATATTTAGTCAAATGTAATTTTAGTTTTAGTTTCTTTACTGTACCAATAAAGACGAGTTCGTATTTTTAGCTTACGCGTTATCGTTTTATTTTGTATTAGCCGGCAGCGCCGCTAAACTGGTGACCCCGACGTTATTCCTTTTTAAGGAAAGTGTCAATTCGCGTACGAACTGGTTTTTTTACAACCAAAAGCCACGCTAAAAATTTTCTTCAGCAACTGGCATCAAAAAAATTATATTTTTTTTTAAAAGTAAGTGCATCAGAAAATTTTTTTTTAAAAGTGAGTGCTTAAAAAACACCATAGAGATTATCACCGCTGGTGCATTGCGGAGCACCCAGGACGTTGTCTGCACTGGTGTTATTTGAGGGACACTAATATGTGCAAATCAAATTGTGGTAATTACGATTATTCGGTGATATAATATTTAAAAGGGCTGTGTAATTCTGCCCATCAGCAAACCCTATATTTTTTTATATTTTTCGAGACTGCCGAAAATCAAATTCTGTAAAATGCCCAACAGTGACGATAATAATTCCGACATTAAACCAATAGTTCTCGGGTCCATAAAGGCTCCTAGCTTTTGCCCCGAACGTGTAAATTTGTGGTTTGCTCAGCTCGAGGCTCAGTTTATGATTCACAGCGTTAGTACTGAAATCGCAAAGTTTAATTACGCCGTGTCACTAATTGATACACGATACGCCGCTAAGGTAGAAACCCTTATAATTAAACCCCCTACAACTAAACCCTACACAGAACTCAAACAAGTTTTGACCAGTTGTTTTACAAAGTCCGAAGAAGCTAAACTTCGCCAACTTCTTAATGGTGAACAAATCGGCGACAGAACACCGTCACAATTCCTGAGACACCTAAAATCCCTAGCGCCTAACGTAGACGAAGCAGTAGTTAAAACCAAATGGTTGTCCGGGCTGCCCGAGCAAACACGTGCCCTTCTCACCGTTCAAACAAACGCTTCACTAGAGGAGCAATCACGCATGGCCGCCAAGTTGCACGAGATCGTAAAAGGGCACGTTGCTTCCGCACAGGCAACCACTTCATCGACACATTCAGCCATGGAGCAGAAAATTAACGCACTCAGCCAGCAAATTGAAGCACTCACAACGCAATTAAACCACAATAGAGGAAGGTCCACTTCTCGCAACCGTCACAGTTCTAATAATCGCAATTCTTCAGGTAAGCGTTTGAATAAATCTACTGGTACGTGCTGGTATCATACTAAATTCGGTAGCCAAGCACGTAAATGCGCCACAGGGTGCACATTTAAGGGAAACGCCAACCAGAATCCCCAGAGGCGGATAGTGATTCTGGAACTTTTTCACGCCGTCTGTTCGTTAAAGACCGAGCCACTGGCACACAATATCTCGTGGACACTGGTTCGGATCTCTCCGTTGTATCCATATGGCTTGTTAAAGAAAGCCTCTCGTAGCCCCATTGGTTGCCAACTCTACGCAGCTAACGGAACACTAATCCAGACGTACGGCCTTATAACTATGGCACCCGACCTCAGACTTAGGCGAGAGTTTACCTGGCAATTTATCATGGCTGACGTCACGAAGCCAATAATCGGCGCCGACTTTCTCAGTCATTTTGACTTATTAGTCGATTTAAAACGTAAATGCCTGCGTGATGGAATTACCAATTTGACCAGCAAAGTCATGCTGCTGGACACAAAATCAGCTGATTCAATCAAAGCTATTGGCGGTGATTCCATATACATAAGACTACTACACGGGTACGAAGACATTACGCGACCTGATACCAGAAACACGCGACGATGCACCACATCAAGACGACCGACGGTCCACCCGTAAAAAGCAAACCTCGTCGCCTTTGTCCCCAAAAACTTAAAATCGCGCAAGAGGAGTTCAGAAAAATGATAGAACTCGGTATCTGCCGACCCTCGGATAGTCCCTGGTCTTCACCACTGCATCTTGTGCAGAAGAAGTCTGGAGAATGTAGACCGTGTGGCGATTACCGCCCTTTAAATGCTCTAACGATCCTTACGTTACATTGAAGACTTTGCTGCAAATTTGTATAATAAGAACGTTTTCTCCGTCTTCGATTTAGTTCGCGCATTTCTACAAATTCTCGTGGCCCCCGAAGACGTTCCTAAAACGGCAATTATTACACCTTTTGGCCTATTCGAGTTTATGTATATGACTTTTGGTCTTAGGAACGCCGCTCAAACTTTCCAAAGGTTTATCGACGAGGTCACGAGAGACTTGGATTTCGTTTTCCCATACATTGATGACCTTCTTGTCGCATCTAAGGACGAGGTTGAACATCTCGAACATTTAAAAATTTTGTTTATATGCCTCCGAGACTATGGGTTGGTTATTAATTTGCCAAAATGTCAAATCGCGCAACCAGAAGTAAAATTTTTAGGCCACCTTATCAATAAAAATGGAATAAGACCTCTCCCGGACAAAGTCGAGGCCATCATCAAGATGGAACCTCCCAAAACCATTAAATCTTTACGTGGATTTCTTGGCGCCGTTAATTTTTATAGGAAATTTATTAGAAACGTAGCAGAAATTTTGTCTCCTTTAAACAAAGTTCTCGAAGGCCCTAACTTAAAAGGTTCTCATCCTGTCGACTGGACTTCGAATCTTCAACGCGCTTTCGACGCTGCCAAACAAGCTCTTGCCGACGCTACCCTGCTAGTTCATCCAAACAACAACGCAAAATAGGCTGTTTTTACGGATGCGTCCGAATACGGAATCGGAGCCGTCTTCCAACAACGAGTGAAAAATGAATGGCAACCCCTGGCGTTTTTCAGCCGAAAATTGACACCTTCTATTCAGAAGCTTTCGACATACGACCGGGAATTGCATGCAATTTACGATGCTGTAAAACATTTCCGTCACATTTTTGAAGGACGGCACATTACGATATATACTGATCATAAGCCGTTACAGCACGCATTCCAACAACGCACGGAACGAGCATCGCCGTGGCAATTCCGTAGGCTTGACTTTATCGGTCAATTCACAACCGATATTCGCCACATATCGGGTAATGACAACATCGTTGCTGATACGTTATCACGCCTCGAAGCCATCGCTGCGCCAATCACGCACCAAGAACTCGCCGATTCTCAAAGGGATGACAGCGAATTACAACAACTCCTGCGCAACACTACACCGCTCAACCTGAAAGCCATTCACATTGACAGCGGGCCAGCAGTGTATTGTGACATCGCGACAGGTACAGTGCGTCCATACGTCCCAGCGCAACTTAGGAAAAAGTTTTTAATTCCCTCCACTCACTCGCACACCCTGGCATTAGGGCATAACAAAAGTTAGTAGCAAAACGGTATGTCTGGCCCTCTATCAACAAAGATTGCCGCGAATGGGCAAGAGCATGTATCGATTGTCAACGCAACAAAATACAACGACACGTTTTATTTTCGATTGCTAACTTCCAACCTCCATCCGAAAGATTCGAGCACATCCACATCGACCTCGTAACACTGCCAGTGTCAAAAGGTTTCAATCGTTGCCTTACTATAGTCGATCGCTTCACACGCTTTCCAGAGGCAATTCCGCTTGAAAACGGATCAACCGAAGTTTTGGAACGCGCCTTGATTCATCACTGGATTGCACGCTACGGAGTACCTAAACTAATTACATCTGACCAAGGCGGTCAATTTGAATCTATTTTATTTCGCACTCTCACTGAATTATTTGGAATAAAGCATTTACGTACTACAGCGTTTCATCCACAAGCAAATGGACTTGTGGAGCGCTTTCACCGACAGCTGAAAGCTGCACTTCTATGCCACAAAGAGTCATGGTACGACGCATTACCAGCTGTTTTGTTAGGTTTACGAGCTGCATGGAAGGAAGATATCGCCGCAACTCCGGCTGAACTTGTGTATGGCGAACCCATACGCCTACCAGGTGAACTTCTTACACCGTCAAAGAAGAATATATCGCCGTCTAATTTGTTAAGTATCCTCAAAAATCATTTTAGTACTTTGGCACCGACAGAAATGTCGCGCCACGGAAAAAAATCTGTTTTCTTTACAGAAACTTTCAAACGTGCACTCATGTTTTAGTACGCAACGAACTCATAAGGCCGTCATTTTCACCACCCTACGATCAGTCGCCAAGAAAAGTACTTCGTCGTCGATTTCAAACGCTCGCCAACAGCAATATCGATCGACAGACTCAAACCTGTGTACGAAGCTTGCAGCGACGAGGTTTATGACGATCAAGAATCATACAAATCTAATAAGAAACGCAAAGATGTCAAGATTTCTAGTACGAAAACATTATACTATTAATTAATGCAGTTATAATCATTCATAACATACATTTCATAACATACAATCATTTCAATGTATTCTTTTTTGAAGCTAATTTGTTTCTCTTCGCATTTCAATGTAAACTTTTTTTTTGAAGCTAATTTGTTTCTCTTCGCATTCAATGTACATTTTTTTAATAGTTATTCTTTTTAAGTAAAAAAAAAAAACAAAAAAAAAAAAACAAGGGGAGTACTGTGGCGACAGCCACAAATAGATTATTAGTTATCAAACTCACTGTTAATACTAAGAGGAATAGGAAATATATACATAAATAAGTATTCAGCCCTCGTAAGGCTGTAAGGGAGAAATAATAAGATACATATGTGGGGTGAAATATGAAAATGTCGATTTGCAATAGTGCCTTCGCCATTTTCATATTTCACCGCCATTATTATAAATTTGGCAAGCGTACAATATAAAAGTCCCGAAAAGTGTTTTAAAAAGAGAAAAAGCTTTAGTTAGCCATATAACTATTTACTTGGACAGTTTTAAATAAAAAGTGATTGTTTAAAGAAGAAGAGTTTGTTTTAAAAAGACTTTTCATAAATTGGTGTATGGCGTAGAAGGCCGCCACGGAATTAAGTTCCATACAATAGCCGCAATTTGGAGCGGCGCCCCCCAAGAACAATATACACGTGATCGAGGGTGAGTTTAATGGATCGGTAGCGAAGCCGTACCTTATATGGCGACCGTGAGGCTGGAGCCCGGTCCTTTTCAATTTGGCAACGCGACGAACCGGACGTCTTTCACATTAGCACCTGTGAGTGGACAATTTTTTTTCGGAGGACAGCAGTTTTTTTGGACAAAAAAGTAAAAGTGAGGTTGGTGCGAAAAATGTGCAAAAATTTAAAAATACAATTTTCTAAATAACTTCTGAGATTCTAGTACATAAATTGCTAATTAAAATTTTAATCTACGACGTAATTTTCTAAATAAATTCAATAAAAATGCAATACATAATTTCCTAAATAAAATTTTACTAATCTACGATATAATTTTCTAAATAAAATTTAACTAATTTTCAATACAAAATTTTCTAAATAAATTTTTAATAAACTATCATGCAATTTTCTAACTAAAATTCAACAAAACCTCAATATAAAATTTTCTAAATAAAATTCTACTAAACTACGATATAATTTCTTAAAATAAAATTTAACAAACCTACAATATGTTTTTTCTAATACAACTTTAAAAAATTCTACAATTCAATTTTATAAATTAAATTTAAAAACGACAGTACAATTTTTCTACATTGAATTTAATAAACTACAAAAACAATTTTATTAATCAACATTTAACAAAATCAAAATTCAATAAAATTAAGATAAAATTTGATAATGAAAATTTAACTCAAAATTTTACAAATTCTATAAATTGTACATAACGGCACTCGCACCATGCCACGCATAACGGAGCATTTAACGGCACCCAAAAGCAAATACATGCAAATTAGCGCAATTTTCCACCACCAACAACATTAACACGCAAAGACACATACCAGCAGAAGCAACAACACCTGCAGCCATTCAGTTCTGCCAGCGCAGCAGCAGCAGTGACCAGAAGAAGATAAAATAAGTATACATATATGTATTTAACATGCTGCCTACGGGTATTTTTCTTACGCTTTATGTATGTATATTAAAACATTTATAAAACTTTTATAAAATTCGGTGCTTTCGCATTTCAATCAAAAATTTAAAATTTCAAAAATTAAAGGAAAAATTAATTTCGCATTTCATATAAATTTTGGATTTTGATAAATGGTGGTTTGTTAGAAAACCATTTAACTTTTCTTGACACATGCGGTGGTTCCGTTAAAAACCAATAAATTTTTTTGATATATGCGGTGGTTCCGTCAAAAACCAATTAAAATTTTGTTTGATACATGCGGTGGTTCCGTTAAAAACCAATTGAAATATTTTAATACATGCGGTGGTTCCGTGAAAAACCAAAATGAGATTTTTTGAATAAAGTGCGTCCGTGATTAAATTTTGAGACTTTTAGCAATTAATACCTACATACTTTTGAGCCATTTTAAAATCAATTACTTTTATAGATTTTGCATACAAGTATACTGCTGTTTCAATTCATTCTTCTAATAAATTATTAAATATTTCTTTAGCAACTATTCACCTGTAAATCAGTTCCCTTTTTACAAAAGTTTTTATTTTTTTTTTTTCCTCAACACTTCAGCTTCAAATATAAATTCAACATTCAAACAAGTGCTTCATTAGTTTCATATGTACAACCTTAGAAGTGGTAAGCAAGTGCAAAAAACTTCAGATTCAGGATCCGATTCCGATAAATCAGCCTCAAGCTACGAAAGTTTAACTTCATCTTCGACCGAAAAAGTCACCAAACAGGAAAATCAATTATCGTTGTCAGCAGATTTTACAGGCTTCGAAGATTCTTCCAGTAAAAATTTAACTTCTAATTTAGTTTCAAATCTTAACGATTCAAATAGTGAAATATTAACTTCCACTTCTTTTACTTTAAAATCAGATCTTAACGATCCAAATAGTACAAACGTGGTCTGACCTTCTGCTAATTCAGCTCCAGATCTTAACGATCAAATCATGGCAACACCTGAGGAAAAGAGAATTTTCATTAACACATGTACTAATTCTATTAGAGAAAACTACAGTGGTGATCCTCTTGCACTTGATTCTTTTATAGACAAAATTGCATTACTTGAACAATTCGCTACTGCAGATTTAACTGATACTCTTATAGCGTTCTTAAAATCAAAATTTGAGGGTAAAGCCCGTGAAGCAAGACCAACAGAAGTGCTAACACATGTACATACAACTAAACAGGTGTATTTTGATAAATTTTAATGTTTCACTCAAAACACTCACCAAGTTACTCTTCTCATCCAACGGCGCCGCTGCAATTGAGTAGCTGAAACAAAAAAACTCAAACATACATATGTACATATGACCACGTTCGAACACGGATCCAGATCGATCGCTTACGATCTTGGATAATGAGTGTATATGAGGTAGTAATAAATTTGTAGCGTGATGACAATGTCAAAAAAAAAACCAAACGTGTGTAAAAGTCAAAAAAAAATTATCAAGATAAAAAAAAAAGGATTTAATGTGGGTGCTTGTATGCAAGCCCGTAGTGTTAAATGCGGGAAGGATAAGGGTAAGTTTGCCGGGAGCGTTCTGGCAAATATATGTAAGTGTAATATGTGCCGATGCAATAAAAAAAAAAGGAATATTCAAAGTTCCATAATTTCGAGTTAGTCGCGGTCTAACCGAAAAGGAACAGAAAGCATGTACGGAAGTGGAACTATAGGCAGAGCACAACGATAAAGATCGGTGTACTTTGAATATAGTAACTATCCACAAAAGGAATGCAAAAATCAAAACTAAAAGAATCCAAATGAATGTCAAAAATAGAGAAAAATATGCAAATGAAAAATTAATCAAAGAAACTTCAAAAAGAGTGAAATGAAAAAAATAAAAATAAAACAAAGTGAAATATTAGTAAAATATTAGTAATATTACACCGTAGCACAAATTACTTAGCAAAATTTTTGGGCTAATAACCACAAGCCTTTGTTTTTGCCCAACCCTTTCTCCTACCAGAAATTCTACATCAAAAAAAAGGGAATACCTATGTGCGTAAACCTACTTATAAAAAAAAAGATATAATGCCAAAAAAAATACAAAAAGGCCGATTTGTTTCGAAACAATAGAAAAATTACTGACATTAAGGTTTAACGATTATTTCTGCTGCTGCCGTTGTGGTGTGTTGTGGTTGTTGGTGATCTCTGCCAATCCCGCTTTTAGGCTGCTCTTCCTGTTGGCAGTGTTGTTTTCGCTAAATCCTCACTTGTGTATAATATGTGCATATTTTAATAACCTTGCCCTATTCTTGGTGGTTTGGTTGCTGGCCTCTAGTGGCTTGACGAGCTGGTAACAATGACTTCTGTGGACCTGGCCGGTGGATGTGTGGCTGGTATTGTTGTTTTTGTGGCGATATCTGCTGATACAATATGTGGCTGTTGTTGGTGTTGCGTCGCCGATGCCAAAATAAAAGAATGATGTGTGGTGGCTGGTGTAAATTGATATCGATGTTGACAATTTTTATTGGGTTTTTGAAGAATTTGTACGAAGTATTTGTTGTTGTTGTTGGTGCGCGCATGCAACGAATTAAATAGAACGTAGTGTTTGTGGATGCGTGGCAATTGTTTTTGGCCGGAATGTCACCAGGGTGATGTTGTTGTTGTTGGCGTTGCGTCGCCAATGTAATGGGGGTGATATAGTTGGCGTTGAGCGGTATGTCGCCAATGTGATGTAGTTGTTGTTGGGCGTTACGCCGCCAATATGAAAAAATGCTGTTGTGGTTTTTGCGGCCGTATATCGCCAATATAGAAAATAAATACCGGTTGCGCTTGGTGTTGCGCCGCCAATATAACAAAAGTGTATACAGGTGGTGGTTGGTGTTGAACGAATGGAAAATGAAAAGAATATATGTGGTTGTTGTGTGTTGCTGTGTGTCGTCGGAACGCTGTGCCCAGTGGCTCCTTGCGCTGTCGAGGTTGCCTGGAATACCAATGGTGGGAATTAGTTAAAAGTACACATTTTAGATCAAAACGCTTAGGGAATATGCACATGGGGCTTTTGTGTGTGCATGGCTGTAGATGCATATACATGCATCTGCGTATATATGCATCTGCATTAAAGCAGTTTTTATCTGGCTTGCATGAGCAATTCGCTAGATGGGAGCAAATTGACTGTATGCACGCCAAGTAGCAGATGCCTTTGACTTACCTCGATCCTTGGTTTTCCGGGCAGGTTTTCTGGTCCTCGTCTGGCACTTGTCAGGGTACGCGCGTTAACTTGCGGTGCGCACAACAAAAAAACCAACGCAAATACCTTTTTTTTATTTAAATCCGCGCACTTTACTTGCACTTTGGCACTTCTTTTTTTTTTCGGTTTAAGTCGCGCACTTTACTTGCACTTTGGCACTTTTTTTTCCGGTTTAAGTCGCGCACTTTACTTGCACTTTGGCACTTTCACTAGGCACAGATAGAATAAAACTTTATCCGTTGGCTAACATTGTGCCCTTTTATAGCTACCGCCGTGGCAGGGAACGTTACTCAGAAACGGAAAATTCCTACCTATACATGCCCAACTTTCTTCTCGGCTTTCCCTTATTTTTCATCCATACGTATATTTTACTCATACATTCACACGCTTACCGCTCCACCAAAACGAACACCTGCACAGATACATTTGGTTCGTGCCTTGACCACTCACACTGATGCATTCACACGTTCATAGCCTTGTACCAATACACATCAACATACATAATACAGAACAAAACAAACACATAGGTGCATGGCATTCATCAATGCTGCTAAGTTGTTAGCAGTATGGTGACATTTTATTTGTTATAACAGCATGATGCCAAGCGCAACATCTTATTTCCACTGCAACATTGTGTTCACTATCGGTACAATGTTGTCAATGTTATTATGTTAATATGATGTTAATGGTAACACTGCGGCTAAGGCACGGACCTGGACACAAAACACATAAACACATAGACGCATATACACTCCGCCAATCAGTTAGGCCAGTATGGAGACAGGCTGTCGTTACAGGCTCGCAACCGCCAATGGTACCTGCACTATGGAGCGTGAGCGTAAAGGATTCAAACGCAGCCTGCTAAGTATTATTTCCCGCGTCTAACGTGTGGCCTCGACCCACGACTCAATGCCGGGCCTATTTCTCTTCACGCCTTTAAATTTTGGTTCTGTTTAACTACGAACTATATCACTGGGCTAATGCTACTACTTAAACGTATATCACAGATACTACTCTACATATCTAATAGTAAATAAAATATCACAGATAAAATAAATAAATAAAAAAATAAAAAAAAATAAAATAAAATAAAATGTCACAGATGGCAAAAAAAAAATGTATATAAAAAAAAAAATATCACAGATCAAATAGTCAAGTAGGTAAAATAAATAAATAAATAAAAAAAAATAAATAAATGCAAAAATAATCAAATAAATAAAAAGGTCAAAAACAAAAAAAAAATAACTTAATAATATAATCACATACGTCGATAAATTAACAAATACAATACGTCGATAAATAAATAAATAACATAGAACGAGAGTACTAACACTACAACAAAAAAAAAATATTAAGCTATTTTGCAAAAATGTCTTTAGCATGGTATACGCCGATCTTTTTCCCACTACTATCGGCAAGTTCATACATAGAATTCCCTATAACGTTTAAAACAATGCATTTGACTTGTTTTGGTGCTAACTTAGCGTTGTAATTATCAACTTGGGAGCTTCGTTTGAAGTTGCGGCGATATACCACTTGTCCAATCTGAAACTTTATATCCTTACTCCTGGTGTCGTAGACCTTTTGACTTCTATCGTGGGCCAGCTTCAGCTCCTTCATAATTCTCTTTCTTATGAGCTGCATTTTATCACCAGCCGTATCTATCTCCACGTCACCATCCTTCAACGCCGCCAACTTTCGATTTAGCTCATATGATGCAGCATGCTGTATCATAGGCATACCGAAAGTGGCATAGTATGGCGACATGTTGATGGCTGAGTGAGTAACGCTGTGTAGTGCAAATGCAGCATCGCTGACGCATTTGTCCCAGTTCTTTTGGTTGCCCTTTATGAAGGACCTAATTATCTGCAGCACAGATCGGTTGGCTCTTTCCGCAGCGTTACCCTGAGGTGAATAAAATGCAGTTCTCACGTGTGCCGTGCCGCATTTCTCCAAAAACTCTTTGAATATTTCCGAGACGAATTGTTTGCCGTTGTCCGAATGGACATATTCGGGCACACCAAACACGTGAAAGACTCCTTTCTCTAAAAATTTTATAACCTCAGCTGAAGTGGCCCTTCTCATAGGTTTTAAGAACACAAACTTAGTAAAGTGATCTAGACAAACAAAGACATACACGTTACCATCACTAGAACGAGGATAAGGACCCATAAAATCAATGAATAAACGTTGGAAAGGTCGCTCTGTGAGCTTTTGCTTTCCCATCATGGGTTGTTTAAAAACGTTTTGTGTCTTATTTGTTTTGCAAGTTTCGCAATCTTTTATATGGGCGCATACATCTGTGACCATTCCTGGCCAGTAATATTTCTGACGTAGTCGGGACAGTGTTTTGTGGATGCCACCATGACCAGCGGACGGTGAGTTATGAGACGACTCTACCAGCCCCGGTCGAAGTTCCGACGGAACCCAGAGCTTCCAGGTCTGGTCCGCTAGAAGATCGTCCCCCCTGTCGAATTGCGTCCGTTTATAAACGTAACCGTCCGATATGCATAAGTCTGGCAACTTATCTTTGTTCTCGGTCACCGTCTTTTTTAACTCCGTATACTCCTCCGACTCGAAGCACGGTAACTCGAGACACACGTCTATGGCTCTGTCGTTCGTCAGTATTTCGTCCATGTGTATTCGTGAGAGTGTGTCGGGAACCACGTTTTGCGCACCTTTTCGATGTGGGATGTCGAAATCATAACCCTGGAGTTTCAAACTCCACCTTGCCAGCCTCCCAGAAAGATCTTTCTGATTCATGAGCCATTTGAGGCTGGCATGATCAGTTATGATGGTGAACGGGGTTCCTTCCACATAAGGTCGGAATCTTTTCACACTCACGATCGCGGCGTAGCATTCAAGTTCAGTAATGCTATAGTTTTTCTGCGCCTTATTAAGTTTTTCCGAAACATAGGCAATCGGTCTTTCGTTCTGGTCATCGTCCAGTTGAAACAAAACCCCTCCCACTCCGTCCGTTGATGCATCACATTGAATATAGAAACGACGCTTAAAGTCAGGATGTGTGAGCACCGGTGCAGAAACCAAACTCTGCTTTAAAATTTCAAATGATTTTATTGCTTCTTCCGTCATTGCAAACTTTTTGATTTTGTCTTTCTTGAGGCAGTCGTGCAGCGGGGCTGCAATAGTCGCATAGTCCTGTATAAAACGTCGGTACCAGCCCGACATACCCAGGAACCGTCGCAGTTGCTTCGGGGTTTTCGGAACTGGGAAGTCCCTCACAGCTCCCACTTTGTTGGCGTCCGTCCTGATACATCCATCCCCGACTACGTACCCTAGATATCGAACTTCTTTGAAACAAAACTTGCTCTTTTCGACATTAATTGTTAACTTAGCCTCGCGAAGACACCGAGCGACCTTTTCCAGTAAACACATATGGGACTCGAAATCTACAGAACAAACTAACAAATCGTCAAGATAAACCAAAACACATTCACGTAAAGCGGCCGGAATGACCTTGTCCATGAGACGACACATTCGTTGTGCTGCATTGCACAACCCGAAAGGCATGACGGTAAATTGGTAAAGGGGTCGGCCAGCGACAGCAAAAGCAGTCTTTTCTCTTGACTTCTTCTCCAGAGGAATCTGCAGAAGGCATCCTTCAAATCTATCGCGGAAATAAATCGTGTATTTTGTAGTCGGCTGAGGATTCCATCAATGTGGGGTAAGGGGTAGGCATCCTTAATTGTTCGTTCGTTGACTTTGCGAGCGTCAAGGCACAAGCGGTTTTTCGTCCCTTTTATTACCAGCGATACCGGCGAATTCCAGCTGCTGTTGGACTCCTCGATGACTCCCATGTCCAACATTCGATCTAACTCTGCGTATATGAGTTTTTGAATAGCTGGTAAAATCGGGTAATGGCGCTGCTTTACTGGCAGATTCTCGTTAACCACCTCGATGACGTGTTCCTCCTTATCTGTTTGGCCTAACCCTAATACCGCGAAGGACGGGAATTGGGCTTTTACACGCTCCAACCTATTATTTTGCTCCGGCGTTAAAACGTGTTGCACAGCATCGAAAGACAAGTCACCCTCGGCGGGCACGAGCTCCGCCACACTGGCAACACTTGGACACACATTCCCTTTCATACCTTTGCTCACCACACTCATACCAAATTCCTGCCAAAAATCTATGCCGAGATAAACCTGTTGCTGCAAGCCTGGTACTATTAAAAATTCCAAATCTTTTGTGGCATTATCCCAAACCACAGGTAACTTTATTACCCCCACCACAGCGGTTTCCTCCCCGTTCGCGGTCCGGATATTTTGACCCCTGATTGGCACAATCAAGGCCTCTTTACCGCACAGGAGTGCCGCTGAGCCTTTTCCTAAACAGCTGGCACTCGCCCCTGAGTCCAAGAGAGCTAAAACTTCCCTACGTCCTATCGCGGTTTTTGCAAAAAATCTATTGTCACATTTTACAGTGACAATTGTCGCGACAATTTTGCTGCGCAACTTCTTAAAATATCTCCTTTTCTCCCTCATCTTATGAATCTTCTCAAAATTTCTCTTTTTCCTATTAGTACTTATGGTTTCACAAAATATCCTTCTTCTTGCTTCTTCATACTCTATCTTTCTTTGATGTAAACTCTTTACCTCGCGTTTTTCCACCGTCCCTTGTGGTTTCCTAACCTCCTCTCTCTGTTCTATTTTTTCTTTCTTCAAACTTTTTATTTCAGGTCTGCCGGGTTGCCTAACTCCTGGCTGGAGTCCCCGGTCAACTCCGCCAGCCTCGGGTTTCCCTGTTTGGGCTTAAACACGCAAAAGGACGAATCACTTCCACACGCAAAACAGACCATATTGTGGAACGAGGACGAACATTTATTTGGTTTTTGTGCTTCTGGCGGGTTTTTCACAAAGTGATCCACCGGCATACCGCACGAAAAACACAACATTAAGTGGAAGGGAGAAGCACAAAAGGAATTCACAGTCGACTTAGACGCAGGACTAACAGAAGGACGAACACTATTGGGATTGGCTGTGGTTTGGTGTTGGGGTAAGGATTGGAATTGGTGTTGGGGTGGGCGCTGAGGCTTCCTATCAAAAGCTTCTAACTTTCTCTCTCCCAGTATATCGGGCTGTTCGAACCCTATCTCACTAACTGGTCTGGACCGGTTCTTATTTTCCCTAATGAGTTTTTCCGCTCTCTTACACTCAGCTTTGAGCTCCGCCAACGAGTCCATTTTAATGGCGAAAGTCAGGTTGGCTAGGTACGGTTTAAGATTTCCCCTAATTATGCCAACCAATTCCCTCTCAGGGATCCTCTTCCGCAAACGGAAAGTCAGGTTGTGGACTTCGCTATAGAAGTCGTCGAAAGCTTCTGCGGGCTGCTGTTTCCGTTCCATTATTTCACGGATTATTTCATAGTCGGACTCGGCGGACTTGAAGTGACTTAGCAGTTCTGCTTTCAGACCAAAATACCCAAAACCGGGATCATCGGAATGGTCTTCGAGCACCTGCCAATACCACTTCAAGGCACCGCCGGAAACCAGACAATGAAAGTCCGTGAATAACTGGTAGTAGGAGATGTTGTGTTGTTCCCGCATTCTCTCCACCCGGAATACGAAGCTTTCGACGCTCATTCCGTTGTTTGTCCCATCGAGTTTGATGTGCCACTTGTCCAAATCTAATTTTTTCCACCTTGGAGGGTTACCACCGTCCCGCTCGGCAGTCCGATTTGTATTCGGCGTACCGTCACGAGCAGTAGTTTCCCCCTCTGGTTTTGAGGTTGTGGCGTTGATGCCACGGTGGACCGATGTCCCGAAGGTTGCGCGGAAGCCTCCATATCCGCTACGCGACCACCAAGGATATCAACATTGGTCTTAATGCTCCTGACCTCCCCTGCCATTTGCACCACCAAGTCTTGTTGTTGCGCCATCATAGCCATCATTCGGCTCAGCTGTTCAACATTGGTGTCTTGGCGGGTGGCTTCAGGAAGAGGGGCATTAAGACCTCTGGGATCCGCTACTGGTGCGCCCATCACTGGAACATCGCCCCCTCGGGCACCCTTATCTCCCCTATCCGACATTTGGCACACCAAATCGATCTTCTGGGAAAAGTTCAATGAATTTTCAGCATCACTGACTGACACCCCGTTCGCGACAGAGATCGTAATCGGGCGTTCAGGGCCAAAATATCCGAAGATCCGCGACGCGCACCTATTAAAATAGTCTGTGGGCACAAAGTCCACGGCCCTCGGAATACCAGTGTCGATCTGGTTGAAAACTGAACCCACGATTTGATTTTCAAGCGCTCGGGTGTGATTTCTCGTAACGCGCCTATCGGAATTTAAAATCCCCAATCCCCCAATTACGCGGTTCTCTGTCTCTTTATCAGACATTCACTGTCTGAACAATAGATTTATGTCAAAAATTTGAAAAAAAAATAAAATAAAAGAATCTATTTAGCCAGACACCCTAATATATCCAAGGACACGATATCCAAACCGCAACCCAAATGGAAAAAAAGAAGAGAAAAAAAATTATGCGAAAAAGAAAAAAAATGAGATGCAAAGAAAATATCCCGATAAAAACAATCTCTTTGTACTTGCAGATTCAACAAATAATAAAAAAGTAACTACTATAAGATAACAGGTCCAAATTCACCCAAAACCCAATAAAAAAAATATATAAATAAAGGATATTAAATAATGGATATAAAAATTACAATATCTGTATGTATATAAAAATTCAATTCAATTATTAAGTGATAGGTTTGTGTGTATGTATGTATGTGTATGGTAATTCAAGTGATTTGTGGCTTTATGCGTATGAGGAAAAAAAAACTTACACGCTAGTATCAAAAACAAAAATGCTTAATATAAAAAAAATTTGTTAAAACTGAAGTTAAATTCAGGGGCTATGTGCGTGTGTGTGTGTGTGAGAATTAAGACAAGGTTTGTTTGGGTGTAAAATATTATGTATATTCTAATCGAACCATAGAAACTTAGGACTTGCAAACGGGAGAATTCAAATTATATGTTGGCTTGCGTGTGTATGCGTCGCAAGACAAACCTAGTGATCTAGGTTTCACGATTTAAGGGTCTGACCCAGAATCAAAAAAAAACCTCAGGGATAGAACTGAAAACAAAATTAAACTAAAACTAAAACCAATCTCGAACACTATGTTTGTGTTTGGAAATAATCCTCCTAAGAAATATTCAGTAAAAAAAAATTTTGAATAATCTCGAAACTTTAAGAATATCAAATTTTGAATTTGAAATCAAAAGTTACCAAATGAAATTTAATGTATTAGTATTGGTGTCTGTGGTGCTGCCTTGGCGAAAGTTCAGCGAAGGTGGTTAGTCCGTCTCTATGTATTTGAAGTCTGGTCAATCGTGCTGTCCGTGGAAGTGTGGCCCTTCACGTTCAAGAACTTATTCCTATGTGTGGATGCCACACCTCCTACTCCTAAATATCGTGGCAATGACTGTAAACCTCACTTACCGGCAGTGCTGGACTCCCGGTAAGGTAGCTTGAACAGCTCGCCACGATCTCCTACCTAAGTCCGTCGCTAGCTAAGTGCCATACCAGTTACCACTTTGTCGAGCTGTTAAAGTTCAACAAAGGAACCCTGACATGGACACTCAGCTAATCCCTATCCTCTGGTCATGATGACACTTGTCGGTCAGGTGAACCCACTCGGCGTTGCCATCATGACTGTCCCTGTCCTAAGTCGGAAGACGGAAAGAGGGGTGGGGCTTGGAAGGGTAAGAAGGTCTGAAGAACAAAATTTGGGAAATTTAAGGAAGGAAAGGTAGAAAAAAAAATAGATTAAGAAATTCAAAAATTAAAAGTACGGATTAAAATAAAAAAAATATTGGGAAATTTAAAGTAAGAGGTAGTCAATTAGCGTGGAAATGAAAAATTGATCGGGCTATGAACGTTGAGAATACAATAGCTAAGAACTGAAAGAAAATTTTTGGAACTAAAAGGAATTAAGGCGGATTTATGTAGATCAAAATAAAACTGAAAGAAATTAACTACATGGAAAGACAAAAAAAAAACTAAAAAAAATTACCGGGCTATTACCATTGGGCGCCATTGTTACGTGGCTGACTGTTTGGATGGCGAGGAGCGGCGGCAAGCAGGTATGCTTGCGGGCCCAGGCTAGCTCGTCGTCTTGGGCGGGGTATTTCACCACCGTCCTCACCCACAGCCACATGAACAAAAAAGGGTTCATACCTGCATGTGTTTAGAAAGAAAGCTGAAACAGATAGAAATAGGCGTGGGGGGCAAAGTTGCAGAGGGGAAAACGTAAGGGGTAGAAAAAGATGAAGGCCTGTCCTGTCAGGTGGAGTCTACCCTCCCTCTGCAGTGCAACTTGCACTGCACCGTGGGCACTGTGGTGACTCCTATCTACTTACAGTGCCCCCAAACCTGACAGTAGTCTGTCCGTCTGTCAATTGGTCATTTTTCTCTACCACTCACCTTCGCCTTACCTTGCCACGCACAAGAGCAGCACCAACACCAAAATTCGACTTAGCCCTGCATTATTGAAAATATTAAAATTTCATCCAAACATAATTCTTATGATTTATTTACAAAATTTTTGGTTTCCAAATTACCAACTAATACCCTACTACTAGTTCAATAATTTCAACAAAACTTTAAAATCAAAATTTACTGCAAAATAATTTGCCAAGAATTCCAAAAGGCTTAACTAGTATCTATTTCTAAAGCTTCTATTTACTCAAAGTAAAAAAAAATGCTCAAATATAATACTGAACCTTATTACTAGCTAACATTACAAATTCATGGGAATGCAGGAAGAAGTAGATAAATTTCAAATTCCATACAATACAAGATACTTATGGCTAATAGACAAAGTGTCTGAACTCAAATAAAAAAAAATTTAACTTTTAGGGCCACCCTAATGCCATATTATTACTAGGAGCTAATTCTAAATCCTAAAGATACAAATTCAAATAAAATAAAATAAGAGGGCGAATAAAAAAAAAACATTCAAGTACCCTAATCCCTGATCTACCGCAACCGCTCAAGTAAACATAAGATCAATTATGTATACAGCAAAAGTAGGTCATCAAAGGAAAGGGATTTATGTGTATATGAAAACAAATGGTATGTATGTAATTGCAAATGTACGTTTGTGACGTTTTTCATGCATGCACATATGTTCGTTGCAATCTGTTTTTATTTTTCTGATTTGCTAATTCCTGTTCTATTTTTGCAAGAGCAGGAATCTGTGCTAACACATGTACATACAACTAAACAGGTGTATTTTGATAAATTTTAATGTTTCACTCAAAACACTCACCAAGTGACTCTTCTCATCCAACGGCGCCGCTGCAGTTGAGTAGCTGAAACAAAAAAACTCAAACATACATATGTACATATGACCACGTTCGAACACGGATCCAGATCGATCGCTTACGATCTTGGATAATGAGTGTATATGAGGTAGTAATAAATTTGTAGCGTGATGACAATGTCAAAAAAAAAACCAAACGTGTGTAAAAGTCAAAAAAAAATTATCAAGATAAAAAAAAAGGATTTAATGTGGGTGCTTGTATGCAAGCCCATAGTGTTAAATGCGGGAAGGATAAGGGTAAGTTTGCCGGGAGCGTTCTGGCAAATATATGTAAGTGTAATATGTGTCGATGCAATAAAAAAAAAAGGAATATTCAAAGTTCCATAATTTCGAGTTAGTCGCGGTCTAACCGAAAAGGAACAGAAAGCATGTACGGAAGTGGAACTATAGGCAGAGCACAACGATAAAGATCGGTGTACTTTGATTATAGTAACTATCCACAAAAGGAATGCAAAAATCAAAACTAAAAGAATCCAGATGAATGTCAAAAATAGAGAAAAATATGCAAATGAAAAATTAATCAAAGAAACTTCAAAAAGAGTGAAATGAAAAAAATAAAATAAAACAAAGTGAAATATTAGTAAAATATCAGTAATATTACACCGTAGCACAAATTACTTAGCAAAATTTTTGGGCTAATAACCACAAGCCTTTGTTTTTGCCCAACCCTTTCTCCTACCAGAAATTCTACATCAAAAAAAAGGGAATACCTATGTGCGTAAACCTACTTATAAAAAAAAAGATATAATGCCAAAAAAAATACAAAAAAGGCCGATTTGTTTCGAAACAATAGAAAAATTACTGACATTAAGGTTTAACGATTATTTCTGCTGCTGCCGTTGTGGTGTGTTGTTGTTGTCGGTGATCTCTGCCAATCCCGCTTTTAGGCTGCTCTTCCTGTTGGCAGTGTTGTTTTCGCTAAATCCTCACTTGTGTATAATATGTGCATATTTTAATAACCTTGCCCTATTCTTGGTGGTTTGGTTGCTGGCCTCTAGTGGCTTGACGAGCTAGTAACAATGACTTCTGTGGACCTGGCCGGTATATGTGTGGCTGGTATTGTTGTTTTTGTGGCGATAAAAATAAAAGAATGATGTGTGGTGGCTGGTGCAAATTGATATCGATGTTGACAATTTTTATTGTGTTTTTGAAGAATTTGTACGAAGTATTTGTTGTTGTTGTTGGTGCGCGCATGCAACGAATTAAATAGAACGTAGTGTTTGTGGATGCGTGGCAATTGTTTTTGCCCGGAATGTCACCAGTGTGATGTTGTTGTTGTTGGCGTTGCGTCGCCAATGTAATGGGGGTGATATAGTTGGCGTTGAGCGGTATGTCGCCAATGTGATGTAGTTTTTGTTGGGCGTTACGCCGCCAATATGAAAAAATGCTGTTGTTTGGTTTTTGCGGCCGTATATCGCCAATATAGAAAATAAATACCGGTTGTGGTTGGTGTTGCGCCGCCAATATAACAAAAGTGTATACAGGTGGTGGTTGGTGTTGAACGAATGGAAAATGAAAAGAATATATGTGGTTGTTGTGTGTTGCTGTGTGCCGTCGGAACGCTGTGCCCAGTGGTTCCTTGCGCTGTCGAGGTTGCCTGGAATACCAATGGTGGGAATTAGTTAAAAGTACACATTTTAGATCAAAACGCTTAGGGAATATGCACATGGGGCTTTTGTGTGTGCATGGTTGTAGATGCATATACATGCATCTGCGTATATATGCATCTGCATTAATGCAGTTTTTATCTGGCTTTCATGGGCAATTCGCTAGATGGGAGCAAATTGACTGTATGCACGCCAAGTAGCAGATGCCTTTGACTTACCTCGATCCTTGGTTTTCCGGGCAGGTTTTCTGGTCCTCGTCTGGCACTTGTCAGGGTACGCGCGTTAACTTGCGGTGCGCACAACAAAAAAACCAACGCAAATACCTTTTTTTTAATTTAAATCCGCGCACTTTACTTGCACTTTGGCATTTTTTTTTTTTTTTTCGGTTTAAGTCGCGCACTTTACTTGCACGTTGGCACTTTTTTTCCGGTTTAAGTCGCGCACTTTACTTGCACTTTGGCACTTTCACTAGGCACAGATAGAATAAAAATTTATCCGTTGGCTAACATTGTGCCCTTTTATAGCTACCGCCGTGGCAGGGAACGTTACTCAGAAACGGAAAATTCCTACCTATACAGGCCCAACTTTCTTCTCGGCTTTCCCGTATTTTTCATCCATACGTATATTTTACTCATACATTCACACGCTTACCGCTCCACCAAAACGAACACCTACACAGATACATTTGGTTCGTGCCTTGACCACTCACACTGATGCATTCACACGTTCATAGCCTTGTACCAATACACATCAACATACATAATACAGAACAAAACAAACACATAGGTGCATGGCATTCATCAATGCTGCTAAGTTGTTAGCAGTATGGTGACATTTTATTTGTTATAACAGCATGATGCCAAGCGCAACATCTTATTTCCACTGCAACATTGTGTTCACTATCGGTACAATGTTGTCAATGTTATTATGTTAATATGATGTTAATGGTAACACTGCGGCTAAGGCACGGACCTGGACACAAAACACATAAACACATAGACGCATATACACTCCGCCAATCAGTTAGGCCAGTATGGAGACAGGCTGTCGTTACAGATTTCATAGAATTACAACTTAACGAGTCACACAAATTTTGTTCTTTCCTAGTAGACACGCAAGCCGACATTTCTCTAATAAAAATATCATGTATAGACAGTAATATTTCCTTAAATACAAACGACATTATTAACATTACCGGTGTCACTTCCAATTCAGTTTCCACTTTAGGTAAAATTACCGCAAATTTAAATTTTCAAACTTTTCTATTAAACATACTTTACATGTAGTAAATTAAGACTTTAATATTCCATCCGATGGCATACTGGGTAATGATTTTCTGAAAATTAACAAATGCATTATTAATTATGAAAGAAATAGTATTTCCTTTTGGGTAGGCAATGAAAAAGTCGCAATACCAATCATGCACCGAACAGAAAGCGACAGTTGTATCATTCCTCCGAGATGTGAAATATTCAGACTTTTTGATTTAGGAGATTCACCCGAGCCACTTTTCGTGGACTCGCAGGAAATTGAAAAAGGTGTTTTCACAGCTAGGTGCATTGTTAATTCGAGTAACCCAATAACTAAAGTCATTAACACCACGGATGATGTAAAGTATGTGAAAAAAAAAGTATTCGGACAGAAAAACTTTCAAACTACAATGTTTATACAATTAACAAGACAGAAACAGAAGAGAAACGAACGAAAAAAACTTATTTCAATTTTAAAAACTCAAATACCTCAACATGCTTATAGTAAATTAATTGACCTTTGCATAGATTATGCCGAGATTTTCGCTCTTGACACGGACAAAATGACTTTGAATAACTTCTACGAGCAAAAATTAAGATTGACAGACAACGAACCGGTATATGTTAAAAACTATAGATTGCCATACTCTCAACGCGAAGAAATAAATCGCCAAGTAAATAAATTGTTAGACAACGATTTGATTGAACCCAGTTATTCGAATTACAATAGCCCTTTGATTGTAGTCCCAAAGAAAGATACTAATGGTCAAAAAGCTTATCGTATGTGCGTAGATTTTCGCGCAGTAAACAAAAAACTCATTGCTGATAAATTCCCACTAGCTAAAGTTGACGATATTTTAGACAATCTCGGTAGAGCAACGTATTTTTCCACATTAGATCTTTTTTCAGGATTTCATTAAATCCCCTTGCATCCTGACTCACGTGACATTACTTCTTTCAGCACCTCGGTCGGCGCATTTAGATGGAAAGTGCTTCCATTCGGTTTAAATGTAGCACCAAATTCATTCTCACGAATGATGACAATAGCTTTTTCGAGTATACCACCCAACGTCGCGTTTTTGTACGTCGACGATATTATCGTCATAGGTTGTAGTGAAGCACACCACATTAAAAATCTTTCAAAAGTTTTCGATACTTGTAGGTCTTTCAATCTGAAACTTAACCCAAATAAATGCAACTTTTTACGACCAGAAGTTACATTTCTATGTCACAAATGTTCAGCCAAAGGTTTGTTGCCAGACGACTCTAAAATAAACGCAATTAAAAAGTATACAAAACCGACTGACAAAGACGCGGTACGACGATTTGTCGCGTTTGCAAACTATTACAGACGGTTTGTACCAAATTTTGCATCTCTGGCAGCGCCTCTAAATCGATTAAGCAGAAAAAGAGTTGAATTTGTATGGGATGTAGAGTGCGAAAGAGCATTTTTATCTTTGAAAGCAGCGTTACTTTCACCAAAATTACTTCAATATCCAGATTTTACAAAACAATTCATTATTACCGTTGATGCTTCAACAACTGGATGTGGCGCTATCTTGAGTCAAGAACAACAAGGTAGTGACTTACCAATTTGTTTCGCTTCTAAAGCATTTAATAAAGCCGAACAGAAAAAACCAATAATAGAATTGGAACTTTTAGCTATTTACTTTGCAATCAAGCAATTTCGACCATACGTTTACGGCACACATTTCTTTGTAAAGTCCGATCATAGACCTCTAGTATACTTATTCAATATGAAAGACCCATCTTCAAAACTATCAAGAATAAGGCTGGAACTAGCTGAATATAATTTCACTATTGTATATATTAAGGGAAAATCAAACGTTGGCGCTGATGCACTATCGCGCATTACAATCGATGAGATCAAGGAATCGAAGAAACAAATATTGGCAGTGCAGAAAAGGGCAATGACAAAAAAGGCAAACGACAAAAATTTACATAGGAAAACAGACAAAAACGACGAAAAACAACTTATTTTACATGTCTACGACAAATTTTCATTTAATTTTTAAAAAAAGATTCCACGAATAAGATCTGAAAATACTTACGATAAAAATAATAAAACAACAAGTTTAAGAATTTTTGCGCATATTAAACATAAGAAACTCGAGTTACTTAGTTTTGAGCTTGTTAACGAAATAATGACTTTAGAGAAATTACTTTCGAGGCTTGAATCAGAAGCCGGCAAACACAAAATTAAGCAGATTGAATGGCCTAAAAACGATATTTTGTTCGAACATTATACTATTACAAATTTCAAAAATATTGGAAATAAAATTTTAAAATCATTAGAAATTATTTTAACAGATCCAGTGGAGACAGCAACAGATGAAGATACAAAATTAAAGCTAATGAAAATTTACCATAATGATCCCATTTCTGGTGGACATTGCGGAATGAAAAGACTTTACGCAAAACTGCGAACAAAATTTTATTGGAAGAACATGACTCGTGATATATCGAAATATATCAAAAGTTGTAAAGATTGTAGTTTAAACAAGGTTAAACCTAAATCAAAAGAAAAACTTATTTTAACACCAACTCCTTGTAAACCATTTGATATACTAGTAATTGACACAATAGTACCCCTACCTGAGTCCAAATATGGTAACAAGTTCGCACTTACCATGATTTGCGACATGAATAAATACCTGGTAACAGTCGCTGTGCCAGACAAATCGGCAAAAACAATCGCTTCAGCAATCTTTGAAGGCTTCATTTTAACATACGGCACAATGAATGCCATAAAATCAGATTTAGGTACTGAATTTAAAAATGAATTATTTGAAGAAGTAACTAAACTTCTAAATATTGAACATAATTTGTCAACTGCATACCATCACGAAACTGTTGGCACGATTTAACGTAATCATAGAGTTTTTAATGAATACTTACGTGCATATTTAAAATATACTTTCTCTGATTGGGGTGTTTATTTAAAACACTTTACTTTCCCACACAATACTACGAGTAGCACAGTTTTCGACAATCAATTTTCACCTTTCGAGTTAGGCTTTGGGAAAAAGGCAACTTTGCCTAATGAATTAAGTAAAGAAACAATCGACCCAATTTATAATGTCGAAAACTATGCCAAAGAAGTTAAGTTTAGGATGCAGAAAACGCACAAAATGGCACAAAACCTAATTAATAAAAATAAGGTACAAAGTAGAAATCTGTACGATAAAACGGCACGACCTTTAGTTGTCAAAATCGGAGATAAAGTACTTTTACAGAAAGAACCACATCATAAACACGAAAATATTTATCAAGGTCCGTTTAGAATAACTAAAATTAACGAACCTAACGTAAATATTTTTCGAGAGAAAAAGTGGTACATAAAAACCGCCTGATAAAGTAAATTAACATTACTTTAATACTTTGATGAAACTTTAAATTCGATTGAAAAATAAATCCAAAATTTTTTTTAAACTAGCTTGTAAGCAGCCACGAAGGCTTAAAAACTTTTAAAACAAAAAAAAAAAAGAGAAAATAACACAAATTTTGTAAATTAAAAAAAAAACTATTTCATAAAAATCGTTCATAACACAAAAAAAATATATATTTAATATGTAATAGAAATGTAAAACTTTAAATTGAATATATAGGACACAAATATTTACAAAAAGCATTCAACATATTTTGTCGTAAATTAAAATATTATTAATATTTATAGCTTTTATTTAAGTTACACTAAACTACAAAAATTTAACTACAATTTGAGTATTCGATGTATAAAATCTTTTTCAATTAGTAATAAAAATGGTTCCGAACCAACGAATTAAAAAGGCGGGTACACCCTAATATAAATATATATTCGTTTGTTCGCAACAATTTTCATAAGTTTATGGCCAAAGAAGAATGTGACAAAACTGATAACTTTGTCAATTCTTCTTTTCCCCAAAAAGGAAGATGTAATGGTAAAATGACCCAAGTCATCTTTTCAATTACACATATGGCAACACTATAACTTTCATCACTAACATGTCATTGTGAATACTAAGAGGAATAGGAAATATATACATAAATAAGTATTCAGCCATCGTAAGGCTGTAAGGGAGAAAGAATAAGATACATTATTATAAATTTGGCAAGCGTACAATATAAAAGTCCCGAAAAGTGTTTTAAAAAGAGAAAAAGCTTTAGTTAGCCATATAACTATTTATTTGGACAGTTTTAAATAAAAAGTGATTGTTTAAAGAAGAAGAGTTTGTTTTAAAAAGACTTTTCATAAATGGGTGTATGGCGTAGAAGACCGCCACGGAATTAAGTTCCATACAATGACCGCAATTTGGAGGCGGCGCCCTCCAAGAACAATACACAGGTGATCAGGATGACGAGCTGAGTTGATTTAGCCATGTGCGTCTGTCCGCCTGTCTGTTTGTATGCATACTAGTCCCTCAATTTTTGAGATATCTTGATACAATTTGGTGAGCGGGTGTATTTGGGTGTCCGACAACCGATTGTTCAGATAAGAAACTTTTCGCAATTTCTACCCCATTCTAACAGCTATAAGCTTCAAATTTCACCGATTGCTTACGTATATAGCATATATTGTTGTGTCAAAAAATCATAGATATCGGTGATATATATAATATATATATGATGGTATATCTAATATATTGTTACGAATATTAGCAAAACTAAGGAGTGCTGCCGTCTCTAAGCCGATACTAAGCAGTGACGTGAATGCACATCAATAATTCAATCATTATGTTTCTACATAAATGAAACAATAATTGCGTCTACACATATGTACCATGTACGTATACGAGCAGCGGAGAGTCAATGTTCAAACACATGCATATATCTGAGATACTCCTATAAGTATGCAATGAGAAAAACTATAAAATTGTGCAATTGTAGTTACAGCTGAGAAGTTTGTGAGCTGCTGGACTAGTAGATCTAGTTTTCGCCAAAATCAAAAGACGCAAATTTTATAAAATTGCTTTTATTTATCCACTTATTGGCTAGTTATAATATAAAGCAGAGATATGAGGGAATTAAAGTTGAAAGCCATGTATAATGTTTGTCAAGTAGTTTCGATTAAGACGATATCTAGCGAGCAATAGCAGTATTATTTTGAAAGTCAGTTTCATTTAAGCTATCAGTTTGGTTATTAAGCCAGCTAATTGCAAAGTATAAGTGTTATTGTGAAGTATTTTAATAAAGGCCATTTTTCCATTATTCAATATTGGAGTTATTTATTCAACAGTTTAGTGATTCGAACTTAGCAGAAGGGCAAATAAGAGGATTTGCAATTAAATTCGTTACAATTGGTGTTAGAAGAGGAATTGTTGAATAAATTCCAGAGGACAACAAGGACATGGCAAAGTTCAGTAAATTGAAGATCCAGCAACTAAAGAAGGATTTGGAGAGTCGTGGATTGAATACAAGCGGCGTTAAACTTGAACTTCAGGCACGGCTACGAGAGGCAATGGAAGCAGAAGGAATTGATGTGGAAGAGTATGTCTTTCATCTTGATGGCGAGGAGACACCAAAAATTGAAGAGAAGAACGAAACATCGCAGACGGTTACCAGCACAGACTTGAACATGATTTTAGCTGCAATATCTGCTCAAACATCGACAGTGTCATCTCAACTGGCAGAACAGCAGACATGTATGGAATCGCAGGAGAACCGTATAACATCCAAGATGGAAGAACAGAAGACGCGTATTTCAGAAATGTCGTCAAATGTCATCACAACTGGAAGAGCAGAAGACATATATGGCATGACAACTAGAATCGCAGGAGAACCGTATAACAGCGAAGATTGAATCACAGGAGACACGTATATCCGAAATTTCGTCACAAATAACATCCAGGATTGAAACACAGGAGGCACGTATATCCGAAATGTCGTCACAAATAGCATCCAGGATTGAAGCACAGGAGGCACGTATATCCGAAATGTCGGGACAAATTTCAGCACAGGTATCATCGCAGATCTCTCTACTACTAGAAGCCCGTATGGACGAAAAAATAATGCAGTTTGAGAACAAAATCGAGGCTGAGGTAGATGCTTTAAAAGGTCGTATACAGGAGCTGCAACTAAATCGCCCAGTTATTTCAGCAAGCAATACGAAGGTAAAAACACCATCATTTGACGGTTCTGTTCCTTCACAGGTCTTCAAGCTACAGTTTGAGAAGACCGCAGCAGTGAACAACTGGAATGCTGAAGATAAAGTTGCAGCTCTGTTCGTGGCACTGAAAGGGCCTGCCGCGGAAATCTTACAGACTATTCCAGAGTACGAACGGAACAGTTATGACGCATTGATGGCTGCTGTAGAACGAAGGTACGGAAGCGAACACAGGAAACAGATGTATCAAATAGAATTGCAAAACCGTTACCAAAAAGCTAATGAGAATTTGCAAGAATTTGCTTCGGACGTTGAAAGGTTGGCTCATTTGGCAAATGCGGACGCACCCGTGGAGTACACCGAAAGGGTAAAAATCGAAACGAAGCGAGCCACATACGCAAACCCAAAGCCAACATTTGCAGAGACGGTATCACATTCATTGACTCAGGAAACCGCCTCACTGTTGAGTAAACCAGCATACAAAGCTCATCGTGTGGAAGTGGAAAGACCAGATTGGGTAGACACAATTTTGGAAGCACTGAAGGGATCACAACAGAAAAACGCCGGAGTTATTAAATGTTTCAAGTGCGGCAACCCAGGTCATATTGCAAGACATTGCAGCAGCGGTCCCAATAGCTCCAACAATGTGGGTGGCCGTAAACGCAAAGCTGGGGGAAATGAGCAAGAGCGTGTCGGATGTAAAGAACGAAAACTTGCCCCGGCTATTGAATGTCCTGTGATATCTGTGTCGCAGATTGGAAGGAAATCAAGCAGTCTTACCATCAGAGGGAATGTGTATGGTAAAGAGCGTGTACTGACTGTAGATACGGGGGCATATCATTCCTTGATTCGATCTGATTTGATCTACAGGAGAGTAAAGTCATTACCTGGAGAAAGGTTGCGTACGGTCACAGGCGAGTATAATCAAGTCCAAGGCGAAGTGGTATGTGAGGTATTAATTGGAAAAGTCATGGTTCTACACAAATTCGTTATGGCGGAGATCGTTGATGAAGTCATATTGGGAGTGGACTTCTTGGTTGACCATGATATCAAGATCGATATTCGGAGAAAAATTATGCGCTATAAGACCCAGGGCATACCACTTAACTTTAGTTTGGAAAAAGGGTTCAGCAGTAATCGGGTACAGGTGGAAAAGACTCGACAAAGACCACGAAAGTCAAAGGCAAAGGTTGATAGATCGAATGGGCCAAATAAATCAAAATCAAAAGTACCTGTGAGAGAAACACTGGCATTGACAAAACCTAAAAGACGCAGGGAAACGAAGCAACGAATTTCCGAGAAAGAATGCGAGGGTAGTTTCAAGCCAGAGCGCACTACTGTGGGGAAACGTGGGAACGATACTGATTATGCAAAGCAAATCTGTCCAGCGCAAGCTCTACGAAGTAGTTCATCGGCCAAACAACAGAGTGTGAAGGAACGAACCAGAGTATTGAGTGGTACGATGAAACGCAGGTACCATGAGAACAATAATTCGAAACGTTTCTTGGCGGGAGATTTGGTACTGTTAAACAACCCTCACCGGCGGAAAGGTGTTCCATCCAAATTTCGGTGCAGTTGGGAAGGCCCGTACAAGGTTGTGAAGAAGATCAGTGATACCATCTACCGCATACAAAGCATTGAGAAACCACGGAGTAGAAGAGTGGTACATTTGGCGATGCTAGCAGCGTTTAGATCGAGAGATTTGTCTGATCGGGACGATCAGACTTAGGTGGAGGGCAGTGTTACGAATATTAGCAAAACTAAGGAGTGCTGCCGTCTCTAAGCCAATGCTAAGCAGTGACGTGAATGCACATCAATAATTCAATCATTATGTATATACATAAACGAAACAAAAACTGCGTCTACATATATGTACCATGTACGTATACGAGCAGTGGAGAGCCAATGCACTAACACATGCATATATCTGAGATACTCCTATAAGTATGCAATGAGAAAAACTATAAAATTGCGCAATTGTAGTTTCAGCTGAGAAGTTTGAGATCTGCTGGACTAGTAGATTCTCGAAGCGACTAGAAGATGCGAATGTTAAAATCAAAGAGTATAAAAGGCGACAGATGTAGAGGCGCTGTAATTCAGTTTGATTTGAGTTGTCAAGCAGTTTCGATTAAGACGATATCTAGCGAGCAATAGCAGTATTATTTTGAATAGTAGAGTTTCATTGAGCTATCAATCAGTGTGGTTATTAAGCAAGCTATTCGTTGCACAGTTTGAGTGTTATTGTGAAGTACTTCAATAAAGGCCATTTTGCATTATTACAAATTGGAGTTATTTATTCAACAGTTTGTGATTCGAACTTAGCAGAGGATTGCAAATAAGAGAATTTGCAGTAAATTCGTTACAATATAAAATTCTTCTGTCACGGTTTTAGAGGCTGAACTCCTCCGAAACGGCTGAACCGGTTCTCATGAAATTTTGTGAGCATATTGGGTAGGTCTGAGAATCGGCCAACGTCTACCTTTTTTTTCGCTACGTGTCTAGGGTCTTGAGATCAAAACGTGGACCCGGGTACCCCTAGAATGTGTGTATACAAAATGGGTATCAAATTGCTATAATACAGAGTAAGTTTTACACCGCTGAGTGACTAGGGCCTCGAGATATAGGCCAAAACATGGACCTGGATACACCTAAAATATGTGTGTATTATGGATATCAAATGAAAAATGTTGCTGAGAGCTCTAAAGTTCATTGTGATATTCGATTTAGTCGCATCAACCTGGCAAAACTGATAAATATACATGCGAAGCCGAAATAAAGACAATAATTAATAATACCCATATACCTATTTACATATGCCCTATTCGATTTGCCTGAAATTTCGTATATAAATTTGCCTATATTTGTATTTACGATGCTTTCTTCCGGGAAGTATACCAGAGACGGACTGGGTCTGGGATTGTGATTAGGACTAGGACTGGGACTGAGAATGAGAATCGGAGTGGGACTGGAAGAAAATACATACCACCCTCTGGGACTGGCAACAAGAGATGAAGAAGAAGGAGAAAAACTTGAGAGAAGAGAAAATAGAGAAGGAGACTGAGAAAGAGATAGAATGAGACGAACATGGAGATGAAGCGAAAAAGACGGAGGGGAGAGTGAATAAAAAGATTAGGAAAAAGTGTAGAGGGGTACGGCAGAGTTAGACGGAAAAGCTTATTAAAATGTATGCAGATAGGCCAAATTTAGGGCAGAACAACGTCTGCCGGGTCTGCTAGTCTAATATATAAAATTCTTCTGTCACGGTTTAGAGGCTGAACTCCTCCGAAACGGCTGAGCAGATTCTCATGAAATTTTGTTAGCATATTGGGTAAGTCTGAGAATCGGCCAACGTCTACCTTTTTTTTCGCTACGTGTCTAGGGTCTTGAGATCAAAACGTGGACCCGGGTACCCCTAGAATGTGTGTATACAATATGGGTATCAAATTGCTATAATACAGAGTAAGTTTTAAACCGCTGAGTGACTAGGGCCTCGAGATATAGGCCAAAACATGGACCTGGATACACCTAAAATATGTGTGTATTATGGATATCAAATGAAAAATGTTGCTGAGAGCTCTAAAGTTCATTGTGATATTCGATTTAGTCGCATCAACCTGGCAAAACTGATAAATATACATGCGAAGCCGAAATAAAGACAAGAATTAATAATACCCATATACCTATTTACATATGCCCTTTTCCATTTTGTCTGAAATTTCGTATATAAATTTGCCTATATTTGTATTTACGATGCTTTTTTCCGGGAAGTATACCAGAGACGGACTGGGTCTGGGATTAGGACTAGGACTGGGACTGAGACTGAGACTCGGAGTGGGACTGGGACTGAGACTCGGAATGGGACTGGAACAAAATACATACCACCCTCTGGGACTGGCAACAAGAGATGAAGAAGAAGGAGAAAAACTTGAGAGAATAGAAAAGAGAGAAGGAGACTGAGAAAGAGATAGAATGAGACGAAGATGGAGATGAAGCGAAAAAGACGGAGGGAGGAGTGAATAAAAAAATTGGAAAAGGTGTAGAGGGGTACGGCAGAGTTAGACGGAAAAAGCTTATTAAAATGTATGCAGATAGGCCAAATTTAGGGCAGAACAACGTCTGCCGGGTCTGCTAGTATAGCATATATATATAGTTTATATATATTTTTTTGCGACTTCGGTCCCATTTTAACAGCTAGAAGCTTCAAATTTCACCAAATGCTTAGGAGTATAGCATATATTAATGTCTGAAAAAATCATTGAGATCGGTGGTATATATAGAATATATCTCAT